>NC_081318.1:54600054-54902233 GCF_026419965.1 Kogia breviceps
TACGCCATTTTTGGCCAACTGCATCATTGTCCACGTTCTGCCGCTTTTCCTGTGCTGGGAAGGCCATTCCCATCTACCTCCTGAACTCCGTTTCGTGCAATTCTGCCTTGCGTTCAAATCCCCTTCGTGGCCTTACCTCAGTATGTTTTTGGACGAGTGTTATCATTTAGAGCTCGGCAGGTTTGTGAAGTGCAGTGCCCCAGAGCTCCGTTTGGCAGCTCGCTTTGGTGTGAGCTGGCCGCAATAGCGCAAGATTGCTTCAGGCCCTGTTGTGCTTCCGGCGAGGCAGGCCGAGCCTTTGGTGAATTCCTCTTCGTGATGGGAAATTAGAGTGACATGGGCCTGTCCGAACACCGCCAGCTGGTCTCTCATTGGTTGCCCCTCTTCCAGTTCATCCTTCGGACCACTTGCAGAGACTACGAAAGAGGAGTGTCAAGACCCTGATCCTGCAAGTGGGGAAATTGTTAGTCAAGCGGCTGGGATGGCGGACGCTAGCACCCGGAGGTGAAAAATGAGGTGCGCTTTCGAAACCTTTCCCGATCACACGGTGTACCATCCCCTGGGATTCCCATGAGTGGTTTGGCTGTAGGAAAGTTGCCTTGAACCTGGAGAGGTGGGACCCATGGAATGGGTAGCACGCAGTATAACTCTAGAGGCTCTGCCTTTGCTCCTCCAACCTCAGCAACCCTCTCAGCCTGAGGAGTATCCAGCCGTATGTCTTATGCCGCTGTGGGTGTAGATGTGGTCAATCCTGGTTGCATCACAGCCCCTGAACGCATTTTGGCAGAATTTCCCTCCCTCTCGCCGTGCTTCTTTCTTCTGTGTTTTGGAAATGTATTTTTAGAATGGGCTTTAGCTGATTTTCAGTGCTGTGTTGATGCCGCTTGACACACACTTGATTCACTTACAGAGAGATATCAATACTTAGGTTTTCAGATGCTGACGAGTCTGATATATTCTTCTGTGATGAGTAGGAGCTGTTGAGTCCTGTTCACTGAGCAAGGAGTAGGTGGTGTCTATTATATATTTGCTTTTCCGACCGGTATCTGTGCTCATTGCCAATTCGTGTTTTATGCATCACACCACCTCACCTTTCCGCTTAAGCAGGCCTAAGTGTGTTTTCGAAAAGCGTGAGTCTGTTCTCTTTTGTCATTCGGGTCGTGGGTAGCGATTTTTACATTCCCTCTCTAAGTGATATCCCAAGTTTCTTTTTCTGTGGGACAGATTTCACTTAGCATCATCGTACCTCAATCCACTCATTATGCTGGAACCAGCCTTATGACATGGATTCCATGGCTGAGGGATATTCCATCGTACCTAAGTAGCACAAATTCTTGGTCCATTTCTCTCTTCCCCGGCATATGAAGGGTGTCCCGAAGTCGAGGTTGTTGTAAAGAGAGAAGCCCTAAACTTTGGGGTGCCTGCGTCTGGTTGATTTTTAGTTTTCCCACGATATAGGCCCACGTGTGGAGGTGCCCTATGCTCTGTGGTTCTGTTCTGTACGTGTTTTAGGAACGAGCATACGCTTCTCCAGAGTGGCTGTTGGCACTTTGCGTCCCGCCCGGCAACTGAACAAGGCTCCCTTATCTCCTTGGCCTGTCCTACCTTTCTGGTTTTTTGACATTTTCCGGATGGCTCTTTTGCCCGGGGGGGGAGTGAGATTTCTTTGTAGTGCCGATTTGCTCTCCCCGGGTGCTGGGTTGGCCAAAAAGGGCGTATGCGTTTTTTCCTGAATATATTCAGGAAAAAACGCATACGCCCTTTTTGGCCAACTGCATCATTGTCCACGTTCTGCCGCTTTTCCTGTGCTGGGAAGGCCATTCCCATCTACCTCGTGAACTCCGTTTCGTGCAATTCTGCCTTGCGTTCAAATCCCCTTCGTGGCCTTACCTCAGTATGTTTTTGGACGAGTGTTATCATTTAGAGCTCGGCAGGTTTGTGAAGTGCAGTGCCCCAGAGCTCCGTTTGGCAGCTCGCTTTGGTGTGAGCTGGCCGCAATAGCGCAAGATTGCTTCAGGCCCTGTTGTGCTTCCGGCGAGGCAGGCCGAGCCTTTGGTGAATTCCTCTTCGTGATGGGAAATTAGAGTGACATGGGCCTGTCCGAACACCGCCAGCTGGTCTCTCATTGGTTGCCCCTCTTCCAGGTCATCCTTCGGACCACTTGCAGAGACTACGAAAGAGGAGTGTCAAGACGCTGATCCTGCAAGTGGGGAAATTGTTAGTCAAGCGGCTGGGATGGCGGACGCTAGCACCCGGAGGTGAAAAATGAGGTGCGCTTTCGAAAGCTTTCCCGATCACACGGTGTACCATCCCCTGGGATTCCCATGAGTGGTTTGGCTGTAGGAAAGTTGCCTTGAACCTGGAGAGGTGGGACCCATGGAATGGGTAGCACGCAGTATAACTCTAGAGGCTCTGCCTCTGCTCCTCCAACCTCAGCAACCCTCTCAGCCTGAGGAGTATCCAGCCGTATGTCTTATGCCGCTGTGGGTGTAGATGTGGTCAATCCTGGTTGCATCACAGCCCCTGAACGCATTTTGGCAGAATTTCCCTCCCTCTGGCCGTGCTTCTTTCTTCTGTGTTTTGGAAATGTATTTTTAGAATGGGCTTTAGCTGATTTTCAGTGCTGTGTTGATGCCGCTTGACACACACTTGATTCACTTACAGAGAGATATCAATACTTAGGTTTTCAGATGCTGACGAGTCTGATATATTCTTCTGTGATGAGTAGGAGCTGTTGAGTCCTGTTCACTGAGCAAGGAGTAGGTGGTGTCTATTATATATTTGCTTTTCCGACCGGTATCTGTGCTCATTGCCAATTCGTGTTTTATGCATCACGCCACCTCACCTTTCCGCTTAAGCAGGCCTAAGTGTGTTTTCAAAAAGCGTGAGTCTGTTCTCTTTTGTCATTCGGGTCGTGGGTAGCGATTTTTACATTCCCTCTCTAAGTGATATCCCAAGTTTCTTTTTCTGTGGGACAGATTTCACTTAGCATCATCGTACCTCAATCCACTCATTATGCTGGAACCAGCCTTATGACATGGATTCCATGGCTGAGGGATATTCCATCGTACCTAAGTAGCACAAATTCTTGGTCCATTTCTCTCTTCCCCGGCATATGAAGGGTGTCCCGAAGTCGAGGTTGTTGTAAAGAGAGAAGCCCTAAACTTTGGGGTGCCTGCGTCTGGTTGATTTTTAGTTTTCCCAAGATATAGGCCCACGTGTGGAGGTGCCGTATGCTCTGTGGTTCTGTTCTGTACGTGTTTTAGGAACGAGCATACGCTTCTCCAGAGTGGCTGTTGGCATTTTGCGTCCCTCCCGGCAACTGAACAAGGCTCCCTTATCTCCTTGGCCTGTCCTGCCTTTCTGTTTTTTTGACATTTTCCGGATGGCTCTTTTGCCCGGGGGGGGGGGAGGGAGTGAGATTTCTTTGTAGTGCCGATTTGCTCTCCCCGGGTGCTGGGTTGGCCAAAAAGGGCGTTTGCGTTTTTTCCTGAATATATTCAGGAAAAAACGCATACGCCCTTTTTGGCCAACTGCATCATTGTCCACGTTCTGCCGCTTTTCCTGTGCTGGGAAGGCCATTCCCATCTACCTCCTGAACTCCGTTTCGTGCAATTCTGCCTTGCGTTCAAATCCCCTTCGTGGCCTTACCTCAGTATGTTTTTGGACGAGTGTTATCATTTAGAGCTCGGCAGGTTTGTGAAGTGCAGTGCCCCAGAGCTCCGTTTGGCAGCTCGCTTTGGTGTGAGCTGGCCGCAATAGCGCAAGATTGCTTCAGGCCCTGTTGTGCTTCCGGCGAGGCAGGCCGAGCCTTTGGTGAATTCCTCTTCGTGATGGGAAATTAGAGTGACATGGGCCTGTCCGAACACCGCCAGCTGGTCTCTCATTGGTTGCCCCTCTTCCAGGTCATCCTTCGGACCACTTGCAGAGACTACGAAAGAGGAGTGTCAAGACGCTGATCCTGCAGGTGGGCGAATTGTTAGTCAAGCGGCTGGGATGGCGGACGCTAGCACCCGGAGGTGAAAAATGAGGTGCGCTTTCGAAAGCTTTCCCGATCACACGGTGTACCTTCCCCTGGGATTCCCATGAGTGGTTTGGCTGTAGGAAAGTTGCCTTGAACCTGGAGAGGTGGGACCCATGGAATGGGTAGCACGCAGTATAACTCTAGAGGCTCTGCCTCTGCTCCTCCAACCTCAGCAACCCTCTCAGCCTGAGGAGTATCCAGCCTTATGTCTTATGCCGCTGTGGGTGTAGATGTGGTCAATCCTGGTTGCATCACAGCCCCTGAACGCATTTTGGCAGAATTTCCCTCCCTCTCGCCGTGCTTCTTTCTTCTGTGTTTTGGAAATGTATTTTTAGAATGGGCTTTAGCTGATTTTCAGTGCTGTGTTGATGCCGCTTGACACACACTTGATTCACTTACAGAGAGATATCAATACTTAGGTTTTCAGATGCTGACGAGTCTGATATATTCTTCTGTGATGAGTAGGAGCTGTTGAGTCCTGTTCACTGAGCAAGGAGTAGGTGGTGTCTATTATATATTTGCTTTTCCGACCGGTATCTGTGCTCATTGCCAATTCGTGTTTTATGCATCACACCACCTCACCTTTCCGCTTAAGCAGGCCTAAGTGTGTTTTCGAAAAGCGTGAGTCTGTTCTCTTTTGTCATTCGGGTCGTGGGTAGCGATTTTTACATTCCCTCTCTAAGTGATATCCCAAGTTTCTTTTTCTGTGGGACAGATTTCACTTAGCATCATCGTACCTCAATCCACTCATTATGCTGGAACCAGCCTTATGACATGGATTCCATGGCTGAGGGATATTCCATCGTACCTAAGTAGCACAAATTCTTGGTCCATTTCTCTCTTCCCCGGCATATGAAGGGTGTCCCGAAGTCGAGGTTGTTGTAAAGAGAGAAGCCCTAAACTTTGGGGTGCCTGCGTCTGGTTGATTTTTAGTTTTCCCACGATATAGGCCCACGTGTGGAGGTGCCCTATGCTCTGTGGTTCTGTTCTGTACGTGTTTTAGGAACGAGCATACGCTTCTCCAGAGTGGCTGTTGGCACTTTGCGTCCCGCCCGGCAACTGAACAAGGCTCCCTTATCTCCTTGGCCTGTCCTACCTTTCTGGTTTTTTGACATTTTCCGGATGGCTCTTTTGCCCGGGGGGGGAGTGAGATTTCTTTGTAGTGCCGATTTGCTCTCCCCGGGTGCTGGGTTGGCCAAAAAGGGCGTATGCGTTTTTTCCTGAATATATTCAGGAAAAAACGCATACGCCCTTTTTGGCCAACTGCATCATTGTCCACGTTCTGCCGCTTTTCCTGTGCTGGGAAGGCCATTCCCATCTACCTCGTGAACTCCGTTTCGTGCAATTCTGCCTTGCGTTCAAATCCCCTTCGTGGCCTTACCTCAGTATGTTTTTGGACGAGTGTTATCATTTAGAGCTCGGCAGGTTTGTGAAGTGCAGTGCCCCAGAGCTCCGTTTGGCAGCTCGCTTTGGTGTGAGCTGGCCGCAATAGCGCAAGATTGCTTCAGGCCCTGTTGTGCTTCCGGCGAGGCAGGCCGAGCCTTTGGTGAATTCCTCTTCGTGATGGGAAATTAGAGTGACATGGGCCTGTCCGAACACCGCCAGCTGGTCTCTCATTGGTTGCCCCTCTTCCAGGTCATCCTTCGGACCACTTGCAGAGACTACGAAAGAGGAGTGTCAAGACGCTGATCCTGCAAGTGGGGAAATTGTTAGTCAAGCGGCTGGGATGGCGGACGCTAGCACCCGGAGGTGAAAAATGAGGTGCGCTTTCGAAAGCTTTCCCGATCACACGGTGTACCATCCCCTGGGATTCCCATGAGTGGTTTGGCTGTAGGAAAGTTGCCTTGAACCTGGAGAGGTGGGACCCATGGAATGGGTAGCACGCAGTATAACTCTAGAGGCTCTGCCTCTGCTCCTCCAACCTCAGCAACCCTCTCAGCCTGAGGAGTATCCAGCCGTATGTCTTATGCCGCTGTGGGTGTAGATGTGGTCAATCCTGGTTGCATCACAGCCCCTGAACGCATTTTGGCAGAATTTCCCTCCCTCTGGCCGTGCTTCTTTCTTCTGTGTTTTGGAAATGTATTTTTAGAATGGGCTTTAGCTGATTTTCAGTGCTGTGTTGATGCCGCTTGACACACACTTGATTCACTTACAGAGAGATATCAATACTTAGGTTTTCAGATGCTGACGAGTCTGATATATTCTTCTGTGATGAGTAGGAGCTGTTGAGTCCTGTTCACTGAGCAAGGAGTAGGTGGTGTCTATTATATATTTGCTTTTCCGACCGGTATCTGTGCTCATTGCCAATTCGTGTTTTATGCATCACGCCACCTCACCTTTCCGCTTAAGCAGGCCTAAGTGTGTTTTCAAAAAGCGTGAGTCTGTTCTCTTTTGTCATTCGGGTCGTGGGTAGCGATTTTTACATTCCCTCTCTAAGTGATATCCCAAGTTTCTTTTTCTGTGGGACAGATTTCACTTAGCATCATCGTACCTCAATCCACTCATTATGCTGGAACCAGCCTTATGACATGGATTCCATGGCTGAGGGATATTCCATCGTACCTAAGTAGCACAAATTCTTGGTCCATTTCTCTCTTCCCCGGCATATGAAGGGTGTCCCGAAGTCGAGGTTGTTGTAAAGAGAGAAGCCCTAAACTTTGGGGTGCCTGCGTCTGGTTGATTTTTAGTTTTCCCAAGATATAGGCCCACGTGTGGAGGTGCCGTATGCTCTGTGGTTCTGTTCTGTACGTGTTTTAGGAACGAGCATACGCTTCTCCAGAGTGGCTGTTGGCATTTTGCGTCCCTCCCGGCAACTGAACAAGGCTCCCTTATCTCCTTGGCCTGTCCTGCCTTTCTGTTTTTTTGACATTTTCCGGATGGCTCTTTTGCCCGGGGGGGGGGGGAGGGAGTGAGATTTCTTTGTAGTGCCGATTTGCTCTCCCCGGGTGCTGGGTTGGCCAAAAAGGGCGTATGCGTTTTTTCCTGAATATATTCAGGAAAAAACGCATACGCCCTTTTTGGCCAACTGCATCATTGTCCACGTTCTGCCGCTTTTCCTGTGCTGGGAAGGCCATTCTCATCTACCTCCTGAACTCCGTTTCGTGCAATTCTGCCTTGCGTTCAAATCCCCTTCGTGGCCTTACCTCAGTATGTTTTTGGACGAGTGTTATCATTTAGAGCTCGGCAGGTTTGTGAAGTGCAGTGCCCCAGAGCTCCGTTTGGCAGCTCGCTTTGGTGTGAGCTGGCCGCAATAGCGCAAGATTGCTTCAGGCCCTGTTGTGCTTCCGGCGAGGCAGGCCGAGCCTTTGGTGAATTCCTCTTCGTGATGGGAAATTAGAGTGACATGGGCCTGTCCGAACACCGCCAGCTGGTCTCTCATTGGTTGCCCCTCTTCCAGGTCATCCTTCGGACCACTTGCAGAGACTACGAAAGAGGAGTGTCAAGACGCTGATCCTGCAGGTGGGCGAATTGTTAGTCAAGCGGCTGGGATGGCGGACGCTAGCACCCGGAGGTGAAAAATGAGGTGCGCTTTCGAAAGCTTTCCCGATCACACGGTGTACCTTCCCCTGGGATTCCCATGAGTGGTTTGGCTGTAGGAAAGTTGCCTTGAACCTGGAGGGGTGGGACCCATGGAATGGGTAGCACGCAGTATAACTCTAGAGGCTCTGCCTCTGCTCCTCCAACCTCAGCAACCCTCTCAGCCTGAGGAGTATCCAGCCTTATGTCTTATGCCGCTGTTGGTGTAGATGTGGTCAATCCTGGTTGCATCACAGCCCCTGAACGCATTTTGGCAGAATTTCCCTCCCTCTCGCCGTGCTTCTTTCTTCTGTGTTTTGGAAATGTATTTTTAGAATGGGCTTTAGCTGATTTTCAGTGCTGTGTTGATGCCGCTTGACACACACTTGATTCACTTACAGAGAGATATCAATACTTAGGTTTTCAGATGCTGACGAGTCTGATATATTCTTCTGTGATGAGTAGGAGCTGTTGAGTCCTGTTCACTGAGCAAGGAGTAGGTGGTGTCTATTATATATTTGCTTTTCCGACCGGTATCTGTGTTCATTTCCAAGTCGTGTTTTATGCATCACGCCACCTCACCTTTCCGCTTAAGCAGGCCTAAGTGTGTTTTCAAAAAGCGTGAGTCTGTTCTCTTTTGTCATTCGGGTCGTGGGTAGCGATTTTTACATTCCCTCTCTAAGTGATATCCCAAGTTTCTTTTTCTGTGGGACAGATTTCACTTAGCATCATCGTACCTCAATCCACTCATTATGCTGGAACCAGCCTTATGACATGGATTCCATGGCTGAGGGATATTCCATCGTACCTAAGTAGCACAAATTCTTGGTCCATTTCTCTCTTCCCCGGCATATGAAGGGTGTCCCGAAGTCGAGGTTGTTGTAAAGAGAGAAGCCCTAAACTTTGGGGTGCCTGCGTCTGGTTGATTTTTAGTTTTCCCAAGATATAGGCCCACGTGTGGAGGTGCCCTATGCTCTGTGGTTCTGTTCTGTACGTGTTTTAGGAACGAGCATACGCTTCTCCAGAGTGGCTGTTGGCATTTTGCGTCCCTCCCGGCAACTGAACAAGGCTCCCTTATCTCCTTGGCCTGTCCTGCCTTTCTGTTTTTTTGACATTTTCCGGATGGCTCTTTTGCCCGGGGAGGGTGGGGGGAGTGAGATTTCTTTGTAGTGCCGATTTGCTCTCCCCGGGTGCTGGGTTGGCCAAAAAGGGCGTATGCGTTTTTTCCTGAATATATTCAGGAAAAAACGCATACGCCCTTTTTGGCCAACTGCATCATTGTCCACGTTCTGCCGCTTTTCCTGTGCTGGGAAGGCCATTCCCATCTACCTCCTGAACTCCGTTTCGTGCAATTCTGCCTTGCGTTCAAATCCCCTTCGTGGCCTTACCTCAGTATGTTTTTGGACGAGTGTTATCATTTAGAGCTCGGCAGGTTTGTGAAGTGCAGTGCCCCAGAGCTCCGTTTGGCAGCTCGCTTTGGTGTGAGCTGGCCGCAATAGCGCAAGATTGCTTCAGGCCCTGTTGTGCTTCCGGCGAGGCAGGCCGAGCCTTTGGTGAATTCCTCTTCGTGATGGGAAATTAGAGTGACATGGGCCTGTCCGAACACCGCCAGCTGGTCTCTCATTGGTTGCCCCTCTTCCAGTTCATCCTTCGGACCACTTGCAGAGACTACGAAAGAGGAGTGTCAAGACGCTGATCCTGCAGGTGGGCGAATTGTTAGTCAAGCGGCTGGGATGGCGGACGCTAGCACCCGGAGGTGAAAAATGAGGTGCGCTTTCGAAAGCTTTCCCGATCACACGGTGTACCTTCCCCTGGGATTCCCATGAGTGGTTTGGCTGTAGGAAAGTTGCCTTGAACCTGGAGAGGTGGGACCCATGGAATGGGTAGCACGCAGTATAACTCTAGAGGCTCTGCCTCTGCTCCTCCAACCTCAGCAACCCTCTCAGCCTGAGGAGTATCCAGCCTTATGTCTTATGCCGCTGTGGGTGTAGATGTGGTCAATCCTGGTTGCATCACAGCCCCTGAACGCATTTTGGCAGAATTTCCCTCCCTCTCGCCGTGCTTCTTTCTTCTGTGTTTTGGAAATGTATTTTTAGAATGGGCTTTAGCTGATTTTCAGTGCTGTGTTGATGCCGCTTGACACACACTTGATTCACTTACAGAGAGATATCAATACTTAGGTTTTCAGATGCTGACGAGTCTGATATATTCTTCTGTGATGAGTAGGAGCTGTTGAGTCCTGTTCACTGAGCAAGGAGTAGGTGGTGTCTATTATATATTTGCTTTTCCGACCGGTATCTGTGTTCATTTCCAAGTCGTGTTTTATGCATCACGCCACCTCACCTTTCCGTTTAAGCAGGCCTAAGTGTGTTTTCGAAAAGCGTGAGTCTGTTCTCTTTTGTCATTCGGGTCGTGGGTAGCGATTTTTACATTCCCTCTCTAAGTGATATCCCAAGTTTCTTTTTCTGTGGGACAGATTTCACTTAGCATCATCGTACCTCAATCCACTCATTATGCTGGAACCAGCCTTATGACATGGATTCCATGGCTGAGGGATATTCCATCGTACCTAAGTAGCACAAATTCTTGGTCCATTTCTCTCTTCCCCGGCATATGAAGGGTGTCCCGAAGTCGAGGTTGTTGTAAAGAGAGAAGCCCTAAACTTTGGGGTGCCTGCGTCTGGTTGATTTTTAGTTTTCCCAAGATATAGGCCCACGTGTGGAGGTGCCGTATGCTCTGTGGTTCTGTTCTGTACGTGTTTTAGGAACGAGCATACGCTTCTCCAGAGTGGCTGTTGGCATTTTGCGTCCCTCCCGGCAACTGAACAAGGCTCCCTTATCTCCTTGGCCTGTCCTGCCTTTCTGTTTTTTTGACATTTTCCGGAAGACTCTTTTGCCCGGGGGGGGGGAGTGAGATTTCTTTGTAGTGCCGATTTGCTCTCCCCGGGTGCTGGGTTGGCCAAAAAGGGCGTATGCGTTTTTTCCTGAATATATTCAGGAAAAAACGCATACGCCCTTTTTGGCCAACTGCATCATTGTCCACGTTCTGCCGCTTTTCCTGTGCTGGGAAGGCCATTCCCATCTACCTCCTGAACTCCGTTTCGTGCAATTCTGCCTTGCGTTCAAATCCCCTTCGTGGCCTTACCTCAGTATGTTTTTGGACGAGTGTTATCATTTAGAGCTCGGCAGGTTTGTGAAGTGCAGTGCCCCAGAGCTCCGTTTGGCAGCTCGCTTTGGTGTGAGCTGGCCGCAATAGCGCAAGATTGCTTCAGGCCCTGTTGTGCTTCCGGCGAGGCAGGCCGAGCCTTTGGTGAATTCCTCTTCTTGATGGGAAATTAGAGTGACATGGGCCTGTCCGAACACCGCCAGCTGGTCTCTCATTGGTTGCCCCTCTTCCAGTTCATCCTTCGGACCACTTGCAGAGACTACGAAAGAGGAGTGTCAAGACGCTGATCCTGCAAGTGGGCGAATTGTTAGTCAAGCGGCTGGGATGGCGGACGCTAGCACCCGGAGGTGAAGAATGAGGTGCACTTTCGAAAGCTTTCCCGATCACACGGTGTACCATCCCCTGGGATTCCCATGAGTGGTTTGGCTGTAGGAAAGTTGCCTTGAACCTGGAGAGGTGGGACCCATGGAATGGGTAGCACGCAGTATAACTCTAGAGGCTCTGCCTCTGCTCCTCCAACCTCAGCAACCCTCTCAGCCTGAGGAGTATCCAGCCGTATGTCTTATGCCGCTGTGGGTGTAGATGTGGTCAATCCTGGTTGCATCACAGCCCCTGAACGCATTTTGGCAGAATTTCCCTCCCTCTCGCCGTGCTTCTTTCTTCTGTGTTTTGGAAATGTATTTTTAGAATGGGCTTTAGCTGATTTTCAGTGCTGTGTTGATGCCGCTTGACACACACTTGATTCACTTACAGAGAGATATCAATACTTAGGTTTTCAGATGCTGACGAGTCTGATATATTCTTCTGTGATGAGTAGGAGCTGTTGAGTCCTGTTCACTGAGCAAGGAGTAGGTGGTGTCTATTATATATTTGCTTTTCCGACCGGTATCTGTGCTCATTTCCAAGTCGTGTTTTATGCATCACGCCACCTCACCTTTCCGCTTAAGCAGGCCTAAGTGTGTTTTCGAAAAGCGTGAGTCTGTTCTCTTTTGTCATTCGGGTCGTGGGTAGCGATTTTTACATTCCCTCTCTAAGTGATATCCCAAGTTTCTTTTTCTGTGGGACAGATTTCACTTAGCATCATCGTACCTCAATCCACTCATTATGCTGGAACCAGCCTTATGACATGGATTCCATGGCTGAGGGATATTCCATCGTACCTAAGTAGCACAAATTCTTGGTCCATTTCTCTCTTCCCCGGCATATGAAGGGTGTCCCGAAGTCGAGGTTGTTGTAAAGAGAGAAGCCCTAAACTTTGGGGTGCCTGCGTCTGGTTGATTTTTAGTTTTCCCACGATATAGGCCCACGTGTGGAGGTGCCCTATGCTCTGTGGTTCTGTTCTGTACGTGTTTTTTTCGGAACGAGCATACGCTTCTCCAGAGTGGCTGTTGGCATTTTGCGTCCCTCCCGGCAACTGAACAAGGCTCCCTTATCTCCTTGGCCTGTCCTACCTTTCTGGTTTTTTGACATTTTCCGGATGGCTCTTTTGCCCGGGGGGGGAGTGAGATTTCTTTGTAGTGCCAATTTGCTCTCCCCGGGTGCTGGGTTGGCCAAAAAGGGCGTATGCGTTTTTTCCTGAATATATTCAGGAAAAAACGCATACGCCCTTTTTGGCCAACTGCATCATTGTCCACGTTCTGCCGCTTTTCCTGTGCTGGGAAGGCCATTCCCATCTACCTCGTGAACTCCGTTTCGTGCAATTCTGCCTTGCGTTCAAATCCCCTTCGTGGCCTTACCTCAGTATGTTTTTGGACGAGTGTTATCATTTAGAGCTCGGCAGGTTTGTGAAGTGCAGTGCCCCAGAGCTCCGTTTGGCAGCTCGCTTTGGTGTGAGCTGGCCGCAATAGCGCAAGATTGCTTCAGGCCCTGTTGTGCTTCCGGCGAGGCAGGCCGAGCCTTTGGTGAATTCCTCTTCGTGATGGGAAATTAGAGTGACATGGGCCTGTCCGAACACCGCCAGCTGGTCTCTCATTGGTTGCCCCTCTTCCAGGTCATCCTTCGGACCACTTGCAGAGACTACGAAAGAGGAGTGTCAAGACGCTGATCCTGCAAGTGGGCGAATTGTTAGTCAAGCGGCTGGGATGGCGGACGCTAGCACCCGGAGGTGAAAAATGAGGTGCGCTTTCGAAAGCTTTCCCGATCACACGGTGTACCATCCCCTGGGATTCCCATGAGTGGTTTGGCTGTAGGAAAGTTGCCTTGAACCTGGAGAGGTGGGACCCATGGAATGGGTAGCACGCAGTATAACTCTAGAGGCTCTGCCTCTGCTCCTCCAACCTCAGCAACCCTCTCAGCCTGAGGAGTATCCAGCCTTATGTCTTATGCCGCTGTGGGTGTAGATGTGGTCAATCCTGGTTGCATCACAGCCCCTGAACGCATTTTGGCAGAATTTCCCTCCCTCTCGCCGTGCTTCTTTCTTCTGTGTTTTGGAAATGTATTTTTAGAATGGGCTTTAGCTGATTTTCAGTGCTGTGTTGATGCCGCTTGACACACACTTGATTCACTTACAGAGAGATATCAATACTTAGGTTTTCAGATGCTGACGAGTCTGATATATTCTTCTGTGATGAGTAGGAGCTGTTGAGTCCTGTTCACTGAGCAAGGAGTAGGTGGTGTCTATTATATATTTGCTTTTCCGACCGGTATCTGTGCTCATTTCCAAGTCGTGTTTTATGCATCACGCCACCTCACCTTTCCGCTTAAGCAGGCCTAAGTGTGTTTTCGAAAAGCGTGAGTCTGTTCTCTTTTGTCATTCGGGTCGTGGGTAGCGATTTTTACATTCCCTCTCTAAGTGATATCCCAAGTTTCTTTTTCTGTGGGACAGATTTCACTTAGCATCATCGTACCTCAATCCACTCATTATGCTGGAACCAGCCTTATGACATGGATTCCATGGCTGAGGGATATTCCATCGTACCTAAGTAGCACAAATTCTTGGTCCATTTCTCTCTTCCCCGGCATATGAAGGGTGTCCCGAAGTCGAGGTTGTTGTAAAGAGAGAAGCCCTAAACTTTGGGGTGCCTGCGTCTGGTTGATTTTTAGTTTTCCCAAGATATAGGCCCACGTGTGGAGGTGCCGTATGCTCTGTGGTTCTGTTCTGTACGTGTTTTAGGAACGAGCATACGCTTCTCCAGAGTGGCTGTTGGCATTTTGCGTCCCTCCCGGCAACTGAACAAGGCTCCCTTATCTCCTTGGCCTGTCCTGCCTTTCTGTTTTTTTGACATTTTCCGGAAGACTCTTTTGCCCGGGGGGGGGGGAGTGAGATTTCTTTGTAGTGCCGATTTGCTCTCCCCGGGTGCTGGGTTGGCCAAAAAGGGCGTATGCGTTTTTTCCTGAATATATTCAGGAAAAAACGCATACGCCCTTTTTGGCCAACTGCATCATTGTCCACGTTCTGCCGCTTTTCCTGTGCTGGGAAGGCCATTCCCATCTACCTCGTGAACTCCGTTTCGTGCAATTCTGCCTTGCGTTCAAATCCCCTTCGTGGCCTTACCTCAGTATGTTTTTGGACGAGTGTTATCATTTAGAGCTCGGCAGGTTTGTGAAGTGCAGTGCCCCAGAGCTCCGTTTGGCAGCTCGCTTTGGTGTGAGCTGGCCGCAATAGCGCAAGATTGCTTCAGGCCCTGTTGTGCTTCCGGCGAGGCAGGCCGAGCCTTTGGTGAATTCCTCTTCTTGATGGGAAATTAGAGTGACATGGGCCTGTCCGAACACCGCCAGCTGGTCTCTCATTGGTTGCCCCTCTTCCAGTTCATCCTTCGGACCACTTGCAGAGACTACGAAAGAGGAGTGTCAAGACGCTGATCCTGCAAGTGGGCGAATTGTTAGTCAAGCGGCTGGGATGGCGGACGCTAGCACCCGGAGGTGAAGAATGAGGTGCACTTTCGAAAGCTTTCCCGATCACACGGTGTACCATCCCCTGGGATTCCCATGAGTGGTTTGGCTGTAGGAAAGTTGCCTTGAACCTGGAGAGGTGGGACCCATGGAATGGGTAGCACGCAGTATAACTCTAGAGGCTCTGCCTCTGCTCCTCCAACCTCAGCAACCCTCTCAGCCTGAGGAGTATCCAGCCGTATGTCTTATGCCGCTGTGGGTGTAGATGTGGTCAATCCTGGTTGCATCACAGCCCCTGAACGCATTTTGGCAGAATTTCCCTCCCTCTCGCCGTGCTTCTTTCTTCTGTGTTTTGGAAATGTATTTTTAGAATGGGCTTTAGCTGATTTTCAGTGCTGTGTTGATGCCGCTTGACACACACTTGATTCACTTACAGAGAGATATCAATACTTAGGTTTTCAGATGCTGACGAGTCTGATATATTCTTCTGTGATGAGTAGGAGCTGTTGAGTCCTGTTCACTGAGCAAGGAGTAGGTGGTGTCTATTATATATTTGCTTTTCCGACCGGTATCTGTGCTCATTTCCAAGTCGTGTTTTATGCATCACGCCACCTCACCTTTCCGCTTAAGCAGGCCTAAGTGTGTTTTCGAAAAGCGTGAGTCTGTTCTCTTTTGTCATTCGGGTCGTGGGTAGCGATTTTTACATTCCCTCTCTAAGTGATATCCCAAGTTTCTTTTTCTGTGGGACAGATTTCACTTAGCATCATCGTACCTCAATCCACTCATTATGCTGGAACCAGCCTTATGACATGGATTCCATGGCTGAGGGATATTCCATCGTACCTAAGTAGCACAAATTCTTGGTCCATTTCTCTCTTCCCCGGCATATGAAGGGTGTCCCGAAGTCGAGATTGTTGTAAAGAGAGAAGCCCTAAACTTTGGGGTGCCTGCGTCTGGTTGATTTTTAGTTTTCCCACGATATAGGCCCACGTGTGGAGGTGCCCTATGCTCTGTGGTTCTGTTCTGTACGTGTTTTTTTCGGAACGAGCATACGCTTCTCCAGAGTGGCTGTTGGCATTTTGCGTCCCTCCCGGCAACTGAACAAGGCTCCCTTATCTCCTTGGCCTGTCCTACCTTTCTGGTTTTTTGACATTTTCCGGATGGCTCTTTTGCCCGGGGGGGGAGTGAGATTTCTTTGTAGTGCCAATTTGCTCTCCCCGGGTGCTGGGTTGGCCAAAAAGGGCGTATGCGTTTTTTCCTGAATATATTCAGGAAAAAACGCATACGCCCTTTTTGGCCAACTGCATCATTGTCCACGTTCTGCCGCTTTTCCTGTGCTGGGAAGGCCATTCCCATCTACCTCGTGAACTCCGTTTCGTGCAATTCTGCCTTGCGTTCAAATCCCCTTCGTGGCCTTACCTCAGTATGTTTTTGGACGAGTGTTATCATTTAGAGCTCGGCAGGTTTGTGAAGTGCAGTGCCCCAGAGCTCCGTTTGGCAGCTCGCTTTGGTGTGAGCTGGCCGCAATAGCGCAAGATTGCTTCAGGCCCTGTTGTGCTTCCGGCGAGGCAGGCCGAGCCTTTGGTGAATTCCTCTTCGTGATGGGAAATTAGAGTGACATGGGCCTGTCCGAACACCGCCAGCTGGTCTCTCATTGGTTGCCCCTCTTCCAGGTCATCCTTCGGACCACTTGCAGAGACTACGAAAGAGGAGTGTCAAGACGCTGATCCTGCAAGTGGGCGAATTGTTAGTCAAGCGGCTGGGATGGCGGACGCTAGCACCCGGAGGTGAAAAATGAGGTGCGCTTTCGAAAGCTTTCCCGATCACACGGTGTACCATCCCCTGGGATTCCCATGAGTGGTTTGGCTGTAGGAAAGTTGCCTTGAACCTGGAGAGGTGGGACCCATGGAATGGGTAGCACGCAGTATAACTCTAGAGGCTCTGCCTCTGCTCCTCCAACCTCAGCAACCCTCTCAGCCTGAGGAGTATCCAGCCTTATGTCTTATGCCGCTGTGGGTGTAGATGTGGTCAATCCTGGTTGCATCACAGCCCCTGAACGCATTTTGGCAGAATTTCCCTCCCTCTCGCCGTGCTTCTTTCTTCTGTGTTTTGGAAATGTATTTTTAGAATGGGCTTTAGCTGATTTTCAGTGCTGTGTTGATGCCGCTTGACACACACTTGATTCACTTACAGAGAGATATCAATACTTAGGTTTTCAGATGCTGACGAGTCTGATATATTCTTCTGTGATGAGTAGGAGCTGTTGAGTCCTGTTCACTGAGCAAGGAGTAGGTGGTGTCTATTATATATTTGCTTTTCCGACCGGTATCTGTGCTCATTTCCAAGTCGTGTTTTATGCATCACGCCACCTCACCTTTCCGCTTAAGCAGGCCTAAGTGTGTTTTCGAAAATCGTGAGTCTGTTCTCTTTTGTCATTCGGGTCGTGGGTAGCGATTTTTACATTCCCTCTCTAAGTGATATCCCAAGTTTCTTTTTCTGTGGGACAGATTTCACTTAGCATCATCGTACCTCAATCCACTCATTATGCTGGAACCAGCCTTATGACATGGATTCCATGGCTGAGGGATATTCCATCGTACCTAAGTAGCACAAATTCTTGGTCCATTTCTCTCTTCCCCGGCATATGAAGGGTGTCCCGAAGTCGAGGTTGTTGTAAAGAGAGAAGCCCTAAACTTTGGGGTGCCTGCGTCTGGTTGATTTTTAGTTTTCCCAAGATATAGGCCCACGTGTGGAGGTGCCCTATGCTCTGTGGTTCTGTTCTGTACGTGTTTTAGGAACGAGCATACGCTTCTCCAGAGTGGCTGTTGGCATTTTGCGTCCCTCCCGGCAACTGAACAAGGCTCCCTTATCTCCTTGGCCTGTCCTACCTTTCTGGTTTTTTGACATTTTCCGGATGGCTCTTTTGCCCGGGGGGGCAGTGAGATTTCTTTGTAGTGCCGATTTGCTCTCCCCGGGTGCTGGGTTGGCCAAAAAGGGCGTATGCGTTTTTTCCTGAATATATTCAGGAAAAAACGCATACGCCCTTTTTGGCCAACTGCATCATTGTCCACGTTCTGCCGCTTTTCCTGTGCTGGGAAGGCCATTCCCATCTACCTCCTGAACTCCGTTTCGTGCAATTCTGCCTTGCGTTCAAATCCCCTTCGTGGCCTTACCTCAGTATGTTTTTGGACGAGTGTTATCATTTAGAGCTCGGCAGGTTTGTGAAGTGCAGTGCCCCAGAGCTCCGTTTGGCAGCTCGCTTTGGTGTGAGCTGGCCGCAATAGCGCAAGATTGCTTCAGGCCCTGTTGTGCTTCCGGCGAGGCAGGCCGAGCCTTTGGTGAATTCCTCTTCGTGATGGGAAATTAGAGTGACATGGGCCTGTCCGAACACCGCCAGCTGGTCTCTCATTGGTTGCCCCTCTTCCAGTTCATCCTTCGGACCACTTGCAGAGACTACGAAAGAGGAGTGTCAAGACGCTGATCCTGCAAGTGGGGAAATTGTTAGTCAAGCGGCTGGGATGGCGGACGCTAGCACCCGGAGGTGAAAAATGAGGTGCGCTTTCGAAACCTTTCCCGATCACACGGTGTACCATCCCCTGGGATTCCCATGAGTGGTTTGGCTGTAGGAAAGTTGCCTTGAACCTGGAGAGGTGGGACCCATGGAATGGGTAGCACGCAGTATAACTCTAGAGGCTCTGCCTTTGCTCCTCCAACCTCAGCAACCCTCTCAGCCTGAGGAGTATCCAGCCGTATGTCTTATGCCGCTGTGGGTGTAGATGTGGTCAATCCTGGTTGCATCACAGCCCCTGAACGCATTTTGGCAGAATTTCCCTCCCTCTCGCCGTGCTTCTTTCTTCTGTGTTTTGGAAATGTATTTTTAGAATGGGCTTTAGCTGATTTTCAGTGCTGTGTTGATGCCGCTTGACACACACTTGATTCACTTACAGAGAGATATCAATACTTAGGTTTTCAGATGCTGACGAGTCTGATATATTCTTCTGTGATGAGTAGGAGCTGTTGAGTCCTGTTCACTGAGCAAGGAGTAGGTGGTGTCTATTATATATTTGCTTTTCCGACCGGTATCTGTGCTCATTTCCAATTCGTGTTTTATGCATCACACCACCTCACCTTTCCGCTTAAGCAGGCCTAAGTGTGTTTTCGAAAAGCGTGAGTCTGTTCTCTTTTGTCATTCGGGTCGTGGGTAGCGATTTTTACATTCCCTCTCTAAGTGATATCCCAAGTTTCTTTTTCTGTGGGACAGATTTCACTTAGCATCATCGTACCTCAATCCACTCATTATGCTGGAACCAGCCTTATGACATGGATTCCATGGCTGAGGGATATTCCATCGTACCTAAGTAGCACAAATTCTTGGTCCATTTCTCTCTTCCCCGGCATATGAAGGGTGTCCCGAAGTCGAGGTTGTTGTAAAGAGAGAAGCCCTAAACTTTGGGGTGCCTGCGTCTGGTTGATTTTTAGTTTTCCCACGATATAGGCCCACGTGTGGAGGTGCCCTATGCTCTGTGGTTCTGTTCTGTACGTGTTTTAGGAACGAGCATACGCTTCTCCAGAGTGGCTGTTGGCATTTTGCGTCCCTCCCGGCAACTGAACAAGGCTCCCTTATCTCCTTGGCCTGTCCTGCCTTTCTGGTTTTTTGACATTTTCCGGATGGCTCTTTTGCCCGGGGGGGGGGGGAGTGAGATTTCTTCGTAGTGCCGATTTGCTCTCCCCGGGTGCTGGGTTGGCCAAAAAGGGCGTATGCGTTTTTTCCTGAATATATTCAGGAAAAAACGCATACGCCCTTTTTGGCCAACTGCATCATTGTCCACGTTCTGCCGCTTTTCCTGTGCTGGGAAGGCCATTCCCATCTACCTCCTGAACTCCGTTTCGTGCAATTCTGCCTTGCGTTCAAATCCCCTTCGTGGCCTTACCTCAGTATGTTTTTGGACGAGTGTTATCATTTAGAGCTCGGCAGGTTTGTGAAGTGCAGTGCCCCAGAGCTCCGTTTGGCAGCTCGCTTTGGTGTGAGCTGGCCGCAATAGCGCAAGATTGCTTCAGGCCCTGTTGTGCTTCCGGCGAGGCAGGCCGAGCCTTTGGTGAATTCCTCTTCGTGATGGGAAATTAGAGTGACATGGGCCTGTCCGAACACCGCCAGCTGGTCTCTCATTGGTTGCCCCTCTTCCAGTTCATCCTTCGGACCACTTGCAGAGACTACGAAAGAGGAGTGTCAAGACGCTGATCCTGCAAGTGGGCGAATTGTTAGTCAAGCGGCTGGAATGGCGGACGCTAGCACCCGGAGGTGAAAAATGAGGTGCGCTTTCGAAAGCTTTCCCGATCACACGGTGTACCATCCCCTGGGATTCCCATGAGTGGTTTGGCTGTAGGAAAGTTGCCTTGAACCTGGAGAGGTGGGACCCATGGAATGGGTAGCACGCAGTATAACTCTAGAGGCTCTGCCTCTGCTCCTCCAACCTCAGCAACCCTCTCAGCCTGAGGAGTATCCAGCCTTATGTCTTATGCCGCTGTGGGTGTAGATGTGGTCAATCCTGGTTGCATCACAGCCCCTGAACGCATTTTGGCAGAATTTCCCTCCCTCTCGCCGTGCTTCTTTCTTCTGTGTTTTGGAAATGTATTTTTAGAATGGGCTTTAGCTGATTTTCAGTGCTGTGTTGATGCCGCTTGACACACACTTGATTCACTTACAGAGAGATATCAATACTTAGGTTTTCAGATGCTGACGAGTCTGATATATTCTTCTGTGATGAGTAGGAGCTGTTGAGTCCTGTTCACTGAGCAAGGAGTAGGTGGTGTCTATTATATATTTGCTTTTCCGACCGGTATCTGTGTTCATTTCCAAGTCGTGTTTTATGCATCACGCCACCTCACCTTTCCGCTTAAGCAGGCCTAAGTGTGTTTTCGAAAAGCGTGAGTCTGTTCTCTTTTGTCATTCGGGTCGTGGGTAGCGATTTTTACATTCCCTCTCTAAGTGATATCCCAAGTTTCTTTTTCTGTGGGACAGATTTCACTTAGCATCATCGTACCTCAATCCACTCATTATGCTGGAACCAGCCTTATGACATGGATTCCATGGCTGAGGGATATTCCATCGTACCTAAGTAGCACAAATTCTTGGTCCATTTCTCTCTTCCCCGGCATATGAAGGGTGTCCCGAAGTCGAGGTTGTTGTAAAGAGAGAAGCCCTAAACTTTGGGGTGCCTGCGTCTGGTTGATTTTTAGTTTTCCCAAGATATAGGCCCACGTGTGGAGATGCCGTATGCTCTGTGGTTCTGTTCTGTACGTGTTTTAGGAACGAGCATACGCTTCTCCAGAGTGGCTGTTGGCATTTTGCGTCCCTCCCGGCAACTGAACAAGGCTCCCTTATCTCCTTGGCCTGTCCTGCCTTTCTGGTTTTTTGACATTTTCCGGATGGCTCTTTTGCCCGGGGGGGGGGGGAGTGAGATTTCTTTGTAGTGCCGATTTGCTCTCCCCGGGTGCTGGGTTGGCCAAAAAGGGCGTATGCGTTTTTTCCTGAATATATTCAGGAAAAAACGCATACGCCCTTTTTGGCCAACTGCATCATTGTCCACGTTCTGCCGCTTTTCCTGTGCTGGGAAGGCCATTCCCATCTACCTCCTGAACTCCGTTTCGTGCAATTCTGCCTTGCGTTCAAATCCCCTTCGTGGCCTTACCTCAGTATGTTTTTGGACGAGTGTTATCATTTAGAGCTCGGCAGGTTTGTGAAGTGCAGTGCCCCAGAGCTCCGTTTGGCAGCTCGCTTTGGTGTGAGCTGGCCGCAATAGCGCAAGATTGCTTCAGGCCCTGTTGTGCTTCCGGCGAGGCAGGCCGAGCCTTTGGTGAATTCCTCTTCGTGATGGGAAATTAGAGTGACATGGGCCTGTCCGAACACCGCCAGCTGGTCTCTCATTGGTTGCCCCTCTTCCAGGTCATCCTTCGGACCACCTGCAGAGACTACGAAAGAGGAGTGTCAAGACGCTGATCCTGCAAGTGGGCGAATTGTTAGTCAAGCGGCTGGAATGGCGGACGCTAGCACCCGGAGGTGAAAAATGAGGTGCGCTTTCGAAAGCTTTCCCGATCACACGGTGTACCATCCCCTGGGATTCCCATGAGTGGTTTGGCTGTAGGAAAGTTGCCTTGAACCTGGAGAGGTGGGACCCATGGAATGGGTAGCACGCAGTATAACTCTAGAGGCTCTGCCTCTGCTCCTCCAACCTCAGCAACCCTCTCAGCCTGAGGAGTATCCAGCCGTATGTCTTATGCCGCTGTGGGTGTAGATGTGGTCAATCCTGGTTGCATCACAGCCCCTGAACGCATTTTGGCAGAATTTCCCTCCCTCTCGCCGTGCTTCTTTCTTCTGTGTTTTGGAAATGTATTTTTAGAATGGGCTTTAGCTGATTTTCAGTGCTGTGTTGATGCCGCTTGACACACACTTGATTCACTTACAGAGAGATATCAATACTTAGGTTTTCAGATGCTGACGAGTCTGATATATTCTTCTGTGATGAGTAGGAGCTGTTGAGTCCTGTTCACTGAGCAAGGAGTAGATGGTGTCTATTATATATTTGCTTTTCCGACCGGTATCTGTGCTCATTTCCAAGTCGTGTTTTATGCATCACGCCACCTCACCTTTCCGCTTAAGCAGGCCTAAGTGTGTTTTCGAAAAGCGTGAGTCTGTTCTCTTTTGTCATTCGGGTCGTGGGTAGCGATTTTTACATTCCCTCTCTAAGTGATATCCCAAGTTTCTTTTTCTGTGGGACAGATTTCACTTAGCATCATCGTACCTCAATCCACTCATTATGCTGGAACCAGCCTTATGACATGGATTCCATGGCTGAGGGATATTCCATCGTACCTAAGTAGCACAAATTCTTTTTCCATTTCTCTCTTCCCCGGCAGATGAAGGGTGTCCCGAAGTCGAGGTTGTTGTAAAGAGAGAAGCCCTAAACTTTGGGGTGCCTGCGTCTGGTTGATTTTTAGTTTTCCCACGATATAGGCCCACGTGTGGAGGTGCCCTATGCTCTGTGGTTCTGTTCTGTACGTGTTTTAGGAACGAGCATACGCTTCTCCAGAGTGGCTGTTGGCATTTTGCGTCCCTCCCGGCAACTGAACAAGGCTCCCTTATCTCCTTGGCCTGTCCTGCCTTTCTGGTTTTTTGACATTTTCCGGATGGCTCTTTTGCCCGGCGGGTGGGGAGTGAGATTTCTTTGTAGTGCCGATCTGCTCTCCCCGGGTGCTGGGTTGGCCAAAAAGGGCGTATGCGTTTTTTCCTGAATATATTCAGGAAAAAACGCATACGCCCTTTTTGGCCAACTGCATCATTGTCCACGTTCTGCCGCTTTTCCTGTGCTGGGAAGGCCATTCCCATCTACCTCCTGAACTCCGTTTCGTGCAATTCTGCCTTGCGTTCAAATCCCCTTCGTGGCCTTACCTCAGTATGTTTTTGGACGAGTGTTATCATTTAGAGCTCGGCAGGTTTGTGAAGTGCAGTGCCCCAGAGCTCCGTTTGGCAGCTCGCTTTGGTGTGAGCTGGCCGCAATAGCGCAAGATTGCTTCAGGCCCTGTTGTGCTTCCGGCGAGGCAGGCCGAGCCTTTGGTGAATTCCTCTTCGTGATGGGAAATTAGAGTGACATGGGCCTGTCTGAACACCGCCAGCTGGTCTCTCATTGGTTGCCCCTCTTCCAGTTCATCCTTCGGACCACTTGCAGAGACTACGAAAGAGGAGTGTCAAGACGCTGATCCTGCAAGTGGGGAAATTGTTAGTCAAGCGGCTGGGATGGCGGACGCTAGCACCCGGTGGTG
Source organism: Kogia breviceps (assembly GCF_026419965.1). Lineage (NCBI taxonomy): Eukaryota > Metazoa > Chordata > Mammalia > Artiodactyla > Physeteridae > Kogia > Kogia breviceps. Next base: position 54,623,408 of record NC_081318.1, read on the forward strand.
AAAAATGAGGTGCGCTTTCGAAAGCTTTCCCGATCACACGGTGTACCATCCCCTGGGATTCCCATGAGTGGTTTGGCTGTAGGAAAGTTGCCTTGAACCTGGAGAGGTGGGACCCATGGAATGGGTAGCACGCAGTATAACTCTAGAGGCTCTGCCTTTGCTCCTCCAACCTCAGCAACCCTCTCAGCCTGAGGAGTATCCAGCCGTATGTCTTATGCCGCTGTGGGTGTAGATGTGGTCAATCCTGGTTGCATCACAGCCCCTGAACGCATTTTGGCAGAATTTCCCTCCCTCTCGCCGTGCTTCTTTCTTCTGTGTTTTGGAAATGTATTTTTAGAATGGGCTTTAGCTGATTTTCAGTGCTGTGTTGATGCCGCTTGACACACACTTGATTCACTTACAGAGAGATATCAAAACTTAGGTTTTCAGATGCTGACGAGTCTGATATATTCTTCTGTGATGAGTAGGAGCTGTTGAGTCCTGTTCACTGAGCAAGGAGTAGCTGGTGTCTATTATATATTTGCTTTTCCGACCGGTATCTGTTCTCATTGCCAATTCGTGTTTTATGCATCACGCCACCTCACCTTTCCGCTTAAGCAGGCCTAAGTGTGTTTTCGAAAAGCGTGAGTCTGTTCTCTTTTGTCATTCGGGTCGTGGGTAGCGATTTTTACATTCCCTCTCTAAGTGATATCCCAAGTTTCTTTTTCTGTGGGACAGATTTCACTTAGCATCATCGTACCTCAATCCACTCATTATGCTGGAACCAGCCTTATGACATGGATTCCATGGCTGAGGGATATTCCATCGTACCTAAGTAGCACAAATTCTTGGTCCATTTCTCTCTTCCCCGGCATATGAAGGGTGTCCCGAAGTCGAGGTTGTTGTAAAGAGAGAAGCCCTAAACTTTGGGGTGCCTGCGTCTGGTTGATTTTTAGTTTTCCCACGATATAGGCCCACGTGTGGAGGTGCCCTATGCTCTGTGGTTCTGTTCTGTACGTGTTTTAGGATCGAGCATACGCTTCTCCAGAGTGGCTGTTGGCATTTTGCGTCCCTCCCGGCAACTGAACAAGGCTCCCTTATCTCCTTGGCCTTTCCTGCCTTTCTGGTTTTTTGACATTTTCCGGATGGCTCTTTTGCCCGGGGGGGGAGTGAGATTTCTTTGTAGGGCCCACTTTCTCTCCCCGGGTGCTGGGTTGGCCAAAAAGGGCGTATGCGTTTTTTCCTGAATATATTCAGGAAAAAACGCATACGCCCTTTTTGGCCAACTGCATCATTGTCCACGTTCTGCCGCTTTTCCTGTGCTGGGAAGGCCATTCCCATCTACCTCGTGAACTCCGTTTCGTGCAATTCTGCCTTGCGTTCAAATCCCCTTCGTGGCCTTACCTCAGTATGTTTTTGGACGAGTGTTATCATTTAGAGCTCGGCAGGTTTGTGAAGTGCAGTGCCCCAGAGCTCCGTTTGGCAGCTCGCTTTGGTGTGAGCTGGCCGCAATAGCGCAAGATTGCTTCAGGCCCTGTTGTGCTTCCGGCGAGGCAGGCCGAGCCTTTGGTGAATTCCTCTTCGTGATGGGAAATTAGAGTGACATGGGCCTGTCCGAACACCGCCAGCTGGTCTCTCATTGGTTGCCCCTCTTCCAGTTCATCCTTCGGACCACTTGCAGAGACTACGAAAGAGGAGTGTCAAGACGCTGATCCTGCAAGTGGGCGAATTGTTAGTCAAGCGGCTGGGATGGCGGACGCTAGCACCCGGAGGTGAAAAATGAGGTGCGCTTTCGAAAGCTTTCCCGATCACACGGTGTACCATCCCCTGGGATTCCCATGAGTGGTTTGGCTGTAGGAAAGTTGCCTTGAACCTGGAGAGGTGGGACCCATGGAATGGGTAGCACGCAGTATAACTCTAGAGGCTCTGCCTCTGCTCCTCCAACCTCAGCAACCCTCTCAGCCTGAGGAGTATCCAGCCGTATGTCTTATGCCGCTGTGGGTGTAGATGTGGTCAATCCTGGTTGCATCACAGCCCCTGAACGCATTTTGGCAGAATTTCCCTCCCTCTCGCCGTGCTTCTTTCTTCTGTGTTTTGGAAATGTATTTTTAGAATGGGCTTTAGCTGATTTTCAGTGCTGTGTTGATGCCGCTTGACACACACTTGATTCACTTACAGAGAGATATCAATACTTAGGTTTTCAGATGCTGACGAGTCTGATATATTCTTCTGTGATGAGTAGGAGCTGTTGAGTCCTGTTCACTGAGCAAGGAGTAGATGGTGTCTATTATATATTTGCTTTTCCGACCGGTATCTGTGCTCATTTCCAAGTCGTGTTTTATGCATCACGCCACCTCACCTTTCCGCTTAAGCAGGCCTAAGTGTGTTTTCGAAAAGCGTGAGTCTGTTCTCTTTTGTCATTCGGGTCGTGGGTAGCGATTTTTACATTCCCTCTCTAAGTGATATCCCAAGTTTCTTTTTCTGTGGGACAGATTTCACTTAGCATCATCGTACCTCAATCCACTCATTATGCTGGAACCAGCCTTATGACATGGATTCCATGGCTGAGGGATATTCCATCGTACCTAAGTAGCACAAATTCTTTTTCCATTTCTCTCTTCCCCGGCAGATGAAGGGTGTCCCGAAGTCGAGGTTGTTGTAAAGAGAGAAGACCTAAACTTTGGGGTGCCTGCGTCTGGTTGATTTTTAGTTTTCCCACGATATAGGCCCACGTGTGGAGGTGCCCTATGCTCTGTGGTTCTGTTCTGTACGTGTTTTAGGAACGAGCATACGCTTCTCCAGAGTGGCTGTTGGCATTTTGCGTCCCTCCCGGCAACTGAACAAGGCTCCCTTATCTCCTTGACCTGTCCTGCCTTTCTGGTTTTTTGACATTTTCCGGATGGCTCTTTTGCCCGGCGGGTGGGGAGTGAGATTTCTTTGTAGTGCCGATCTGCTCTCCCCGGGTGCTGGGTTGGCCAAAAAGGGCGTATGCGTTTTTTCCTGAATATATTCAGGAAAAAACGCATACGCCCTTTTTGGCCAACTGCATCATTGTCCACGTTCTGCCGCTTTTCCTGTGCTGGGAAGGCCATTCCCATCTACCTCCTGAACTCCGTTTCGTGCAATTCTGCCTTGCGTTCAAATCCCCTTCGTGGCCTTACCTCAGTATGTTTTTGGACGAGTGTTATCATTTAGAGCTCGGCAGGTTTGTGAAGTGCAGTGCCCCAGAGCTCCGTTTGGCAGCTCGCTTTGGTGTGAGCTGGCCGCAATAGCGCAAGATTGCTTCAGGCCCTGTTGTGCTTCCGGCGAGGCAGGCCGAGCCTTTGGTGAATTCCTCTTCGTGATGGGAAATTAGAGTGACATGGGCCTGTCTGAACACCGCCAGCTGGTCTCTCATTGGTTGCCCCTCTTCCAGTTCATCCTTCGGACCACTTGCAGAGACTACGAAAGAGGAGTGTCAAGACGCTGATCCTGCAAGTGGGGAAATTGTTAGTCAAGCGGCTGGGATGGCGGACGCTAGCACCCGGTGGTGAAAAATGAGGTGCGCTTTCGAAAGCTTTCCCGATCACACGGTGTACCATCCCCTGGGATTCCCATGAGTGGTTTGGCTGTAGGAAAGTTGCCTTGAACCTGGAGAGGTGGGACCCATGGAATGGGTAGCACGCAGTATAACTCTAGAGGCTCTGCCTTTGCTCCTCCAACCTCAGCAACCCTCTCAGCCTGAGGAGTATCCAGCCGTATGTCTTATGCCGCTGTGGGTGTAGATGTGGTCAATCCTGGTTGCATCACAGCCCCTGAACGCATTTTGGCAGAATTTCCCTCCCTCTCGCCGTGCTTCTTTCTTCTGTGTTTTGGAAATGTATTTTTAGAATGGGCTTTAGCTGATTTTCAGTGCTGTGTTGATGCCGCTTGACACACACTTGATTCACTTACAGAGAGATATCAAAACTTAGGTTTTCAGATGCTGACGAGTCTGATATATTCTTCTGTGATGAGTAGGAGCTGTTGAGTCCTGTTCACTGAGCAAGGAGTAGCTGGTGTCTATTATATATTTGCTTTTCCGACCGGTATCTGTTCTCATTGCCAATTCGTGTTTTATGCATCACGCCACCTCACCTTTCCGCTTAAGCAGGCCTAAGTGTGTTTTCGAAAAGCGTGAGTCTGTTCTCTTTTGTCATTCGGGTCGTGGGTAGCGATTTTTACATTCCCTCTCTAAGTGATATCCCAAGTTTCTTTTTCTGTGGGACAGATTTCACTTAGCATCATCGTACCTCAATCCACTCATTATGCTGGAACCAGCCTTATGACATGGATTCCATGGCTGAGGGATATTCCATCGTACCTAAGTAGCACAAATTCTTGGTCCATTTCTCTCTTCCCCGGCATATGAAGGGTGTCCCGAAGTCGAGGTTGTTGTAAAGAGAGAAGCCCTAAACTTTGGGGTGCCTGCGTCTGGTTGATTTTTAGTTTTCCCACGATATAGGCCCACGTGTGGAGGTGCCCTATGCTCTGTGGTTCTGTTCTGTACGTGTTTTAGGATCGAGCATACGCTTCTCCAGAGTGGCTGTTGGCATTTTGCGTCCCTCCCGGCAACTGAACAAGGCTCCCTTATCTCCTTGGCCTTTCCTGCCTTTCTGGTTTTTTGACATTTTCCGGATGGCTCTTTTGCCCGGGGGGGGGGTGAGATTTCTTTGTAGGGCCCACTTTCTCTCCCCGGGTGCTGGGTTGGCCAAAAAGGGCGTATGCGTTTTTTCCTGAATATATTCAGGAAAAAACGCATACGCCCTTTTTGGCCAACTGCATCATTGTCCACGTTCTGCCGCTTTTCCTGTGCTGGGAAGGCCATTCCCATCTACCTCGTGAACTCCGTTTCGTGCAATTCTGCCTTGCGTTCAAATCCCCTTCGTGGCCTTACCTCAGTATGTTTTTGGACGAGTGTTATCATTTAGAGCTCGGCAGGTTTGTGAAGTGCAGTGCCCCAGAGCTCCGTTTGGCAGCTCGCTTTGGTGTGAGCTGGCCGCAATAGCGCAAGATTGCTTCAGGCCCTGTTGTGCTTCCGGCGAGGCAGGCCGAGCCTTTGGTGAATTCCTCTTCGTGATGGGAAATTAGAGTGACATGGGCCTGTCCGAACACCGCCAGCTGGTCTCTCATTGGTTGCCCCTCTTCCAGTTCATCCTTCGGACCACTTGCAGAGACTACGAAAGAGGAGTGTCAAGACGCTGATCCTGCAAGTGGGCGAATTGTTAGTCAAGCGGCTGGGATGGCGGACGCTAGCACCCGGAGGTGAAAAATGAGGTGCGCTTTCGAAAGCTTTCCCGATCACACGGTGTACCATCCCCTGGGATTCCCATGAGTGGTTTGGCTGTAGGAAAGTTGCCTTGAACCTGGAGAGGTGGGACCCATGGAATGGGTAGCACGCAGTATAACTCTAGAGGCTCTGCCTCTGCTCCTCCAACCTCAGCAACCCTCTCAGCCTGAGGAGTATCCAGCCGTATGTCTTATGCCGCTGTGGGTGTAGATGTGGTCAATCCTGGTTGCATCACAGCCCCTGAACGCATTTTGGCAGAATTTCCCTCCCTCTCGCCGTGCTTCTTTCTTCTGTGTTTTGGAAATGTATTTTTAGAATGGGCTTTAGCTGATTTTCAGTGCTGTGTTGATGCCGCTTGACACACACTTGATTCACTTACAGAGAGATATCAATACTTAGGTTTTCAGATGCTGACGAGTCTGATATATTCTTCTGTGATGAGTAGGAGCTGTTGAGTCCTGTTCACTGAGCAAGGAGTAGATGGTGTCTATTATATATTTGCTTTTCCGACCGGTATCTGTGCTCATTTCCAAGTCGTGTTTTATGCATCACGCCACCTCACCTTTCCGCTTAAGCAGGCCTAAGTGTGTTTTCGAAAAGCGTGAGTCTGTTCTCTTTTGTCATTCGGGTCGTGGGTAGCGATTTTTACATTCCCTCTCTAAGTGATATCCCAAGTTTCTTTTTCTGTGGGACAGATTTCACTTAGCATCATCGTACCTCAATCCACTCATTATGCTGGAACCAGCCTTATGACATGGATTCCATGGCTGAGGGATATTCCATCGTACCTAAGTAGCACAAATTCTTTTTCCATTTCTCTCTTCCCCGGCAGATGAAGGGTGTCCCGAAGTCGAGGTTGTTGTAAAGAGAGAAGACCTAAACTTTGGGGTGCCTGCGTCTGGTTTAGTTTTCCCACGATATAGGCCCACGTGTGGAGGTGCCCTATGCTCTGTGGTTCTGTTCTGTACGTGTTTTAGGAACGAGCATACGCTTCTCCAGAGTGGCTGTTGGCATTTTGCGTCCCTCCCGGCAACTGAACAAGGCTCCCTTATCTCCTTGGCCTGTCCTGCCTTTCTGGTTTTTTGACATTTTCCGGATGGCTCTTTTGCCCGGCGGGTGGGGAGTGAGATTTCTTTGTAGTGCCGATCTGCTCTCCCCGGGTGCTGGGTTGGCCAAAAAGGGCGTATGCGTTTTTTCCTGAATATATTCAGGAAAAAACGCATACGCCCTTTTTGGCCAACTGCATCATTGTCCACGTTCTGCCGCTTTTCCTGTGCTGGGAAGGCCATTCCCATCTACCTCCTGAACTCCGTTTCGTGCAATTCTGCCTTGCGTTCAAATCCCCTTCGTGGCCTTACCTCAGTATGTTTTTGGACGAGTGTTATCATTTAGAGCTCGGCAGGTTTGTGAAGTGCAGTGCCCCAGAGCTCCGTTTGGCAGCTCGCTTTGGTGTGAGCTGGCCGCAATAGCGCAAGATTGCTTCAGGCCCTGTTGTGCTTCCGGCGAGGCAGGCCGAGCCTTTGGTGAATTCCTCTTCGTGATGGGAAATTAGAGTGACATGGGCCTGTCTGAACACCGCCAGCTGGTCTCTCATTGGTTGCCCCTCTTCCAGTTCATCCTTCGGACCACTTGCAGAGACTACGAAAGAGGAGTGTCAAGACGCTGATCCTGCAAGTGGGGAAATTGTTAGTCAAGCGGCTGGGATGGCGGACGCTAGCACCCGGTGGTGAAAAATGAGGTGCGCTTTCGAAAGCTTTCCCGATCACACGGTGTACCATCCCCTGGGATTCCCATGAGTGGTTTGGCTGTAGGAAAGTTGCCTTGAACCTGGAGAGGTGGGACCCATGGAATGGGTAGCACGCAGTATAACTCTAGAGGCTCTGCCTTTGCTCCTCCAACCTCAGCAACCCTCTCAGCCTGAGGAGTATCCAGCCGTATGTCTTATGCCGCTGTGGGTGTAGATGTGGTCAATCCTGGTTGCATCACAGCCCCTGAACGCATTTTGGCAGAATTTCCCTCCCTCTCGCCGTGCTTCTTTCTTCTGTGTTTTGGAAATGTATTTTTAGAATGGGCTTTAGCTGATTTTCAGTGCTGTGTTGATGCCGCTTGACACACACTTGATTCACTTACAGAGAGATATCAAAACTTAGGTTTTCAGATGCTGACGAGTCTGATATATTCTTCTGTGATGAGTAGGAGCTGTTGAGTCCTGTTCACTGAGCAAGGAGTAGCTGGTGTCTATTATATATTTGCTTTTCCGACCGGTATCTGTTCTCATTGCCAATTCGTGTTTTATGCATCACGCCACCTCACCTTTCCGCTTAAGCAGGCCTAAGTGTGTTTTCGAAAAGCGTGAGTCTGTTCTCTTTTGTCATTCGGGTCGTGGGTAGCGATTTTTACATTCCCTCTCTAAGTGATATCCCAAGTTTCTTTTTCTGTGGGACAGATTTCACTTAGCATCATCGTACCTCAATCCACTCATTATGCTGGAACCAGCCTTATGACATGGATTCCATGGCTGAGGGATATTCCATCGTACCTAAGTAGCACAAATTCTTGGTCCATTTCTCTCTTCCCCGGCATATGAAGGGTGTCCCGAAGTCGAGGTTGTTGTAAAGAGAGAAGCCCTAAACTTTGGGGTGCCTGCGTCTGGTTGATTTTTAGTTTTCCCACGATATAGGCCCACGTGTGGAGGTGCCCTATGCTCTGTGGTTCTGTTCTGTACGTGTTTTAGGATCGAGCATACGCTTCTCCAGAGTGGCTGTTGGCATTTTGCGTCCCTCCCGGCAACTGAACAAGGCTCCCTTATCTCCTTGGCCTTTCCTGCCTTTCTGGTTTTTTGACATTTTCCGGATGGCTCTTTTGCCCGGGGGGGGAGTGAGATTTCTTTGTAGGACCCACTTTCTCTCCCCGGGTGCTGGGTTGGCCAAAAAGGGCGTATGCGTTTTTTCCTGAATATATTCAGGAAAAAACGCATACGCCCTTTTTGGCCAACTGCATCATTGTCCACGTTCTGCCGCTTTTCCTGTGCTGGGAAGGCCATTCCCATCTACCTCGTGAACTCCGTTTCGTGCAATTCTGCCTTGCGTTCAAATCCCCTTCGTGGCCTTACCTCAGTATGTTTTTGGACGAGTGTTATCATTTAGAGCTCGGCAGGTTTGTGAAGTGCAGTGCCCCAGAGCTCCGTTTGGCAGCTCGCTTTGGTGTGAGCTGGCCGCAATAGCGCAAGATTGCTTCAGGCCCTGTTGTGCTTCCGGCGAGGCAGGCCGAGCCTTTGGTGAATTCCTCTTCGTGATGGGAAATTAGAGTGACATGGGCCTGTCCGAACACCGCCAGCTGGTCTCTCATTGGTTGCCCCTCTTCCAGTTCATCCTTCGGACCACTTGCAGAGACTACGAAAGAGGAGTGTCAAGACGCTGATCCTGCAAGTGGGCGAATTGTTAGTCAAGCGGCTGGGATGGCGGACGCTAGCACCCGGAGGTGAAAAATGAGGTGCGCTTTCGAAAGCTTTCCCGATCACACGGTGTACCATCCCCTGGGATTCCCATGAGTGGTTTGGCTGTAGGAAAGTTGCCTTGAACCTGGAGAGGTGGGACCCATGGAATGGGTAGCACGCAGTATAACTCTAGAGGCTCTGCCTCTGCTCCTCCAACCTCAGCAACCCTCTCAGCCTGAGGAGTATCCAGCCTTATGTCTTATGCCGCTGTGGGTGTAGATGTGGTCAATCCTGGTTGCATCACAGCCCCTGAACGCATTTTGGCAGAATTTCCCTCCCTCTCGCCGTGCTTCTTTCTTCTGTGTTTTGGAAATGTATTTTTAGAATGGGCTTTAGCTGATTTTCAGTGCTGTGTTGATGCCGCTTGACACACACTTGATTCACTTACAGAGAGATATCAATACTTAGGTTTTCAGATGCTGACGAGTCTGATATATTCTTCTGTGATGAGTAGGAGCTGTTGAGTCCTGTTCACTGAGCAAGGAGTAGGTGGTGTCTATTATATATTTGCTTTTCCGACCGTTATCTGTGTTCATTTCCAAGTCGTGTTTTATGCATCACGCCACCTCACCTTTCCGTTTAAGCAGGCCTAAGTGTGTTTTCGAAAAGCGTGAGTCTGTTCTCTTTTGTCATTCGGGTCGTGGGTAGCGATTTTTACATTCCCTCTCTAAGTGATATCCCAAGTTTCTTTTTCTGTGGGACAGATTTCACTTAGCATCATCGTACCTCAATCCACTCATTATGCTGGAACCAGCCTTATGACATGGATTCCATGGCTGAGGAATATTCCCTCGTACCTAAGTAGCACAAATTCTTGGTCCATTTCTCTCTTCCCCGGCATATGAAGGGTGTCCCGAAGTCGAGGTTGTTGTAAAGAGAGAAGCCCTAAACTTTGGGGTGCCTGCGTCTGGTTGATTTTTAGTTTTCCCAAGATATAGGCCCACGTGTGGAGGTGCCCTATGCTCTGTGGTTCTGTTCTGTACGTGTTTTAGGAACGAGCATACGCTTCTCCAGAGTGGCTGTTGGCATTTTGCGTCCCTCCCGGCAACTGAACAAGGCTCCCTTATCTCCTTGGCCTGTCCTGCCTTTCTGGTTTTTTGACATTTTCCGGATGGCTCTTTTGCCCGGGGGGGGAGTGAGATTTCTTTGTAGTGCCGATCTGCTCTCCCCGGGTGCTGGGTTGGCCAAAAAGGGCGTATGCGTTTTTTCCTGAATATATTCAGGAAAAAACGCATACGCCCTTTTTGGCCAACTGCATCATTGTCCACGTTCTGCCGCTTTTCCTGTGCTGGGAAGGCCATTCCCATCTACCTCCTGAACTCCGTTTCGTGCAATTCTGCCTTGCGTTCAAATCCCCTTCGTGGCCTTACCTCAGTATGTTTTTGGACGAGTGTTATCATTTAGAGCTCGGCAGGTTTGTGAAGTGCAGTGCCCCAGAGCTCCGTTTGGCAGCTCGCTTTGGTGTGAGCTGGCCGCAATAGCGCAAGATTGCTTCAGGCCCTGTTGTGCTTCCGGCGAGGCAGGCCGAGCCTTTGGTGAATTCCTCTTCGTGATGGGAAATTAGAGTGACATGGGCCTGTCCGAACACCGCCAGCTGGTCTCTCATTGGTTGCCCCTCTTCCAGGTCATCCTTCGGACCACTTGCAGAGACTACGAAAGAGGAGTGTCAAGACGCTGATCCTGCAAGTGGGCGAATTGTTAGTCAAGCGGCTGGGATGGCGGACGCTAGCACCCGGAGGTGAAAAATGAGGTGCGCTTTCGAAAGCTTTCCCGATCACACGGTGTACCATCCCCTGGGATTCCCATGAGTGGTTTGGCTGTAGGAAAGTTGCCTTGAACCTGGAGAGGTGGGACCCATGGAATGGGTAGCACGCAGTATAACTCTAGAGGCTCTGCCTTTGCTCCTCCAACCTCAGCAATCCTCTCAGCCTGAGGAGTATCCAGCCGTATGTCTTATGCCGCTGTGGGTGTAGATGTGGTCAATCCTGGTTGCATCACAGCCCCTGAACGCATTTTGGCAGAATTTCCCTCCCTCTCGCCGTGCTTCTTTCTTCTGTGTTTTGGAAATGTAGTTTTAGAATGGGCTTTAGCTGATTTTCAGTGCTGTGTTGATGCCGCTTGACACACACTTGATTCACTTACAGAGAGATATCAATACTTAGGTTTTCAGATGCTGACGAGTCTGATATATTCTTCTGTGATGAGTAGGAGCTGTTGAGTCCTGTTCACTGAGCAAGGAGTAGGTGGTGTCTATTATATATTTGCTTTTCCGACCGGTATCTGTGCTCATTTCCAAGTCGTGTTTTATGCATCACGCCACCTCACCTTTCCGCTTAAGCAGGCCTAAGTGTGTTTTCGAAAAGCGTGAGTCTGTTCTCTTTTGTCATTCGGGTCGTGGGTAGCGATTTTTACATTCCCTCTCTAAGTGATATCCCAAGTTTCTTTTTCTGTGGGACAGATTTCACTTAGCATCATCGTACCTCAATCCACTCATTATGCTGGAACCAGCCTTATGACATGGATTCCATGGCTGAGGGATATTCCCTCGTACCTAAGTAGCACAAATTCTTGGTCCATTTCTCTCTTCCCCGGCATATGAAGGGTGTCCCGAAGTCGAGGTTGTTGTAAAGAGAGAAGCCCTAAACTTTGGGGTGCCTGCGTCTGGTTGATTTTTAGTTTTCCCAAGATATAGGCCCACGTGTGGAGGTGCCCTATGCTCTGTGGTTCTGTTCTGTACGTGTTTTAGGAACGAGCATACGCTTCTCCAGAGTGGCTGTTGGCATTTTGCGTCCCTCCCGGCAACTGAACAAGGCTCCCTTATCTCCTTGGCCTGTCCTGCCTTTCTGGTTTTTACACATTTTCCGGATGGCTCTTTTGCCCGGGGGGGGAGTGAGATTTCTTTGTAGTGCCGATTTGCTCTCCCCGGGTGCTGGGTTGGCCAAAAAGGGCGTATGCGTTTTTTCCTGAATATATTCAGGAAAAAACGCATACGCCCTTTTTGGCCAACTGCATCATTGTCCACGTTCTGCCGCTTTTCCTGTGCTGGGAAGGCCATTCCCATCTACCTCCTGAACTCCGTTTCGTGCAATTCTGCCTTGCGTTCAAATCCCCTTCGTGGCCTTACCTCAGTATGTTTTTGGACGAGTGTTATCATTTAGAGCTCGGCAGGTTTGTGAAGTGCAGTGCCCCAGAGCTCCGTTTGGCAGCTCGCTTTGGTGTGAGCTGGCCGCAATAGCGCAAGATTGCTTCAGGCCCTGTTGTGCTTCCGGCGAGGCAGGCCGAGCCTTTGGTGAATTCCTCTTCGTGATGGGAAATTAGAGTGACATGGGCCTGTCTGAACACCGCCAGCTGGTCTCTCATTGGTTGCCCCTCTTCCAGTTCATCCTTCGGACCACTTGCAGAGACTACGAAAGAGGAGTGTCAAGACGCTGATCCTGCAAGTGGGGAAATTGTTAGTCAAGCGGCTGGGATGGCGGACGCTAGCACCCGGAGGTGAAAAATGAGGTGCGCTTTCGAAAGCTTTCCCTATCACACGGTGTACCATCCCCTGGGATTCCCATGAGTGGTTTGGCTGTAGGAAAGTTGCCTTGAACCTGGAGAGGTGGGACCCATGGAATGGGTAGCACGCAGTATAACTCTAGAGGCTCTGCCTTTGCTCCTCCAACCTCAGCAACCCTCTCAGCCTGAGGAGTATCCAGCCGTATGTCTTATGCCGCTGTGGGTGTAGATGTGGTCAATCCTGGTTGCATCACAGCCCCTGAACGCATTTTGTCAGAATTTCCCTCCCTCTCGCCGTGCTTCTTTCTTCTGTGTTTTGGAAATGTATTTTTAGAATGGGCTTTAGCTGATTTTCAGTGCTGTGTTGATGCCGCTTGACACACACTTGATTCACTTACAGAGAGATATCAAAACTTAGGTTTTCAGATGCTGACGAGTCTGATATATTCTTCTGTGATGAGTAGGAGCTGTTGAGTCCTGTTCACTGAGCAAGGAGTAGGTGGTGTCTTTTATATATTTGCTTTTCCGACCGGTATCTGTGCTCATTGCCAATTCGTGTTTTATGCATCACACCACCTCACCTTTCCGCTTAAGCAGGCCTAAGTGTGTTTTCGAAAAGCATGAGTCTGTTCTCTTTTGTCATTCGGGTCGTGGGTAGCGATTTTTACATTCCCTCTCTAAGTGATATCCCAAGTTTCTTTTTCTGTGGGACAGATTTCACTTAGCATCATCGTACCTCAATCCACTCATTATGCTGGAACCAGCCTTATGACATGGATTCCATGGCTGAGGGATATTCCATCGTACCTAAGTAGCACAAATTCTTGGTCCATTTCTCTCTTCCCCGGCATATGAAGGGTGTCCCGAAGTCGAGGTTGTTGTAAAGAGAGAAGCCCTAAACTTTGGGGTGCCTGCGTCTGGTTGATTTTTAGTTTTCCCACGATATAGGCCCACGTGTGGAGGTGCCCTATGCTCTGTGGTTCTGTTCTGTACGTGTTTTAAGAACGAGCATACGCTTCTCCAGAGTGGCTGTTGGCATTTTGCGTCCCTCCCGGCAACTGAACAAGGCTCCCTTATCTCCTTGGCCTGTCCTACCTTTCTGGTTTTTTGACATTTTCCGGATGGCTCTTTTGCCCGGGGGGGGGAGTGAGATATCTTTGTAGTGCCGATTTGCTCTCCCCGGGTGCTGGGTTGGCCAAAAAGGGCGTATGCGTTTTTTCCTGAATATATTCAGGAAAAAACGCATACGCCCTTTTTGGCCAACTGCATCATTGTCCACGTTCTGCCGCTTTTCCTGTGCTGGGAAGGCCATTCCCATCTACCTCCTGAACTCCGTTTCGTGCAATTCTGCCTTGCGTTCAAATCCCCTTCGTGGCCTTACCTCAGTATGTTTTTGGACGAGTGTTATCATTTAGAGCTCGGCAGGTTTGTGAAGTGCAGTGCCCCAGAGCTCCGTTTGGCAGCTCGCTTTGGTGTGAGCTGGCCGCAATAGCGCAAGATTGCTTCAGGCCCTGTTGTGCTTCCGGCGAGGCAGGCCGAGCCTTTGGTGAATTCCTCTTCGTGATGGGAAATTAGAGTGACATGGGCCTGTCCGAACACCGCCAGCTGGTCTCTCATTGGTTGCCCCTCTTCCAGTTCATCCTTCGGACCACTTGAAGAGACTACGAAAGAGGAGTGTCAAGACGCTGATCCTGCAAGTGGGCGAATTGTTAGTCAAGTGGCTGGGATGGCAGACGCTAGCACCCGGAGGTGAAAAATGAGGTGCGCTTTCGAAAGCTTTCCCGATCACACGGTGTACCATCCCCTGGGATTCCCATGAGTGGTTTGGCTGTAGGAAAGTTGCCTTGAACCTGGAGAGGTGGGACCCATGGAATGGGTAGCACGCAGTATAACTCTAGAGGCTCTGCCTCTGCTCCTCCAACCTCAGCAACCCTCTCAGCCTGAGGAGTATCCAGCCTTATGTCTTATGCCGCTGTGGGTGTAGATGTGGTCAATCCTGGTTGCATCACAGCCCCTGAACGCATTTTGGCAGAATTTCCCTCCCTCTCGCCGTGCTTCTTTCTTCTGTGTTTTGGAAATGTATTTTTAGAATGGGCTTTAGCTGATTTTCAGTGCTGTGTTGATGCCGCTTGACACACACTTGATTCACTTACAGAGAGATATCAATACTTAGGTTTTCAGATGCTGACGAGTCTGATATATTCTTCTGTGATGAGTAGGAGCTGTTGAGTCCTGTTCACTGAGCAAGGAGTAGCTGGTGTCTATTATATATTTGCTTTTCCGACCGGTATCTGTGTTCATTTCCAAGTCGTGTTTTATGCATCACGCCACCTCACCTTTCCGTTTAAGCAGGCCTAAGTGTGTTTTCGAAAAGCGTGAGTCTGTTCTCTTTTGTCATTCGGGTCGTGGGTAGCTATTTTTACATTCCCTCTCTAAGTGATATCCCAAGTTTCTTTTTCTGTGGGACAGATTTCACTTAGCATCATCGTACCTCAATCCACTCATTATGCTGGAACCAGCCTTATGACATGGATTCCATGGCTGAGGGATATTCCCTCGTACATAAGTAGCACAAATTCTTGGTCCATTTCTCTCTTCCCCGGCATATGAAGGGTGTCCCGAAGTCGAGGTTGTTGTAAAGAGAGAAGCCCTAAACTTTGGGGTGCCTGCGTCTGGTTGATTTTTAGTTTTCCCAAGATATAGGCCCACGTGTGGAGGTGCCCTATGCTCTGTGGTTCTGTTCTGTACGTGTTTTAGGAACGAGCATACGCTTCTCCAGAGTGGCTGTTGGCATTTTGCGTCCCTCCCGGCAACTGAACAAGGCTCCCTTATCTCCTTGGCCTGTCCTGCCTTTCTGGTTTTTTGACATTTTCCGGATGGCTCTTTTGCCCGGGGGGGGAGTGAGATTTCTTTGTAGTGCCGATCTGCTCTCCCCGGGTGCTGGGTTGGCCAAAAAGGGCGTATGCGTTTTTTCCTGAATATATTCAGGAAAAAACGCATACGCCCTTTTTGGCCAACTGCATCGTTGTCCACGTTCTGCCGCTTTTCCTGTGCTGGGAAGGCCATTCCCATCTACCTCCTGAACTCCGTTTCGTGCAATTCTGCCTTGCGTTCAAATCCCCTTCGTGGCCTTACCTCAGTATGTTTTTGGACGAGTGTTATCATTTAGAGCTCGGCAGGTTTGTGAAGTGCAGTGCCCCAGAGCTCCGTTTGGCAGCTCGCTTTGGTGTGAGCTGGCCGCAATAGCGCAAGATTGCTTCAGGCCCTGTTGTGCTTCCGGCGAGGCAGGCCGAGCCTTTGGTGAATTCCTCTTCGTGATGGGAAATTAGAGTGACATGGGCCTGTCCGAACACCGCCAGCTGGTCTCTCATTGGTTGCCCCTCTTCCAGGTCATCCTTCGGACCACTTGCAGAGACTACGAAAGAGGAGTGTCAAGACGCTGATCCTGCAAGTGGGCGAATTGTTAGTCAAGCGGCTGGGATGGCGGACGCTAGCACCCGGAGGTGAAAAATGAGGTGCGCTTTCGAAAGCTTTCCCGATCACACGGTGTACCATCCCCTGGGATTCCCATGAGTGGTTTGGCTGTAGGAAAGTTGCCTTGAACCTGGAGAGGTGGGACCCATGGAATGGGTAGCACGCAGTATAACTAGAGGCTCTGCCTTTGCTCCTCCAACCTCAGCAATCCTCTCAGCCTGAGGAGTATCCAGCCGTATGTCTTATGCCGCTGTGGGTGTAGATGTGGTCAATCCTGGTTGCATCACAGCCCCTGAACGCATTTTGGCAGAATTTCCCTCCCTCTCGCCGTGCTTCTTTCTTCTGTGTTTTGGAAATGTATTTTTAGAATGGGCTTTAGCTGATTTTCAGTGCTGTGTTGATGCCGCTTGACACACACTTGATTCACTTACAGAGAGATATCAATACTTAGGTTTTCAGATGCTGACGAGTCTGATATATTCTTCTGTGATGAGTAGGAGCTGTTGAGTCCTGTTCACTGAGCAAGGAGTAGCTGGTGTCTATTATATATTTGCTTTTCCGACCGGTATCTGTGCTCATTTCCAAGTCGTGTTTTATGCATCACGCCACCTCACCTTTCCGCTTAAGCAGGCCTAAGTGTGTTTTTGAAAAGCGTGAGTCTGTTCTCTCTTGTCATTCGGGTCGTGGGTAGCGATTTTTACATTCCCTCTCTAAGTGATATCCCAAGTTTCTTTTTCTGTGGGACAGATTTCACTTAGCATCATCGTACCTCAATCCACTCATTATGCTGGAACCAGCCTTATGACATGGATTCCATGGCTGAGGGATATTCCATCGTACCTAAGTAGCACAAATTCTTGGTCCATTTCTCTCTTCCCCGGCATATGAAGGGTGTCCCGAAGTCGAGGTTGTTGTAAAGAGAGAAGCCCTAAACTTTGGGGTGCCTGCGTCTGGTTGATTTTTAGTTTTCCCAAGATATAGGCCCACGTGTGGAGGTGCCCTATGCTCTGTGGTTCTGTTCTGTACGTGTTTTAGGAACGAGCATACGCTTCTCCAGAGTGGCTGTTGGCATTTTGCGTCCCTCCCGGCAACTGAACAAGGCTCCCTTATCTCCTTGGCCTGTCCTGCCTTTCTGGTTTTTACACATTTTCCGGATGGCTCTTTTGCCCGGGGGGGGAGTGAGATTTCTTTGTAGTGCCGATTTGCTCTCCCCGGGTGCTGGGTTGGCCAAAAAGGGCGTATGAGTTTTTTCCTAAATATATTCAGGAAAAAACACATACGCCCTTTTTGGCCAACTGCATCATTGTCCACGTTCTGCCGCTTTTCCTGTGCTGGGAAGGCCATTCCCATCTACCTCCTGAACTCCGTTTTGTGCAATTCTGCCTTGCGTTCAAATCCCCTTCGTGGCCTTACCTCAGTATGTTTTTGAACGAGTGTTATCATTTAGAGCTCGGCAGGTTTGTGAAGTGCAGTGCCCCAGAGCTCCGTTTGGCAGCTCGCTTTGGTGTGAGCTGGCCGCAATAGCGCAAGATTGCTTCAGGCCCTGTTGTGCTTCCGGCGAGGCAGGCCGAGCCTTTGGTGAAATCCTCTTCGTGATGGGAAATTAGAGTGACATGGGCCTGTCCGAACACCGCCAGCTGGTCTCTCATTGGTTGCCCCTCTTCCAGTTCATCCTTCGGACCACTTGCAGAGACTACGAAAGAGGAGTGTCAAGACGCTGATCCTGCAAGTGGGGAAATTGTTAGTCAAGCGGCTGGGATGGCGGACGCTAGCACCCGGAGGTGAAAAATGAGGTGCGCTTTCGAAAGCTTTCCCGATCACACGGTGTACCATCCCCTGGGATTCCCATGAGTGGTTTGGCTGTAGGAAAGTTGCCTTGAACCTGGAGAGGTGGGACCCATGGAATGGGTAGCACGCAGTATAACTCTAGAGGCTCTGCCTCTGCTCCTCCAACCTCAGCAACCCTCTCAGCCTGAGGAGTATCCAGCCTTATGTCTTATGCCGCTGTGGGTGTAGATGTGGTCAATCCTGGTTGCATCACAGCCCCTGAACGCATTTTGTCAGAATTTCCCTCCCTCTCGCCGTGCTTCTTTCTTCTGTGTTTTGGAAATGTATTTTTAGAATGGGCTTTAGCTGATTTTCAGTGCTGTGTTGATGCCGCTTGACACACACTTGATTCACTTACAGAGAGATATCAAAACTTAGGTTTTCAGATGCTGACGAGTCTGATATATTCTTCTGTGATGAGTAGGAGCTGTTGAGTCCTGTTCACTGAGCAAGGAGTAGGTGGTGTCTATTATATATTTGCTTTTCCGACCGGTATCTGTGCTCATTGCCAATTCGTGTTTTATGCATCACACCACCTCACCTTTCCGCTTAAGCAGGCCTAAGTGTGTTTTCGAAAAGCATGAGTCTGTTCTCTTTTGTCATTCGGGTCGTGGGTAGCGATTTTTACATTCCCTCTCTAAGTGATATCCCAAGTTTCTTTTTCTGTGGGACAGATTTCACTTAGCATCATCGTACCTCAATCCACTCATTATGCTGGAACCAGCCTTATGACATGGATTCCATGGCTGAGGGATATTCCATCGTACCTAAGTAGCACAAATTCTTGGTCCATTTCTCTCTTCCCCGGCATATGAAGGGTGTCCCGAAGTCGAGGTTGTTGTAAAGAGAGAAGCCCTAAACTTTGGGGTGCCTGCGTCTGGTTGATTTTTAGTTTTCCCAAGATATAGGCCCACGTGTGGAGGTGCCCTATGCTCTGTGGTTCTGTTCTGTACGTGTTTTAGGAACGAGCATACGCTTCTCCAGAGTGGCTGTTGGCATTTTGCGTCCCTCCCGGCAACTGAACAAGGCTCCCTTATCTCCTTGGCCTGTCCTACCTTTCTGGTTTTTTGACATTTTCCGGATGGCTCTTTTGCCCGGGGGGGGAGTGAGATTTCTTTGTAGTGCCGATTTGCTCTCCCCGGGTGCTGGGTTGGCCAAAAAGGGCGTATGCGTTTTTTCCTGAATATATTCAGGAAAAAACGCATACGCCCTTTTTGGCCAACTGCATCATTGTCCACGTTCTGCCGCTTTTCCTGTGCTGGGAAGGCCATTCCCATCTACCTCCTGAACTCCGTTTCGTGCAATTCTGCCTTGCGTTCAAATCCCCTTCGTGGCCTTACCTCAGTATGTTTTTGGACGAGTGTTATCATTTAGAGCTCGGCAGGTTTGTGAAGTGCAGTGCCCCAGAGCTCCGTTTGGCAGCTCGCTTTGGTGTGAGCTGGCCGCAATAGCGCAAGATTGCTTCAGGCCCTGTTGTGCTTCCGGCGAGGCAGGCCGAGCCTTTGGTGAATTCCTCTTCGTGATGGGAAATT
Organism: Kogia breviceps; assembly: GCF_026419965.1. Lineage (NCBI taxonomy): Eukaryota > Metazoa > Chordata > Mammalia > Artiodactyla > Physeteridae > Kogia > Kogia breviceps. Next base: position 54,642,522 of record NC_081318.1, read on the forward strand.
AGAGTGACATGGGCCTGTCCGAACACCGCCAGCTGGTCTCTCATTGGTTGCCCCTCTTCCAGTTCATCCTTCGGACCACTTGCAGAGACTACGAAAGAGGAGTGTCAAGACGCTGATCCTGCAAGTGGGCGAATTGTTAGTCAAGCGGCTGGGATGGCGGACGCTAGCACCCGGAGGTGAAAAATGAGGTGCGCTTTCGAAAGCTTTCCCGATCACACGGTGTACCATCCCCTGGGATTCCCATGAGTGGTTTGGCTGTAGGAAAGTTGCCTTGAACCTGGAGAGGTGGGACCCATGGAATGGGTAGCACGCAGTATAACTCTAGAGGCTCTGCCTCTGCTCCTCCAACCTCAGCAACCCTCTCAGCCTGAGGAGTATCCAGCCTTATGTCTTATGCCGCTGTGGGTGTAGATGTGGTCAATCCTGGTTGCATCACAGCCCCTGAACGCATTTTGGCAGAATTTCCCTCCCTCTCGCCGTGCTTCTTTCTTCTGTGTTTTGGAAATGTATTTTTAGAATGGGCTTTAGCTGATTTTCAGTGCTGTGTTGATGCCGCTTGACACACACTTGATTCACTTACAGAGAGATATCAATACTTAGGTTTTCAGATGCTGACGAGTCTGATATATTCTTCTGTGATGAGTAGGAGCTGTTGAGTCCTGTTCACTGAGCAAGGAGTAGGTGGTGTCTATTATATATTTGCTTTTCCGACCGGTATCTGTGTTCATTTCCAAGTCGTGTTTTATGCATCACGCCACCTCACCTTTCCGTTTAAGCAGGCCTAAGTGTGTTTTCGAAAAGCGTGAGTCTGTTCTCTTTTGTCATTCGGGTCGTGGGTAGCGATTTTTACATTCCCTCTCTAAGTGATATCCCAAGTTTCTTTTTCTGTGGGACAGATTTCACTTAGCATCATCGTACCTCAATCCACTCATTATGCTGGAACCAGCCTTATGACATGGATTCCATGGCTGAGGGATATTCCATCGTACCTAAGTAGCACAAATTCTTGGTCCATTTCTCTCTTCCCCGGCATATGAAGGGTGTCCCGAAGTCGAGGTTGTTGTAAAGAGAGAAGCCCTAAACTTTGGGGTGCCTGCGTCTGGTTGATTTTTAGTTTTCCCAAGATATAGGCCCACGTGTGGAGGTGCCCTATGCTCTGTGGTTCTGTTCTGTACGTGTTTTAGGAACGAGCATACGCTTCTCCAGAGTGGCTGTTGGCATTTTGCGTCCCTCCCGGCAACTGAACAAGGCTCCCTTATCTCCTTGGCCTGTCCTACCTTTCTGGTTTTTTGACATTTTCCGGATGGCTCTTTTGCCCGGGGGGGGAGTGAGATTTCTTTGTAGTGCCGATTTGCTCTCCCCGGGTGCTGGGTTGGCCAAAAAGGGCGTATGCGTTTTTTCCTGAATATATTCAGGAAAAAACGCATACGCCCTTTTTGGCCAACTGCATCATTGTCCACGTTCTGCCGCTTTTCCTGTGCTGGGAAGGCCATTCCCATCTACCTCCTGAACTCCGTTTCGTGCAATTCTGCCTTGCGTTCAAATCCCCTTCGTGGCCTTACCTCAGTATGTTTTTGGACGAGTGTTATCATTTAGAGCTCGGCAGGTTTGTGAAGTGCAGTGCCCCAGAGCTCCGTTTGGCAGCTCGCTTTGGTGTGAGCTGGCCGCAATAGCGCAAGATTGCTTCAGGCCCTGTTGTGCTTCCGGCGAGGCAGGCCGAGCCTTTGGTGAATTCCTCTTCGTGATGGGAAATTAGAGTGACATGGGCCTGTCCGAACACCGCCAGCTGGTCTCTCATTGGTTGCCCCTCTTCCAGTTCATCCTTCGGACCACTTGCAGAGACTACGAAAGAGGAGTGTCAAGACGCTGATCCTGCAAGTGGGCGAATTGTTAGTCAAGCGGCTGGGATGGCGGACGCTAGCACCCGGAGGTGAAAAATGAGGTGCGCTTTCGAAAGCTTTCCCGATCACACGGTGTACCATCCCCTGGGATTCCCATGAGTGGTTTGGCTGTAGGAAAGTTGCCTTGAACCTGGAGAGGTGGGACCCATGGAATGGGTAGCACGCAGTATAACTCTAGAGGCTCTGCCTCTGCTCCTCCAACCTCAGCAACCCTCTCAGCCTGAGGAGTATCCAGCCTTATGTCTTATGCCGCTGTGGGTGTAGATGTGGTCAATCCTGGTTGCATCACAGCCCCTGAACGCATTTTGGCAGAATTTCCCTCCCTCTCGCCGTGCTTCTTTCTTCTGTGTTTTGGAAATGTATTTTTAGAATGGGCTTTAGCTGATTTTCAGTGCTGTGTTGATGCCGCTTGACACACACTTGATTCACTTACAGAGAGATATCAATACTTAGGTTTTCAGATGCTGACGAGTCTGATATATTCTTCTGTGATGAGTAGGAGCTGTTGAGTCCTGTTCACTGAGCAAGGAGTAGGTGGTGTCTATTATATATTTGCTTTTCCGACCGGTATCTGTGTTCATTTCCAAGTCGTGTTTTATGCATCACGCCACCTCACCTTTCCGTTTAAGCAGGCCTAAGTGTGTTTTCGAAAAGCGTGAGTCTGTTCTCTTTTGTCATTCGGGTCGTGGGTAGCGATTTTTACATTCCCTCTCTAAGTGATATCCCAAGTTTCTTTTTCTGTGGGACAGATTTCACTTAGCATCATCGTACCTCAATCCACTCATTATGCTGGAACCAGCCTTATGACATGGATTCCATGGCTGAGGGATATTCCATCGTACCTAAGTAGCACAAATTCTTGGTCCATTTCTCTCTTCCCCGGCATATGAAGGGTGTCCCGAAGTCGAGGTTGTTGTAAAGAGAGAAGCCCTAAACTTTGGGGTGCCTGCGTCTGGTTGATTTTTAGTTTTCCCAAGATATAGGCCCACGTGTGGAGGTGCCCTATGCTCTGTGGTTCTGTTCTGTACGTGTTTTAGGAACGAGCATACGCTTCTCCAGAGTGGCTGTTGGCATTTTGCGTCCCTCCCGGCAACTGAACAAGGCTCCCTTATCTCCTTGGCCTGTGCTGCCTTTCTGGTTTTTTGACATTTTCCGGATGGCTCTTTTGCCCGGGGGGGGGGGGAGTGAGATTTCTTTGTAGTGCCGATTTGCTTTCCCCGGGTCCTGGGTTGGCCAAAAAGGGCGTATGCGTTTTTTTCTGAATATATTCAGGAAAAAACGCATACGCCCTTTTTGGCCAACTGCATCATTGTCCACGTTCTGCCGCTTTTCCTGTGCTGGGAAGGCCATTCCCATCTACCTCGTGAACTCCGTTTCGTGCAATTCTGCCTTGCGTTCAAATCCCCTTCGTGGCCTTACCTCAGTATGTTTTTGGACGAGTGTTATCATTTAGAGCTCGGCAGGTTTGTGAAGTGCAGTGCCCCAGAGCTCCGTTTGGCAGCTCGCTTTGGTGTGAGCTGGCCGCAATAGCGCAAGATTGCTTCAGGCCCTGTTGTGCTTCCGGCGAGGCAGGCCGAGCCTTTGGTGAATTCCTCTTCGTGATGGGAAATTAGAGTGACATGGGCCTGTCCGAACACCGCCAGCTGGTCTCTCATTGGTTGCCCCTCTTCCAGGTCATCCTTCGGACCACTTGCAGAGACTACGAAAGAGGAGTGTCAAGACGCTGATCCTGCAAGTGGGCGAATTGTTAGTCAATTGGCTGGGATGGCGGACGCTAGCACCCGGAGGTGAAAAATGAGGTGCGCTTTCGAAAGCTTTCCCGATCACACGGTGTACCATCCCCTGGGATTCCCATGAGTGGTTTGGCTGTAGGAAAGTTGCCTTGAACCTGGAGAGGTGGGACCCATGGAATGGGTAGCACGCAGTATAACTCTAGAGGCTCTGCCTCTGCTCCTCCAACCTCAGCAACCCTCTCAGCCTGAGGAGTATCCAGCCTTATGTCTTATGCCGCTGTGGGTGTAGATGTGGTCAATCCTGGTTGCATCACAGCCCCTGAACGCATTTTGGCAGAATTTCCCTCCCTCTCGCCGTGCTTCTTTCTTCTGTGTTTTGGAAATGTATTTTTAGAATGGGCTTTAGCTGATTTTCAGTGCTGTGTTGATGCCGCTTGACACACACTTGATTCACTTACAGAGAGATATCAATACTTAGGTTTTCAGATGCTGACGAGTCTGATATATTCTTCTGTGATGAGTAGGAGCTGTTGAGTCCTGTTCACTGAGCAAGGAGTAGGTGGTGTCTATTATATATTTGCTTTTCCGACCGGTATCTGTGTTCATTTCCAAGTCGTGTTTTATGCATCACGCCACCTCACCTTTCCGTTTAAGCAGGCCTAAGTGTGTTTTCGAAAAGCGTGAGTCTGTTCTCTTTTGTCATTCGGGTCGTGGGTAGCGATTTTTACATTCCCTCTCTAAGTGATATCCCAAGTTTCTTTTTCTGTGGGACAGATTTCACTTAGCATCATCGTACCTCAATCCACTCATTATGCTGGAACCAGCCTTATGACATGGATTCCATGGCTGAGGGATATTCCCTCGTACCTAAGTAGCACAAATTCTTGGTCCATTTCTCTCTTCCAAGGCATATGAAGGGTGTCCCGAAGTCGAGGTTGTTGTAAAGAGAGAAGCCCTAAACTTTGGGGTGCCTGCGTCTGGTTGATTTTTAGTTTTCCCAAGATATAGGCCCACGTGTGGAGGTGCCCTATGCTCTGTGGTTCTGTTCTGTACGTGTTTTAGGAACGAGCATACGCTTCTCCAGAGTGGCTGTTGGCATTTTGCGTCCCTCCCGGCAACTGAACAAGGCTCCCTTATCTCCTTGGCCTGTCCTGCCTTTCTGGTTTTTTGACATTTTCCGGATGGCTCTTTTGCCCGGGGGGGGAGTGAGATTTCTTTGTAGTGCCGATCTGCTCTCCCCGGGTGCTGGGTTGGCCAAAAAGGGCGTATGCGTTTTTTCCTGAATATATTCAGGAAAAAACGCATACGCCCTTTTTGGCCAACTGCATCATTGTCCACGTTCTGCCGCTTTTCCTGTGCTGGGAAGGCCATTCCCATCTACCTCGTGAACTCCGTTTCGTGCAATTCTGCCTTGCGTTCAAATCCCCTTCGTGGCCTTACCTCAGTATGTTTTTGGACGAGTGTTATCATTTAGAGCTCGGCAGGTTTGTGAAGTGCAGTGCCCCAGAGCTCCGTTTGGCAGCTCGCTTTGGTGTGAGCTGGCCGCAATAGCGCAAGATTGCTTCAGGCCCTGTTGTGCTTCCGGCGAGGCAGGCCGAGCCTTTGGTGAATTCCTCTTCGTGATGGGAAATTAGAGTGACATGGGCCTGTCCGAACACCGCCAGCTGGTCTCTCATTGGTTGCCCCTCTTCCAGGTCATCCTTCGGACCACTTGCAGAGACTACGAAAGAGGAGTGTCAAGACGCTGATCCTGCAAGTGGGCGAATTGTTAGTCAAGCGGCTGGGATGGCGGACGCTAGCACCCGGAGGTGATAAATGAGGTGCGCTTTCGAAAGCTTTCCCGATCACACGGTGTACCATCCCCTGGGATTCCCATGAGTGGTTTGGCTGTAGGAAAGTTGCCTTGAACCTGGAGAGGTGGGACCCATGGAATGGGTAGCACGCAGTATAACTCTAGAGGCTCTGCCTTTGCTCCTCCAACCTCAGCAATCCTCTCAGCCTGAGGAGTATCCAGCCTTATGTCTTATGCCGCTGTGGGTGTAGATGTGGTCAATCCTGGTTGCATCACAGCCCCTGAACGCATTTTGGCAGAATTTCCCTCCCTCTCGCCGTGCTTCTTTCTTCTGTGTTTTGGAAATGTAGTTTTAGAATGGGCTTTAGCTGATTTTCAGTGCTGTGTTGATGCCGCTTGACACACACTTGATTCACTTACAGAGAGATATCAATACTTAGGTTTTCAGATGCTGACGAGTCTGATATATTCTTCTGTGATGAGTAGGAGCTGTTGAGTCCTGTTCACTGAGCAAGGAGTAGGTGGTGTCTATTATATATTTGCTTTTCCGACCGGTATCTGTGCTCATTTCCAAGTCGTGTTTTATGCATCACGCCACCTCACCTTTCCGCTTAAGCAGGCCTAAGTGTGTTTTCGAAAAGCGTGAGTCTGTTCTCTTTTGTCATTCGGGTCGTGGGTAGCGATTTTTACATTCCCTCTCTAAGTGATATCCCAAGTTTCTTTTTCTGTGGGACAGATTTCACTTAGCATCATCGTACCTCAATCCACTCATTATGCTGGAACCAGCCTTATGACATGGATTCCATGGCTGAGGGATATTCCCTCGTACCTAAGTAGCACAAATTCTTGGTCCATTTCTCTCTTCCCCGGCATATGAAGGGTGTCCCGAAGTCGAGGTTGTTGTAAAGAGAGAAGCCCTAAACTTTGGGGTGCCTGCGTCTGGTTGATTTTTAGTTTTCCCAAGATATAGGCCCACGTGTGGAGGTGCCCTATGCTCTGTGGTTCTGTTCTGTACGTGTTTTAGGAACGAGCATACGCTTCTCCAGAGTGGCTGTTGGCATTTTGCGTCCCTCCCGGCAACTGAACAAGGCTCCCTTATCTCCTTGGCCTGTCCTGCCTTTCTGGTTTTTACACATTTTCCGGATGGCTCTTTTGCCCGGGGGGGGAGTGAGATTTCTTTGTAGTGCCGATTTGCTCTCCCCGGGTGCTGGGTTGGCCAAAAAGGGCGTATGCGTTTTTTCCTGAATATATTCAGGAAAAAACGCATACGCCCTTTTTGGCCAACTGCATCATTGTCCACGTTCTGCCGCTTTTCCTGTGCTGGGAAGGCCATTCCCATCTACCTCCTGAACTCCGTTTCGTGCAATTCTGCCTTGCGTTCAAATCCCCTTCGTGGCCTTACCTCAGTATGTTTTTGGACGAGTGTTATCATTTAGAGCTCGGCAGGTTTGTGAAGTGCAGTGCCCCAGAGCTCCGTTTGGCAGCTCGCTTTGGTGTGAGCTGGCCGCAATAGCGCAAGATTGCTTCAGGCCCTGTTGTGCTTCCGGCGAGGCAGGCCGAGCCTTTGGTGAATTCCTCTTCGTGATGGGAAATTAGAGTGACATGGGCCTGTCTGAACACCGCCAGCTGGTCTCTCATTGGTTGCCCCTCTTCCAGTTCATCCTTCGGACCACTTGCAGAGACTACGAAAGAGGAGTGTCAAGACGCTGATCCTGCAAGTGGGGAAATTGTTAGTCAAGCGGCTGGGATGGCGGACGCTAGCACCCGGAGGTGAAAAATGAGGTGCGCTTTCGAAAGCTTTCCCTATCACGCGGTGTACCATCCCCTGGGATTCCCATGAGTGGTTTGGCTGTAGGAAAGTTGCCTTGAACCTGGAGAGGTGGGACCCATGGAATGGGTAGCACGCAGTATAACTCTAGAGGCTCTGCCTTTGCTCCTCCAACCTCAGCAACCCTCTCAGCCTGAGGAGTATCCAGCCGTATGTCTTATGCCGCTGTGGGTGTAGATGTGGTCAATCCTGGTTGCATCACAGCCCCTGAACGCATTTTGTCAGAATTTCCCTCCCTCTCGCCGTGCTTCTTTCTTCTGTGTTTTGGAAATGTATTTTTAGAATGGGCTTTAGCTGATTTTCAGTGCTGTGTTGATGCCGCTTGACACACACTTGATTCACTTACAGAGAGATATCAAAACTTAGGTTTTCAGATGCTGACGAGTCTGATATATTCTTCTGTGATGAGTAGGAGCTGTTGAGTCCTGTTCACTGAGCAAGGAGTAGGTGGTGTCTATTATATATTTGCTTTTCCGACCGGTATCTGTGCTCATTGCCAATTCGTGTTTTATGCATCACACCACCTCACCTTTCCGCTTAAGCAGGCCTAAGTGTGTTTTCGAAAAGCATGAGTCTGTTCTCTTTTGTCATTCGGGTCGTGGGTAGCGATTTTTACATTCCCTCTCTAAGTGATATCCCAAGTTTCTTTTTCTGTGGGACAGATTTCACTTAGCATCATCGTACCTCAATCCACTCATTATGCTGGAACCAGCCTTATGACATGGATTCCATGGCTGAGGGATATTCCATCGTACCTAAGTAGCACAAATTCTTGGTCCATTTCTCTCTTCCCCGGCATATGAAGGGTGTCCCGAAGTCGAGGTTGTTGTAAAGAGAGAAGCCCTAAACTTTGGGGTGCCTGCGTCTGGTTGATTTTTAGTTTTCCCAAGATATAGGCCCACGTGTGGAGGTGCCCTATGCTCTGTGGTTCTGTTCTGTACGTGTTTTAGGAACGAGCATACGCTTCTCCAGAGTGGCTGTTGGCATTTTGCGTCCCTCCCGGCAACTGAACAAGGCTCCCTTATCTCCTTGGCCTGTCCTACCTTTCTGGTTTTTTGACATTTTCCGGATGGCTCTTTTGCCCGGGGGGGGAGTGAGATTTCTTTGTAGTGCCGAATTGCTCTCCCCGGGTGCTGGGTTGGCCAAAAAGGGCGTATGCGTTTTTTCCTGAATATATTCAGGAAAAAACGCATACGCCCTTTTTGGCCAACTGCATCATTGTCCACGTTCTGCCGCTTTTCCTGTGCTGGGAAGGCCATTCCCATCTACCTCCTGAACTCCGTTTCGTGCAATTCTGCCTTGCGTTCAAATCCCCTTCGTGGCCTTACCTCAGTATGTTTTTGGACGAGTGTTATCATTTAGAGCTCGGCAGGTTTGTGAAGTGCAGTGCCCCAGAGCTCCGTTTGGCAGCTCGCTTTGGTGTGAGCTGGCCGCAATAGCGCAAGATTGCTTCAGGCCCTGTTGTGCTTCCGGCGAGGCAGGCCGAGCCTTTGGTGAATTCCTCTTCGTGATGGGAAATTAGAGTGACATGGGCCTGTCCGAACACCGCCAGCTGGTCTCTCATTGGTTGCCCCTCTTCCAGTTCATCCTTCGGACCACTTGCAGAGACTACGAAAGAGGAGTGTCAAGACGCTGATCCTGCAAGTGGGCGAATTGTTAGTCAAGCGGCTGGGATGGCGGACGCTAGCACCCGGAGGTGAAAAATGAGGTGCGCTTTCGAAAGCTTTCCCGATCACACGGTGTACCATCCCCTGGGATTCCCATGAGTGGTTTGGCTGTAGGAAAGTTGCCTTGAACCTGGAGAGGTGGGACCCATGGAATGGGTAGCACGCAGTATAACTCTAGAGGCTCTGCCTCTGCTCCTCCAACCTCAGCAACCCTCTCAGCCTGAGGAGTATCCAGCCTTATGTCTTATGCCGCTGTGGGTGTAGATGTGGTCAATCCTGGTTGCATCACAGCCCCTGAACGCATTTTGGCAGAATTTCCCTCCCTCTCGCCGTGCTTCTTTCTTCTGTGTTTTGGAAATGTATTTTTAGAATGGGCTTTAGCTGATTTTCAGTGCTGTGTTGATGCCGCTTGACACACACTTGATTCACTTACAGAGAGATATCAAAACTTCGGTTTTCAGATGCTGACGAGTCTGATATATTCTTCTGTGATGAGTAGGAGCTGTTGAGTCCTGTTCACTGAGCAAGGAGTAGGTGGTGTCTATTATATATTTGCTTTTCCGACCGGTATCTGTGCTCATTGCCAATTCGTGTTTTATGCATCACACCACCTCACCTTTCCGCTTAAGCAGGCCTAAGTGTGTTTTTGAAAAGCGTGAGTCTGTTCTCTTTTGTCATTCGGGTCGTGGGTAGCGATTTTTACATTCCCTCTCTAAGTGATATCCCAAGTTTCTTTTTCTGTGGGACAGATTTCACTTAGCATCATCGTACCTCAATCCACTCATTATGCTGGAACCAGCCTTATGACATGGATTCCATGGCTGAGGGATATTCCATCGTACCTAAGTAGCACAAATTCTTGGTCCATTTCTCTCTTCCCCGGCATATGAAGGGTGTCCCGAAGTCGAGGTTGTTGTAAAGAGAGAAGCCCTAAACTTTGGGGTGCCTGCGTCTGGTTGATTTTTAGTTTTCCCAAGATATAGGCCCACGTGTGGAGGTGCCCTATGCTCTGTGGTTCTGTTCTGTACGTGTTTTAGGAACGAGCATACGCTTCTCCAGAGTGGCTGTTGGCATTTTGCGTCCCTCCCGGCAACTGAACAAGGCTCCCTTATCTCCTTGGCCTGTCCTGCCTTTCTGGTTTTTTGACATTTTCCGGATGGCTCTTTTGCCCGGGGGGGGAGTGAGATTTCTTTGTAGTGCCGATCTGCTCTCCCCGGGTGCTGGGTTGGCCAAAAAGGGCGTATGCGTTTTTTCCTGAATATATTCAGGAAAAAACGCATACGCCCTTTTTGGCCAACTGCATCGTTGTCCACGTTCTGCCGCTTTTCCTGTGCTGGGAAGGCCATTCCCATCTACCTCCTGAACTCCGTTTCGTGCAATTCTGCCTTGCGTTCAAATCCCCTTCGTGGCCTTACCTCAGTATGTTTTTGGACGAGTGTTATCATTTAGAGCTCGGCAGGTTTGTGAAGTGCAGTGCCCCAGAGCTCCGTTTGGCAGCTCGCTTTGGTGTGAGCTGGCCGCAATAGCGCAAGATTGCTTCAGGCCCTGTTGTGCTTCCGGCGAGGCAGGCCGAGCCTTTGGTGAATTCCTCTTCGTGATGGGAAATTAGAGTGACATGGGCCTGTCCGAACACCGCCAGCTGGTCTCTCATTGGTTGCCCCTCTTCCAGGTCATCCTTCGGACCACTTGCAGAGACTACGAAAGAGGAGTGTCAAGACGCTGATCCTGCAAGTGGGCGAATTGTTAGTCAAGCGGCTGGGATGGCGGACGCTAGCACCCGGAGGTGATAAATGAGGTGCGCTTTCGAAAGCTTTCCCGATCACACGGTGTACCATCCCCTGGGATTCCCATGAGTGGTTTGGCTGTAGGAAAGTTGCCTTGAACCTGGAGAGGTGGGACCCATGGAATGGGTAGCACGCAGTATAACTCTAGAGGCTCTGCCTTTGCTCCTCCAACCTCAGCAATCCTCTCAGCCTGAGGAGTATCCAGCCGTATGTCTTATGCCGCTGTGGGTGTAGATGTGGTCAATCCTGGTTGCATCACAGCCCCTGAACGCATTTTGTCAGAATTTCCCTCCCTCTCGCCGTGCTTCTTTCTTCTGTGTTTTGGAAATGTATTTTTAGAATGGGCTTTAGCTGATTTTCAGTGCTGTGTTGATGCCGCTTGACACACACTTGATTCACTTACAGAGAGATATCAAAACTTAGGTTTTCAGATGCTGACGAGTCTGATATATTCTTCTGTGATGAGTAGGAGCTGTTGAGTCCTGTTCACTGAGCAAGGAGTAGGTGGTGTCTATTATATATTTGCTTTTCCGACCGGTATCTGTTCTCATTGCCAATTCGTGTTTTATGCATCACGCCACCTCACCTTTCCGCTTAAGCAGGCCTAAGTGTGTTTTCGAAAAGCGTGAGTCTGTTCTCTTTTGTCATTCGGGTCGTGGGTAGCGATTTTTACATTCCCTCTCTAAGTGATATCCCAAGTTTCTTTTTCTGTGGGACAGATTTCACTTAGCATCATCGTACCTCAATCCACTCATTATGCTGGAACCAGCCTTATGACATGGATTCCATGGCTGAGGGATATTCCATCGTACCTAAGTAGCACAAATTCTTGGTCCATTTCTCTCTTCCCCGGCATATGAAGGGTGTCCCGAAGTCGAGGTTGTTGTAAAGAGAGAAGCCCTAAACTTTGGGGTGCCTGCGTCTGGTTGATTTTTAGTTTTCCCACGATATAGGCCCACGTGTGGAGGTGCCCTATGCTCTGTGGTTCTGTTCTGTACGTGTTTTAGGATCGAGCATACGCTTCTCCAGAGTGGCTGTTGGCATTTTGCGTCCCTCCCGGCAACTGAACAAGGCTCCCTTATCTCCTTGGCCTTTCCTGCCTTTCTGGTTTTTTGACATTTTCCGGATGGCTCTTTTGCCCGGGGGGGGAGTGAGATTTCTTTGTAGGGCCCACTTTCTCTCCCCGGGTGCTGGGTTGGCCAAAAAGGGCGTATGCGTTTTTTCCTGAATATATTCAGGAAAAAACGCATACGCCCTTTTTGGCCAACTGCATCATTGTCCACGTTCTGCCGCTTTTCCTGTGCTGGGAAGGCCATTCCCATCTACCTCCTGAACTCCGTTTCGTGCAATTCTGCCTTGCGTTCAAATCCCCTTCGTGGCCTTACCTCAGTATGTTTTTGGACGAGTGTTATCATTTAGAGCTCGGCAGGTTTGTGAAGTGCAGTGCCCCAGAGCTCCGTTTGGCAGCTCGCTTTGGTGTGAGCTGGCCGCAATAGCGCAAGATTGCTTCAGGCCCTGTTGTGCTTCCGGCGAGGCAGGCCGAGCCTTTGGTGAATTCCTCTTCGTGATGGGAAATTAGAGTGACATGGGCCTGTCCGAACACCGCCAGCTGGTCTCTCATTGGTTGCCCCTCTTCCAGTTCATCCTTCGGACCACTTGCAGAGACTACGAAAGAGGAGTGTCAAGACGCTGATCCTGCAAGTGGGCGAATTGTTAGTCAAGCGGCTGGGATGGCGGACGCTAGCACCCGGAGGTGAAAAATGAGGTGCGCTTTCGTAAGCTTTCCCGATCACACGGTGTACCATCCCCTGGGATTCCCATGAGTGGTTTGGCTGTAGGAAAGTTGCCTTGAACCTGGAGAGGTGGGACCCATGGAATGGGTAGCACGCAGTATAACTCTAGAGGCTCTGCCTCTGCTCCTCCAACCTCAGCAACCCTCTCAGCCTGAGGAGTATCCAGCCTTATGTCTTATGCCGCTGTGGGTGTAGATGTGGTCAATCCTGGTTGCATCACAGCCCCTGAACGCATTTTGGCAGAATTTCCCTCCCTCTCGCCGTGCTTCTTTCTTCTGTGTTTTGGAAATGTATTTTTAGAATGGGCTTTAGGTGATTTTCAGTGCTGTGTTGATGCCGCTTGACACACACTTGATTCACTTACAGAGAGAGATCAATACTTAGGTTTTCAGATGCTGACGAGTCTGATATATTCTTCTGTGATGAGTAGGAGCTGTTGAGTCCTGTTCACTGAGCAAGGAGTAGATGGTGTCTATTATATATTTGCTTTTCCGACCGGTATCTGTGCTCATTTCCAAGTCGTGTTTTATGCATCACGCCACCTCACCTTTCCGCTTAAGCAGGCCTAAGTGTGTTTTCGAAAAGCGTGAGTCTGTTCTCTTTTGTCATTCGGGTCGTGGGTAGCGATTTTTACATTCCCTCTCTAAGTGATATCCCAAGTTTCTTTTTCTGTGGGACAGATTTCACTTAGCATCATCGTACCTCAATCCACTCATTATGCTGGAACCAGCCTTATGACATGGATTCCATGGCTGAGGGATATTCCATCGTACCTAAGTAGCACAAATTCTTTTTCCATTTCTCTCTTCCCCGGCAGATGAAGGGTGTCCCGAAGTCGAGGTTGTTGTAAAGAGAGAAGACCTAAACTTTGGGGTGCCTGCGTCTGGTTGATTTTTAGTTTTCCCACGATATAGGCCCACGTGTGGAGGTGCCCTATGCTCTGTGGTTCTGTTCTGTACGTGTTTTAGGAACGAGCATACGCTTCTCCAGAGTGGCTGTTGGCATTTTGCGTCCCTCCCGGCAACTGAACAAGGCTCCCTTATCTCCTTGACCTGTCCTGCCTTTCTGGTTTTTTGACATTTTCCGGATGGCTCTTTTGCCCGGCGGGTGGGGAGTGAGATTTCTTTGTAGTGCCGATCTGCTCTCCCCGGGTGCTGGGTTGGCCAAAAAGGGCGTATGCGTTTTTTCCTGAATATATTCAGGAAAAAACGCATACGCCCTTTTTGGCCAACTGCATCATTGTCCACGTTCTGCCGCTTTTCCTGTGCTGGGAAGGCCATTCCCATCTACCTCCTGAACTCCGTTTCGTGCAATTCTGCCTTGCGTTCAAATCCCCTTCGTGGCCTTACCTCAGTATGTTTTTGGACGAGTGTTATCATTTAGAGCTCGGCAGGTTTGTGAAGTGCAGTGCCCCAGAGCTCCGTTTGGCAGCTCGCTTTGGTGTGAGCTGGCCGCAATAGCGCAAGATTGCTTCAGGCCCTGTTGTGCTTCCGGCGAGGCAGGCCGAGCCTTTGGTGAATTCCTCTTCGTGATGGGAAATTAGAGTGACATGGGCCTGTCTGAACACCGCCAGCTGGTCTCTCATTGGTTGCCCCTCTTCCAGTTCATCCTTCGGACCACTTGCAGAGACTACGAAAGAGGAGTGTCAAGACGCTGATCCTGCAAGTGGGGAAATTGTTAGTCAAGCGGCTGGGATGGCGGACGCTAGCACCCGGTGGTGAAAAATGAGGTGCGCTTTCGAAAGCTTTCCCGATCACACGGTGTACCATCCCCTGGGATTCCCATGAGTGGTTTGGCTGTAGGAAAGTTGCCTTGAACCTGGAGAGGTGGGACCCATGGAATGGGTAGCACGCAGTATAACTCTAGAGGCTCTGCCTTTGCTCCTCCAACCTCAGCAACCCTCTCAGCCTGAGGAGTATCCAGCCGTATGTCTTATGCCGCTGTGGGTGTAGATGTGGTCAATCCTGGTTGCATCACAGCCCCTGAACGCATTTTGGCAGAATTTCCCTCCCTCTCGCCGTGCTTCTTTCTTCTGTGTTTTGGAAATGTATTTTTAGAATGGGCTTTAGCTGATTTTCAGTGCTGTGTTGATGCCGCTTGACACACACTTGATTCACTTACAGAGAGATATCAAAACTTAGGTTTTCAGATGCCGACGAGTCTGATATATTCTTCTGTGATGAGTAGGAGCTGTTGAGTCCTGTTCACTGAGCAAGGAGTAGCTGGTGTCTATTATATATTTGCTTTTCCGACCGGTATCTGTTCTCATTGCCAATTCGTGTTTTATGCATCACGCCACCTCACCTTTCCGCTTAAGCAGGCCTAAGTGTGTTTTCGAAAAGCGTGAGTCTGTTCTCTTTTGTCATTCGGGTCGTGGGTAGCGATTTTTACATTCCCTCTCTAAGTGATATCCCAAGTTTCTTTTTCTGTGGGACAGATTTCACTTAGCATCATCGTACCTCAATCCACTCATTATGCTGGAACCAGCCTTATGACATGGATTCCATGGCTGAGGGATATTCCATCGTACCTAAGTAGCACAAATTCTTGGTCCATTTCTCTCTTCCCCGGCATATGAAGGGTGTCCCGAAGTCGAGGTTGTTGTAAAGAGAGAAGCCCTAAACTTTGGGGTGCCTGCGTCTGGTTGATTTTTAGTTTTCCCACGATATAGGCCCACGTGTGGAGGTGCCCTATGCTCTGTGGTTCTGTTCTGTACGTGTTTTAGGATCGAGCATACGCTTCTCCAGAGTGGCTGTTGGCATTTTGCGTCCCTCCCGGCAACTGAACAAGGCTCCCTTATCTCCTTGGCCTTTCCTGCCTTTCTGGTTTTTTGACATTTTCCGGATGGCTCTTTTGCCCGGGGGGGGGGTGAGATTTCTTTGTAGGGCCCACTTTCTCTCCCCGGGTGCTGGGTTGGCCAAAAAGGGCGTATGCGTTTTTTCCTGAATATATTCAGGAAAAAACGCATACGCCCTTTTTGGCCAACTGCATCATTGTCCACGTTCTGCCGCTTTTCCTGTGCTGGGAAGGCCATTCCCATCTACCTCGTGAACTCCGTTTCGTGCAATTCTGCCTTGCGTTCAAATCCCCTTCGTGGCCTTACCTCAGTATGTTTTTGGACGAGTGTTATCATTTAGAGCTCGGCAGGTTTGTGAAGTGCAGTGCCCCAGAGCTCCGTTTGGCAGCTCGCTTTGGTGTGAGCTGGCCGCAATAGCGCAAGATTGCTTCAGGCCCTGTTGTGCTTCCGGCGAGGCAGGCCGAGCCTTTGGTGAATTCCTCTTCGTGATGGGAAATTAGAGTGACATGGGCCTGTCCGAACACCGCCAGCTGGTCTCTCATTGGTTGCCCCTCTTCCAGTTCATCCTTCGGACCACTTGCAGAGACTACGAAAGAGGAGTGTCAAGACGCTGATCCTGCAAGTGGGCGAATTGTTAGTCAAGCGGCTGGGATGGCGGACGCTAGCACCCGGAGGTGAAAAATGAGGTGCGCTTTCGAAAGCTTTCCCGATCACACGGTGTACCATCCCCTGGGATTCCCATGAGTGGTTTGGCTGTAGGAAAGTTGCCTTGAACCTGGAGAGGTGGGACCCATGGAATGGGTAGCACGCAGTATAACTCTAGAGGCTCTGCCTCTGCTCCTCCAACCTCAGCAACCCTCTCAGCCTGAGGAGTATCCAGCCGTATGTCTTATGCCGCTGTGGGTGTAGATGTGGTCAATCCTGGTTGCATCACAGCCCCTGAACGCATTTTGGCAGAATTTCCCTCCCTCTCGCCGTGCTTCTTTCTTCTGTGTTTTGGAAATGTATTTTTAGAATGGGCTTTAGCTGATTTTCAGTGCTGTGTTGATGCCGCTTGACACACACTTGATTCACTTACAGAGAGATATCAATACTTAGGTTTTCAGATGCTGACGAGTCTGATATATTCTTCTGTGATGAGTAGGAGCTGTTGAGTCCTGTTCACTGAGCAAGGAGTAGATGGTGTCTATTATATATTTGCTTTTCCGACCGGTATCTGTGCTCATTTCCAAGTCGTGTTTTATGCATCACGCCACCTCACCTTTCCGCTTAAGCAGGCCTAAGTGTGTTTTCGAAAAGCGTGAGTCTGTTCTCTTTTGTCATTCGGGTCGTGGGTAGCGATTTTTACATTCCCTCTCTAAGTGATATCCCAAGTTTCTTTTTCTGTGGGACAGATTTCACTTAGCATCATCGTACCTCAATCCACTCATTATGCTGGAACCAGCCTTATGACATGGATTCCATGGCTGAGGGATATTCCATCGTACCTAAGTAGCACAAATTCTTTTTCCATTTCTCTCTTCCCCGGCAGATGAAGGGTGTCCCGAAGTCGAGGTTGTTGTAAAGAGAGAAGACCTAAACTTTGGGGTGCCTGCGTCTGGTTTAGTTTTCCCACGATATAGGCCCACGTGTGGAGGTGCCCTATGCTCTGTGGTTCTGTTCTGTACGTGTTTTAGGAACGAGCATACGCTTCTCCAGAGTGGCTGTTGGCATTTTGCGTCCCTCCCGGCAACTGAACAAGGCTCCCTTATCTCCTTGGCCTGTCCTGCCTTTCTGGTTTTTTGACATTTTCCGGATGGCTCTTTTGCCCGGCGGGTGGGGAGTGAGATTTCTTTGTAGTGCCGATCTGCTCTCCCCGGGTGCTGGGTTGGCCAAAAAGGGCGTATGCGTTTTTTCCTGAATATATTCAGGAAAAAACGCATACGCCCTTTTTGGCCAACTGCATCATTGTCCACGTTCTGCCGCTTTTCCTGTGCTGGGAAGGCCATTCCCATCTACCTCCTGAACTCCGTTTCGTGCAATTCTGCCTTGCGTTCAAATCCCCTTCGTGGCCTTACCTCAGTATGTTTTTGGACGAGTGTTATCATTTAGAGCTCGGCAGGTTTGTGAAGTGCAGTGCCCCAGAGCTCCGTTTGGCAGCTCGCTTTGGTGTGAGCTGGCCGCAATAGCGCAAGATTGCTTCAGGCCCTGTTGTGCTTCCGGCGAGGCAGGCCGAGCCTTTGGTGAATTCCTCTTCGTGATGGGAAATTAGAGTGACATGGGCCTGTCTGAACACCGCCAGCTGGTCTCTCATTGGTTGCCCCTCTTCCAGTTCATCCTTCGGACCACTTGCAGAGACTACGAAAGAGGAGTGTCAAGACGCTGATCCTGCAAGTGGGGAAATTGTTAGTCAAGCGGCTGGGATGGCGGACGCTAGCACCCGGTGGTGAAAAATGAGGTGCGCTTTCGAAAGCTTTCCCGATCACACGGTGTACCATCCCCTGGGATTCCCATGAGTGGTTTGGCTGTAGGAAAGTTGCCTTGAACCTGGAGAGGTGGGACCCATGGAATGGGTAGCACGCAGTATAACTCTAGAGGCTCTGCCTTTGCTCCTCCAACCTCAGCAACCCTCTCAGCCTGAGGAGTATCCAGCCGTATGTCTTATGCCGCTGTGGGTGTAGATGTGGTCAATCCTGGTTGCATCACAGCCCCTGAACGCATTTTGGCAGAATTTCCCTCCCTCTCGCCGTGCTTCTTTCTTCTGTGTTTTGGAAATGTATTTTTAGAATGGGCTTTAGCTGATTTTCAGTGCTGTGTTGATGCCGCTTGACACACACTTGATTCACTTACAGAGAGATATCAAAACTTAGGTTTTCAGATGCTGACGAGTCTGATATATTCTTCTGTGATGAGTAGGAGCTGTTGAGTCCTGTTCACTGAGCAAGGAGTAGCTGGTGTCTATTATATATTTGCTTTTCCGACCGGTATCTGTTCTCATTGCCAATTCGTGTTTTATGCATCACGCCACCTCACCTTTCCGCTTAAGCAGGCCTAAGTGTGTTTTCGAAAAGCGTGAGTCTGTTCTCTTTTGTCATTCGGCTCGTGGGTAGCGATTTTTACATTCCCTCTCTAAGTGATATCCCAAGTTTCTTTTTCTGTGGGACAGATTTCACTTAGCATCATCGTACCTCAATCCACTCATTATGCTGGAACCAGCCTTATGACATGGATTCCATGGCTGAGGGATATTCCATCGTACCTAAGTAGCACAAATTCTTGGTCCATTTCTCTCTTCCCCGGCATATGAAGGGTGTCCCGAAGTCGAGGTTGTTGTAAAGAGAGAAGCCCTAAACTTTGGGGTGCCTGCGTCTGGTTGATTTTTAGTTTTCCCACGATATAGGCCCACGTGTGGAGGTGCCCTATGCTCTGTGGTTCTGTTCTGTACGTGTTTTAGGATCGAGCATACGCTTCTCCAGAGTGGCTGTTGGCATTTTGCGTCCCTCCCGGCAACTGAACAAGGCTCCCTTATCTCCTTGGCCTTTCCTGCCTTTCTGGTTTTTTGACATTTTCCGGATGGCTCTTTTGCCCGGGGGGGGAGTGAGATTTCTTTGTAGGGCCCACTTTCTCTCCCCGGGTGCTGGGTTGGCCAAAAAGGGCGTATGCGTTTTTTCCTGAATATATTCAGGAAAAAACGCATACGCCCTTTTTGGCCAACTGCATCATTGTCCACGTTCTGCCGCTTTTCCTGTGCTGGGAAGGCCATTCCCATCTACCTCGTGAACTCCGTTTCGTGCAATTCTGCCTTGCGTTCAAATCCCCTTCGTGGCCTTACCTCAGTATGTTTTTGGACGAGTGTTATCATTTAGAGCTCGGCAGGTTTGTGAAGTGCAGTGCCCCAGAGCTCCGTTTGGCAGCTCGCTTTGGTGTGAGCTGGCCGCAATAGCGCAAGATTGCTTCAGGCCCTGTTGTGCTTCCGGCGAGGCAGGCCGAGCCTTTGGTGAATTCCTCTTCGTGATGGGAAATTAGAGTGACATGGGCCTGTCCGAACACCGCCAGCTGGTCTCTCATTGGTTGCCCCTCTTCCAGTTCATCCTTCGGACCACTTGCAGAGACTACGAAAGAGGAGTGTCAAGACGCTGATCCTGCAAGTGGGCGAATTGTTAGTCAAGCGGCTGGGATGGCGGACGCTAGCACCCGGAGGTGAAAAATGAGGTGCGCTTTCGAAAGCTTTCCCGATCACACGGTGTACCATCCCCTGGGATTCCCATGAGTGGTTTGGCTGTAGGAAAGTTGCCTTGAACCTGGAGAGGTGGGACCCATGGAATGGGTAGCACGCAGTATAACTCTAGAGGCTCTGCCTCTGCTCCTCCAACCTCAGCAACCCTCTCAGCCTGAGGAGTATCCAGCCTTATGTCTTATGCCGCTGTGGGTGTAGATGTGGTCAATCCTGGTTGCATCACAGCCCCTGAACGCATTTTGGCAGAATTTCCCTCCCTCTCGCCGTGCTTCTTTCTTCTGTGTTTTGGAAATGTATTTTTAGAATGGGCTTTAGCTGATTTTCAGTGCTGTGTTGATGCCGCTTGACACACACTTGATTCACTTACAGAGAGATATCAATACTTAGGTTTTCAGATGCTGACGAGTCTGATATATTCTTCTGTGATGAGTAGGAGCTGTTGAGTCCTGTTCACTGAGCAAGGAGTAGGTGGTGTCTATTATATATTTGCTTTTCCGACCGTTATCTGTGTTCATTTCCAAGTCGTGTTTTATGCATCACGCCACCTCACCTTTCCGTTTAAGCAGGCCTAAGTGTGTTTTCGAAAAGCGTGAGTCTGTTCTCTTTTGTCATTCGGGTCGTGGGTAGCGATTTTTACATTCCCTCTCTAAGTGATATCCCAAGTTTCTTTTTCTGTGGGACAGATTTCACTTAGCATCATCGTACCTCAATCCACTCATTATGCTGGAACCAGCCTTATGACATGGATTCCATGGCTGAGGAATATTCCCTCGTACCTAAGTAGCACAAATTCTTGGTCCATTTCTCTCTTCCCCGGCATATGAAGGGTGTCCCGAAGTCGAGGTTGTTGTAAAGAGAGAAGCCCTAAACTTTGGGGTGCCTGCGTCTGGTTGATTTTTAGTTTTCCCAAGATATAGGCCCACGTGTGGAGGTGCCCTATGCTCTGTGGTTCTGTTCTGTACGTGTTTTAGGAACGAGCATACGCTTCTCCAGAGTGGCTGTTGGCATTTTGCGTCCCTCCCGGCAACTGAACAAGGCTCCCTTATCTCCTTGGCCTGTCCTGCCTTTCTGGTTTTTTGACATTTTCCGGATGGCTCTTTTGCCCGGGGGGGGAGTGAGATTTCTTTGTAGTGCCGATCTGCTCTCCCCGGGTGCTGGGTTGGCCAAAAAGGGCGTATGCGTTTTTTCCTGAATATATTCAGGAAAAAACGCATACGCCCTTTTTGGCCAACTGCATCATTGTCCACGTTCTGCCGCTTTTCCTGTGCTGGGAAGGCCATTCCCATCTACCTCCTGAACTCCGTTTCGTGCAATTCTGCCTTGCGTTCAAATCCCCTTCGTGGCCTTACCTCAGTATGTTTTTGGACGAGTGTTATCATTTAGAGCTCGGCAGGTTTGTGAAGTGCAGTGCCCCAGAGCTCCGTTTGGCAGCTCGCTTTGGTGTGAGCTGGCCGCAATAGCGCAAGATTGCTTCAGGCCCTGTTGTGCTTCCGGCGAGGCAGGCCGAGCCTTTGGTGAATTCCTCTTCGTGATGGGAAATTAGAGTGACATGGGCCTGTCCGAACACCGCCAGCTGGTCTCTCATTGGTTGCCCCTCTTCCAGGTCATCCTTCGGACCACTTGCAGAGACTACGAAAGAGGAGTGTCAAGACGCTGATCCTGCAAGTGGGCGAATTGTTAGTCAAGCGGCTGGGATGGCGGACGCTAGCACCCGGAGGTGAAAAATGAGGTGCGCTTTCGAAAGCTTTCCCGATCACACGGTGTACCATCCCCTGGGATTCCCATGAGTGGTTTGGCTGTAGGAAAGTTGCCTTGAACCTGGAGAGGTGGGACCCATGGAATGGGTAGCACGCAGTATAACTCTAGAGGCTCTGCCTTTGCTCCTCCAACCTCAGCAATCCTCTCAGCCTGAGGAGTATCCAGCCGTATGTCTTATGCCGCTGTGGGTGTAGATGTGGTCAATCCTGGTTGCATCACAGCCCCTGAACGCATTTTGGCAGAATTTCCCTCCCTCTCGCCGTGCTTCTTTCTTCTGTGTTTTGGAAATGTAGTTTTAGAATGGGCTTTAGCTGATTTTCAGTGCTGTGTTGATGCCGCTTGACACACACTTGATTCACTTACAGAGAGATATCAATACTTAGGTTTTCAGATGCTGACGAGTCTGATATATTCTTCTGTGATGAGTAGGAGCTGTTGAGTCCTGTTCACTGAGCAAGGAGTAGGTGGTGTCTATTATATATTTGCTTTTCCGACCGGTATCTGTGCTCATTTCCAAGTCGTGTTTTATGCATCACGCCACCTCACCTTTCCGCTTAAGCAGGCCTAAGTGTGTTTTCGAAAAGCGTGAGTCTGTTCTCTTTTGTCATTCGGGTCGTGGGTAGCGATTTTTACATTCCCTCTCTAAGTGATATCCCAAGTTTCTTTTTCTGTGGGACAGATTTCACTTAGCATCATCGTACCTCAATCCACTCATTATGCTGGAACCAGCCTTATGACATGGATTCCATGGCTGAGGGATATTCCCTCGTACCTAAGTAGCACAAATTCTTGGTCCATTTCTCTCTTCCCCGGCATATGAAGGGTGTCCCGAAGTCGAGGTTGTTGTAAAGAGAGAAGCCCTAAACTTTGGGGTGCCTGCGTCTGGTTGATTTTTAGTTTTCCCAAGATATAGGCCCACGTGTGGAGGTGCCCTATGCTCTGTGGTTCTGTTCTGTACGTGTTTTAGGAACGAGCATACGCTTCTCCAGAGTGGCTGTTGGCATTTTGCGTCCCTCCCGGCAACTGAACAAGGCTCCCTTATCTCCTTGGCCTGTCCTGCCTTTCTGGTTTTTACACATTTTCCGGATGGCTCTTTTGCCCGGGGGGGGAGTGAGATTTCTTTGTAGTGCCGATTTGCTCTCCCCGGGTGCTGGGTTGGCCAAAAAGGGCGTATGCGTTTTTTCCTGAATATATTCAGGAAAAAACGCATACGCCCTTTTTGGCCAACTGCATCATTGTCCACGTTCTGCCGCTTTTCCTGTGCTGGGAAGGCCATTCCCATCTACCTCCTGAACTCCGTTTCGTGCAATTCTGCCTTGCGTTCAAATCCCCTTCGTGGCCTTACCTCAGTATGTTTTTGGACGAGTGTTATCATTTAGAGCTCGGCAGGTTTGTGAAGTGCAGTGCCCCAGAGCTCCGTTTGGCAGCTCGCTTTGGTGTGAGCTGGCCGCAATAGCGCAAGATTGCTTCAGGCCCTGTTGTGCTTCCGGCGAGGCAGGCCGAGCCTTTGGTGAATTCCTCTTCGTGATGGGAAATTAGAGTGACATGGGCCTGTCTGAACACCGCCAGCTGGTCTCTCATTGGTTGCCCCTCTTCCAGTTCATCCTTCGGACCACTTGCAGAGACTACGAAAGAGGAGTGTCAAGACGCTGATCCTGCAAGTGGGGAAATTGTTAGTCAAGCGGCTGGGATGGCGGACGCTAGCACCCGGAGGTGAAAAATGAGGTGCGCTTTCGAAAGCTTTCCCTATCACACGGTGTACCATCCCCTGGGATTCCCATGAGTGGTTTGGCTGTAGGAAAGTTGCCTTGAACCTGGAGAGGTGGGACCCATGGAATGGGTAGCACGCAGTATAACTCTAGAGGCTCTGCCTTTGCTCCTCCAACCTCAGCAACCCTCTCAGCCTGAGGAGTATCCAGCCGTATGTCTTATGCCGCTGTGGGTGTAGATGTGGTCAATCCTGGTTGCATCACAGCCCCTGAACGCATTTTGTCAGAATTTCCCTCCCTCTCGCCGTGCTTCTTTCTTCTGTGTTTTGGAAATGTATTTTTAGAATGGGCTTTAGCTGATTTTCAGTGCTGTGTTGATGCCGCTTGACACACACTTGATTCACTTACAGAGAGATATCAAAACTTAGGTTTTCAGATGCTGACGAGTCTGATATATTCTTCTGTGATGAGTAGGAGCTGTTGAGTCCTGTTCACTGAGCAAGGAGTAGGTGGTGTCTTTTATATATTTGCTTTTCCGACCGGTATCTGTGCTCATTGCCAATTCGTGTTTTATGCATCACACCACCTCACCTTTCCGCTTAAGCAGGCCTAAGTGTGTTTTCGAAAAGCATGAGTCTGTTCTCTTTTGTCATTCGGGTCGTGGGTAGCGATTTTTACATTCCCTCTCTAAGTGATATCCCAAGTTTCTTTTTCTGTGGGACAGATTTCACTTAGCATCATCGTACCTCAATCCACTCATTATGCTGGAACCAGCCTTATGACATGGATTCCATGGCTGAGGGATATTCCATCGTACCTAAGTAGCACAAATTCTTGGTCCATTTCTCTCTTCCCCGGCATATGAAGGGTGTCCCGAAGTCGAGGTTGTTGTAAAGAGAGAAGCCCTAAACTTTGGGGTGCCTGCGTCTGGTTGATTTTTAGTTTTCCCACGATATAGGCCCACGTGTGGAGGTGCCCTATGCTCTGTGGTTCTGTTCTGTACGTGTTTTAAGAACGAGCATACGCTTCTCCAGAGTGGCTGTTGGCATTTTGCGTCCCTCCCGGCAACTGAACAAGGCTCCCTTATCTCCTTGGCCTGTCCTACCTTTCTGGTTTTTTGACATTTTCCGGATGGCTCTTTTGCCCGGGGGGTGGAGTGAGATATCTTTGTAGTGCCGATTTGCTCTCCCCGGGTGCTGGGTTGGCCAAAAAGGGCGTATGCGTTTTTTCCTGAATATATTCAGGAAAAAACGCATACGCCCTTTTTGGCCAACTGCATCATTGTCCACGTTCTGCCGCTTTTCCTGTGCTGGGAAGGCCATTCCCATCTACCTCCTGAACTCCGTTTCGTGCAATTCTGCCTTGCGTTCAAATCCCCTTCGTGGCCTTACCTCAGTATGTTTTTGGACGAGTGTTATCATTTAGAGCTCGGCAGGTTTGTGAAGTGCAGTGCCCCAGAGCTCCGTTTGGCAGCTCGCTTTGGTGTGAGCTGGCCGCAATAGCGCAAGATTGCTTCAGGCCCTGTTGTGCTTCCGGCGAGGCAGGCCGAGCCTTTGGTGAATTCCTCTTCGTGATGGGAAATTAGAGTGACATGGGCCTGTCCGAACACCGCCAGCTGGTCTCTCATTGGTTGCCCCTCTTCCAGTTCATCCTTCGGACCACTTGAAGAGACTACGAAAGAGGAGTGTCAAGACGCTGATCCTGCAAGTGGGCGAATTGTTAGTCAAGTGGCTGGGATGGCAGACGCTAGCACCCGGAGGTGAAAAATGAGGTGCGCTTTCGAAAGCTTTCCCGATCACACGGTGTACCATCCCCTGGGATTCCCATGAGTGGTTTGGCTGTAGGAAAGTTGCCTTGAACCTGGAGAGGTGGGACCCATGGAATGGGTAGCACGCAGTATAACTCTAGAGGCTCTGCCTCTGCTCCTCCAACCTCAGCAACCCTCTCAGCCTGAGGAGTATCCAGCCTTATGTCTTATGCCGCTGTGGGTGTAGATGTGGTCAATCCTGGTTGCATCACAGCCCCTGAACGCATTTTGGCAGAATTTCCCTCCCTCTCGCCGTGCTTCTTTCTTCTGTGTTTTGGAAATGTATTTTTAGAATGGGCTTTAGCTGATTTTCAGTGCTGTGTTGATGCCGCTTGACACACACTTGATTCACTTACAGAGAGATATCAATACTTAGGTTTTCAGATGCTGACGAGTCTGATATATTCTTCTGTGATGAGTAGGAGCTGTTGAGTCCTGTTCACTGAGCAAGGAGTAGCTGGTGTCTATTATATATTTGCTTTTCCGACCGGTATCTGTGTTCATTTCCAAGTCGTGTTTTATGCATCACGCCACCTCACCTTTCCGTTTAAGCAGGCCTAAGTGTGTTTTCGAAAAGCGTGAGTCTGTTCTCTTTTGTCATTCGGGTCGTGGGTAGCTATTTTTACATTCCCTCTCTAAGTGATATCCCAAGTTTCTTTTTCTGTGGGACAGATTTCACTTAGCATCATCGTACCTCAATCCACTCATTATGCTGGAACCAGCCTTATGACATGGATTCCATGGCTGAGGGATATTCCCTCGTACATAAGTAGCACAAATTCTTGGTCCATTTCTCTCTTCCCCGGCATATGAAGGGTGTCCCGAAGTCGAGGTTGTTGTAAAGAGAGAAGCCCTAAACTTTGGGGTGCCTGCGTCTGGTTGATTTTTAGTTTTCCCAAGATATAGGCCCACGTGTGGAGGTGCCCTATGCTCTGTGGTTCTGTTCTGTACGTGTTTTAGGAACGAGCATACGCTTCTCCAGAGTGGCTGTTGGCATTTTGCGTCCCTCCCGGCAACTGAACAAGGCTCCCTTATCTCCTTGGCCTGTCCTGCCTTTCTGGTTTTTTGACATTTTCCGGATGGCTCTTTTGCCCGGGGGGGGAGTGAGATTTCTTTGTAGTGCCGATCTGCTCTCCCCGGGTGCTGGGTTGGCCAAAAAGGGCGTATGCGTTTTTTCCTGAATATATTCAGGAAAAAACGCATACGCCCTTTTTGGCCAACTGCATCGTTGTCCACGTTCTGCCGCTTTTCCTGTGCTGGGAAGGCCATTCCCATCTACCTCCTGAACTCCGTTTCGTGCAATTCTGCCTTGCGTTCAAATCCCCTTCGTGGCCTTACCTCAGTATGTTTTTGGACGAGTGTTATCATTTAGAGCTCGGCAGGTTTGTGAAGTGCAGTGCCCCAGAGCTCCGTTTGGCAGCTCGCTTTGGTGTGAGCTGGCCGCAATAGCGCAAGATTGCTTCAGGCCCTGTTGTGCTTCCGGCGAGGCAGGCCGAGCCTTTGGTGAATTCCTCTTCGTGATGGGAAATTAGAGTGACATGGGCCTGTCCGAACACCGCCAGCTGGTCTCTCATTGGTTGCCCCTCTTCCAGGTCATCCTTCGGACCACTTGCAGAGACTACGAAAGAGGAGTGTCAAGACGCTGATCCTGCAAGTGGGCGAATTGTTAGTCAAGCGGCTGGGATGGCGGACGCTAGCACCCGGAGGTGAAAAATGAGGTGCGCTTTCGAAAGCTTTCCCGATCACACGGTGTACCATCCCCTGGGATTCCCATGAGTGGTTTGGCTGTAGGAAAGTTGCCTTGAACCTGGAGAGGTGGGACCCATGGAATGGGTAGCACGCAGTATAACTAGAGGCTCTGCCTTTGCTCCTCCAACCTCAGCAATCCTCTCAGCCTGAGGAGTATCCAGCCGTATGTCTTATGCCGCTGTGGGTGTAGATGTGGTCAATCCTGGTTGCATCACAGCCCCTGAACGCATTTTGGCAGAATTTCCCTCCCTCTCGCCGTGCTTCTTTCTTCTGTGTTTTGGAAATGTATTTTTAGAATGGGCTTTAGCTGATTTTCAGTGCTGTGTTGATGCCGCTTGACACACACTTGATTCACTTACAGAGAGATATCAATACTTAGGTTTTCAGATGCTGACGAGTCTGATATATTCTTCTGTGATGAGTAGGAGCTGTTGAGTCCTGTTCACTGAGCAAGGAGTAGCTGGTGTCTATTATATATTTGCTTTTCCGACCGGTATCTGTGCTCATTTCCAAGTCGTGTTTTATGCATCACGCCACCTCACCTTTCCGCTTAAGCAGGCCTAAGTGTGTTTTTGAAAAGCGTGAGTCTGTTCTCTCTTGTCATTCGGGTCGTGGGTAGCGATTTTTACATTCCCTCTCTAAGTGATATCCCAAGTTTCTTTTTCTGTGGGACAGATTTCACTTAGCATCATCGTACCTCAATCCACTCATTATGCTGGAACCAGCCTTATGACATGGATTCCATGGCTGAGGGATATTCCATCGTACCTAAGTAGCACAAATTCTTGGTCCATTTCTCTCTTCCCCGGCATATGAAGGGTGTCCCGAAGTCGAGGTTGTTGTAAAGAGAGAAGCCCTAAACTTTGGGGTGCCTGCGTCTGGTTGATTTTTAGTTTTCCCAAGATATAGGCCCACGTGTGGAGGTGCCCTATGCTCTGTGGTTCTGTTCTGTACGTGTTTTAGGAACGAGCATACGCTTCTCCAGAGTGGCTGTTGGCATTTTGCGTCCCTCCCGGCAACTGAACAAGGCTCCCTTATCTCCTTGGCCTGTCCTGCCTTTCTGGTTTTTACACATTTTCCGGATGGCTCTTTTGCCCGGGGGGGGAGTGAGATTTCTTTGTAGTGCCGATTTGCTCTCCCCGGGTGCTGGGTTGGCCAAAAAGGGCGTATGAGTTTTTTCCTAAATATATTCAGGAAAAAACACATACGCCCTTTTTGGCCAACTGCATCATTGTCCACGTTCTGCCGCTTTTCCTGTGCTGGGAAGGCCATTCCCATCTACCTCCTGAACTCCGTTTTGTGCAATTCTGCCTTGCGTTCAAATCCCCTTCGTGGCCTTACCTCAGTATGTTTTTGAACGAGTGTTATCATTTAGAGCTCGGCAGGTTTGTGAAGTGCAGTGCCCCAGAGCTCCGTTTGGCAGCTCGCTTTGGTGTGAGCTGGCCGCAATAGCGCAAGATTGCTTCAGGCCCTGTTGTGCTTCCGGCGAGGCAGGCCGAGCCTTTGGTGAAATCCTCTTCGTGATGGGAAATTAGAGTGACATGGGCCTGTCCGAACACCGCCAGCTGGTCTCTCATTGGTTGCCCCTCTTCCAGTTCATCCTTCGGACCACTTGCAGAGACTACGAAAGAGGAGTGTCAAGACGCTGATCCTGCAAGTGGGGAAATTGTTAGTCAAGCGGCTGGGATGGCGGACGCTAGCACCCGGAGGTGAAAAATGAGGTGCGCTTTCGAAAGCTTTCCCGATCACACGGTGTACCATCCCCTGGGATTCCCATGAGTGGTTTGGCTGTAGGAAAGTTGCCTTGAACCTGGAGAGGTGGGACCCATGGAATGGGTAGCACGCAGTATAACTCTAGAGGCTCTGCCTCTGCTCCTCCAACCTCAGCAACCCTCTCAGCCTGAGGAGTATCCAGCCTTATGTCTTATGCCGCTGTGGGTGTAGATGTGGTCAATCCTGGTTGCATCACAGCCCCTGAACGCATTTTGTCAGAATTTCCCTCCCTCTCGCCGTGCTTCTTTCTTCTGTGTTTTGGAAATGTATTTTTAGAATGGGCTTTAGCTGATTTTCAGTGCTGTGTTGATGCCGCTTGACACACACTTGATTCACTTACAGAGAGATATCAAAACTTAGGTTTTCAGATGCTGACGAGTCTGATATATTCTTCTGTGATGAGTAGGAGCTGTTGAGTCCTGTTCACTGAGCAAGGAGTAGGTGGTGTCTATTATATATTTGCTTTTCCGACCGGTATCTGTGCTCATTGCCAATTCGTGTTTTATGCATCTCACCACCTCACCTTTCCGCTTAAGCAGGCCTAAGTGTGTTTTCGAAAAGCATGAGTCTGTTCTCTTTTGTCATTCGGGTCGTGGGTAGCGATTTTTACATTCCCTCTCTAAGTGATATCCCAAGTTTCTTTTTCTGTGGGACAGATTTCACTTAGCATCATCGTACCTCAATCCACTCATTATGCTGGAACCAGCCTTATGACATGGATTCCATGGCTGAGGGATATTCCATCGTACCTAAGTAGCACAAATTCTTGGTCCATTTCTCTCTTCCCCGGCATATGAAGGGTGTCCCGAAGTCGAGGTTGTTGTAAAGAGAGAAGCCCTAAACTTTGGGGTGCCTGCGTCTGGTTGATTTTTAGTTTTCCCAAGATATAGGCCCACGTGTGGAGGTGCCCTATGCTCTGTGGTTCTGTTCTGTACGTGTTTTAGGAACGAGCATACGCTTCTCCAGAGTGGCTGTTGGCATTTTGCGTCCCTCCCGGCAACTGAACAAGGCTCCCTTATCTCCTTGGCCTGTCCTACCTTTCTGGTTTTTTGACATTTTCCGGATGGCTCTTTTGCCCGGGGGGGGAGTGAGATTTCTTTGTAGTGCCGATTTGCTCTCCCCGGGTGCTGGGTTGGCCAAAAAGGGCGTATGCGTTTTTTCCTGAATATATTCAGGAAAAAACGCATACGCCCTTTTTGGCCAACTGCATCATTGTCCACGTTCTGCCGCTTTTCCTGTGCTGGGAAGGCCATTCCCATCTACCTCCTGAACTCCGTTTCGTGCAATTCTGCCTTGCGTTCAAATCCCCTTCGTGGCCTTACCTCAGTATGTTTTTGGACGAGTGTTATCATTTAGAGCTCGGCAGGTTTGTGAAGTGCAGTGCCCCAGAGCTCCGTTTGGCAGCTCGCTTTGGTGTGAGCTGGCCGCAATAGCGCAAGATTGCTTCAGGCCCTGTTGTGCTTCCGGCGAGGCAGGCCGAGCCTTTGGTGAATTCCTCTTCGTGATGGGAAATTAGAGTGACATGGGCCTGTCCGAACACCGCCAGCTGGTCTCTCATTGGTTGCCCCTCTTCCAGTTCATCCTTCGGACCACTTGCAGAGACTACGAAAGAGGAGTGTCAAGACGCTGATCCTGCAAGTGGGCGAATTGTTAGTCAAGCGGCTGGGATGGCGGACGCTAGCACCCGGAGGTGAAAAATGAGGTGCGCTTTCGAAAGCTTTCCCGATCACACGGTGTACCATCCCCTGGGATTCCCATGAGTGGTTTGGCTGTAGGAAAGTTGCCTTGAACCTGGAGAGGTGGGACCCATGGAATGGGTAGCACGCAGTATAACTCTAGAGGCTCTGCCTCTGCTCCTCCAACCTCAGCAACCCTCTCAGCCTGAGGAGTATCCAGCCTTATGTCTTATGCCGCTGTGGGTGTAGATGTGGTCAATCCTGGTTGCATCACAGCCCCTGAACGCATTTTGGCAGAATTTCCCTCCCTCTCGCCGTGCTTCTTTCTTCTGTGTTTTGGAAATGTATTTTTAGAATGGGCTTTAGCTGATTTTCAGTGCTGTGTTGATGCCGCTTGACACACACTTGATTCACTTACAGAGAGATATCAATACTTAGGTTTTCAGATGCTGACGAGTCTGATATATTCTTCTGTGATGAGTAGGAGCTGTTGAGTCCTGTTCACTGAGCAAGGAGTAGGTGGTGTCTATTATATATTTGCTTTTCCGACCGGTATCTGTGTTCATTTCCAAGTCGTGTTTTATGCATCACGCCACCTCACCTTTCCGTTTAAGCAGGCCTAAGTGTGTTTTCGAAAAGCGTGAGTCTGTTCTCTTTTGTCATTCGGGTCGTGGGTAGCGATTTTTACATTCCCTCTCTAAGTGATATCCCAAGTTTCTTTTTCTGTGGGACAGATTTCACTTAGCATCATCGTACCTCAATCCACTCATTATGCTGGAACCAGCCTTATGACATGGATTCCATGGCTGAGGGATATTCCATCGTACCTAAGTAGCACAAATTCTTGGTCCATTTCTCTCTTCCCCGGCATATGAAGGGTGTCCCGAAGTCGAGGTTGTTGTAAAGAGAGAAGCCCTAAACTTTGGGGTGCCTGCGTCTGGTTGATTTTTAGTTTTCCCAAGATATAGGCCCACGTGTGGAGGTGCCCTATGCTCTGTGGTTCTGTTCTGTACGTGTTTTAGGAACGAGCATACGCTTCTCCAGAGTGGCTGTTGGCATTTTGCGTCCCTCCCGGCAACTGAACAAGGCTCCCTTATCTCCTTGGCCTGTCCTACCTTTCTGGTTTTTTGACATTTTCCGGATGGCTCTTTTGCCCGGGGGGGGAGTGAGATTTCTTTGTAGTGCCGATTTGCTCTCCCCGGGTGCTGGGTTGGCCAAAAAGGGCGTATGCGTTTTTTCCTGAATATATTCAGGAAAAAACGCATACGCCCTTTTTGGCCAACTGCATCATTGTCCACGTTCTGCCGCTTTTCCTGTGCTGGGAAGGCCATTCCCATCTACCTCCTGAACTCCGTTTCGTGCAATTCTGCCTTGCGTTCAAATCCCCTTCGTGGCCTTACCTCAGTATGTTTTTGGACGAGTGTTATCATTTAGAGCTCGGCAGGTTTGTGAAGTGCAGTGCCCCAGAGCTCCGTTTGGCAGCTCGCTTTGGTGTGAGCTGGCCGCAATAGCGCAAGATTGCTTCAGGCCCTGTTGTGCTTCCGGCGAGGCAGGCCGAGCCTTTGGTGAATTCCTCTTCGTGATGGGAAATTAGAGTGACATGGGCCTGTCCGAACACCGCCAGCTGGTCTCTCATTGGTTGCCCCTCTTCCAGTTCATCCTTCGGACCACTTGCAGAGACTACGAAAGAGGAGTGTCAAGACGCTGATCCTGCAAGTGGGCGAATTGTTAGTCAAGCGGCTGGGATGGCGGACGCTAGCACCCGGAGGTGAAAAATGAGGTGCGCTTTCGAAAGCTTTCCCGATCACACGGTGTACCATCCCCTGGGATTCCCATGAGTGGTTTGGCTGTAGGAAAGTTGCCTTGAACCTGGAGAGGTGGGACCCATGGAATGGGTAGCACGCAGTATAACTCTAGAGGCTCTGCCTCTGCTCCTCCAACCTCAGCAACCCTCTCAGCCTGAGGAGTATCCAGCCTTATGTCTTATGCCGCTGTGGGTGTAGATGTGGTCAATCCTGGTTGCATCACAGCCCCTGAACGCATTTTGGCAGAATTTCCCTCCCTCTCGCCGTGCTTCTTTCTTCTGTGTTTTGGAAATGTATTTTTAGAATGGGCTTTAGCTGATTTTCAGTGCTGTGTTGATGCCGCTTGACACACACTTGATTCACTTACAGAGAGATATCAATACTTAGGTTTTCAGATGCTGACGAGTCTGATATATTCTTCTGTGATGAGTAGGAGCTGTTGAGTCCTGTTCACTGAGCAAGGAGTAGGTGGTGTCTATTATATATTTGCTTTTCCGACCGGTATCTGTGTTCATTTCCAAGTCGTGTTTTATGCATCACGCCACCTCACCTTTCCGTTTAAGCAGGCCTAAGTGTGTTTTCGAAAAGCGTGAGTCTGTTCTCTTTTGTCATTCGGGTCGTGGGTAGCGATTTTTACATTCCCTCTCTAAGTGATATCCCAAGTTTCTTTTTCTGTGGGACAGATTTCACTTAGCATCATCGTACCTCAATCCACTCATTATGCTGGAACCAGCCTTATGACATGGATTCCATGGCTGAGGGATATTCCATCGTACCTAAGTAGCACAAATTCTTGGTCCATTTCTCTCTTCCCCGGCATATGAAGGGTGTCCCGAAGTCGAGGTTGTTGTAAAGAGAGAAGCCCTAAACTTTGGGGTGCCTGCGTCTGGTTGATTTTTAGTTTTCCCAAGATATAGGCCCACGTGTGGAGGTGCCCTATGCTCTGTGGTTCTGTTCTGTACGTGTTTTAGGAACGAGCATACGCTTCTCCAGAGTGGCTGTTGGCATTTTGCGTCCCTCCCGGCAACTGAACAAGGCTCCCTTATCTCCTTGGCCTGTGCTGCCTTTCTGGTTTTTTGACATTTTCCGGATGGCTCTTTTGCCCGGGGGGGGGGGGAGTGAGATTTCTTTGTAGTGCCGATTTGCTTTCCCCGGGTCCTGGGTTGGCCAAAAAGGGCGTATGCGTTTTTTCCTGAATATATTCAGGAAAAAACGCATACGCCCTTTTTGGCCAACTGCATCATTGTCCACGTTCTGCCGCTTTTCCTGTGCTGGGAAGGCCATTCCCATCTACCTCGTGAACTCCGTTTCGTGCAATTCTGCCTTGCGTTCAAATCCCCTTCGTGGCCTTACCTCAGTATGTTTTTGGACGAGTGTTATCATTTAGAGCTCGGCAGGTTTGTGAAGTGCAGTGCCCCAGAGCTCCGTTTGGCAGCTCGCTTTGGTGTGAGCTGGCCGCAATAGCGCAAGATTGCTTCAGGCCCTGTTGTGCTTCCGGCGAGGCAGGCCGAGCCTTTGGTGAATTCCTCTTCGTGATGGGAAATTAGAGTGACATGGGCCTGTCCGAACACCGCCAGCTGGTCTCTCATTGGTTGCCCCTCTTCCAGGTCATCCTTCGGACCACTTGCAGAGACTACGAAAGAGGAGTGTCAAGACGCTGATCCTGCAAGTGGGCGAATTGTTAGTCAATTGGCTGGGATGGCGGACGCTAGCACCCGGAGGTGAAAAATGAGGTGCGCTTTCGAAAGCTTTCCCGATCACACGGTGTACCATCCCCTGGGATTCCCATGAGTGGTTTGGCTGTAGGAAAGTTGCCTTGAACCTGGAGAGGTGGGACCCATGGAATGGGTAGCACGCAGTATAACTCTAGAGGCTCTGCCTCTGCTCCTCCAACCTCAGCAACCCTCTCAGCCTGAGGAGTATCCAGCCTTATGTCTTATGCCGCTGTGGGTGTAGATGTGGTCAATCCTGGTTGCATCACAGCCCCTGAACGCATTTTGGCAGAATTTCCCTCCCTCTCGCCGTGCTTCTTTCTTCTGTGTTTTGGAAATGTATTTTTAGAATGGGCTTTAGCTGATTTTCAGTGCTGTGTTGATGCCGCTTGACACACACTTGATTCACTTACAGAGAGATATCAATACTTAGGTTTTCAGATGCTGACGAGTCTGATATATTCTTCTGTGATGAGTAGGAGCTGTTGAGTCCTGTTCACTGAGCAAGGAGTAGGTGGTGTCTATTATATATTTGCTTTTCCGACCGGTATCTGTGTTCATTTCCAAGTCGTGTTTTATGCATCACGCCACCTCACCTTTCCGTTTAAGCAGGCCTAAGTGTGTTTTCGAAAAGCGTGAGTCTGTTCTCTTTTGTCATTCGGGTCGTGGGTAGCGATTTTTACATTCCCTCTCTAAGTGATATCCCAAGTTTCTTTTTCTGTGGGACAGATTTCACTTAGCATCATCGTACCTCAATCCACTCATTATGCTGGAACCAGCCTTATGACATGGATTCCATGGCTGAGGGATATTCCCTCGTACCTAAGTAGCACAAATTCTTGGTCCATTTCTCTCTTCCAAGGCATATGAAGGGTGTCCCGAAGTCGAGGTTGTTGTAAAGAGAGAAGCCCTAAACTTTGGGGTGCCTGCGTCTGGTTGATTTTTAGTTTTCCCAAGATATAGGCCCACGTGTGGAGGTGCCCTATGCTCTGTGGTTCTGTTCTGTACGTGTTTTAGGAACGAGCATACGCTTCTCCAGAGTGGCTGTTGGCATTTTGCGTCCCTCCCGGCAACTGAACAAGGCTCCCTTATCTCCTTGGCCTGTCCTGCCTTTCTGGTTTTTTGACATTTTCCGGATGGCTCTTTTGCCCGGGGGGGGAGTGAGATTTCTTTGTAGTGCCGATCTGCTCTCCCCGGGTGCTGGGTTGGCCAAAAAGGGCGTATGCGTTTTTTCCTGAATATATTCAGGAAAAAACGCATACGCCCTTTTTGGCCAACTGCATCATTGTCCACGTTCTGCCGCTTTTCCTGTGCTGGGAAGGCCATTCCCATCTACCTCGTGAACTCCGTTTCGTGCAATTCTGCCTTGCGTTCAAATCCCCTTCGTGGCCTTACCTCAGTATGTTTTTGGACGAGTGTTATCATTTAGAGCTCGGCAGGTTTGTGAAGTGCAGTGCCCCAGAGCTCCGTTTGGCAGCTCGCTTTGGTGTGAGCTGGCCGCAATAGCGCAAGATTGCTTCAGGCCCTGTTGTGCTTCCGGCGAGGCAGGCCGAGCCTTTGGTGAATTCCTCTTCGTGATGGGAAATTAGAGTGACATGGGCCTGTCCGAACACCGCCAGCTGGTCTCTCATTGGTTGCCCCTCTTCCAGGTCATCCTTCGGACCACTTGCAGAGACTACGAAAGAGGAGTGTCAAGACGCTGATCCTGCAAGTGGGCGAATTGTTAGTCAAGCGGCTGGGATGGCGGACGCTAGCACCCGGAGGTGATAAATGAGGTGCGCTTTCGAAAGCTTTCCCGATCACACGGTGTACCATCCCCTGGGATTCCCATGAGTGGTTTGGCTGTAGGAAAGTTGCCTTGAACCTGGAGAGGTGGGACCCATGGAATGGGTAGCACGCAGTATAACTCTAGAGGCTCTGCCTTTGCTCCTCCAACCTCAGCAATCCTCTCAGCCTGAGGAGTATCCAGCCTTATGTCTTATGCCGCTGTGGGTGTAGATGTGGTCAATCCTGGTTGCATCACAGCCCCTGAACGCATTTTGGCAGAATTTCCCTCCCTCTCGCCGTGCTTCTTTCTTCTGTGTTTTGGAAATGTAGTTTTAGAATGGGCTTTAGCTGATTTTCAGTGCTGTGTTGATGCCGCTTGACACACACTTGATTCACTTACAGAGAGATATCAATACTTAGGTTTTCAGATGCTGACGAGTCTGATATATTCTTCTGTGATGAGTAGGAGCTGTTGAGTCCTGTTCACTGAGCAAGGAGTAGGTGGTGTCTATTATATATTTGCTTTTCCGACCGGTATCTGTGCTCATTTCCAAGTCGTGTTTTATGCATCACGCCACCTCACCTTTCCGCTTAAGCAGGCCTAAGTGTGTTTTCGAAAAGCGTGAGTCTGTTCTCTTTTGTCATTCGGGTCGTGGGTAGCGATTTTTACATTCCCTCTCTAAGTGATATCCCAAGTTTCTTTTTCTGTGGGACAGATTTCACTTAGCATCATCGTACCTCAATCCACTCATTATGCTGGAACCAGCCTTATGACATGGATTCCATGGCTGAGGGATATTCCCTCGTACCTAAGTAGCACAAATTCTTGGTCCATTTCTCTCTTCCCCGGCATATGAAGGGTGTCCCGAAGTCGAGGTTGTTGTAAAGAGAGAAGCCCTAAACTTTGGGGTGCCTGCGTCTGGTTGATTTTTAGTTTTCCCAAGATATAGGCCCACGTGTGGAGGTGCCCTATGCTCTGTGGTTCTGTTCTGTACGTGTTTTAGGAACGAGCATACGCTTCTCCAGAGTGGCTGTTGGCATTTTGCGTCCCTCCCGGCAACTGAACAAGGCTCCCTTATCTCCTTGGCCTGTCCTGCCTTTCTGGTTTTTACACATTTTCCGGATGGCTCTTTTGCCCGGGGGGGGAGTGAGATTTCTTTGTAGTGCCGATTTGCTCTCCCCGGGTGCTGGGTTGGCCAAAAAGGGCGTATGCGTTTTTTCCTGAATATATTCAGGAAAAAACGCATACGCCCTTTTTGGCCAACTGCATCATTGTCCACGTTCTGCCGCTTTTCCTGTGCTGGGAAGGCCATTCCCATCTACCTCCTGAACTCCGTTTCGTGCAATTCTGCCTTGCGTTCAAATCCCCTTCGTGGCCTTACCTCAGTATGTTTTTGGACGAGTGTTATCATTTAGAGCTCGGCAGGTTTGTGAAGTGCAGTGCCCCAGAGCTCCGTTTGGCAGCTCGCTTTGGTGTGAGCTGGCCGCAATAGCGCAAGATTGCTTCAGGCCCTGTTGTGCTTCCGGCGAGGCAGGCCGAGCCTTTGGTGAATTCCTCTTCGTGATGGGAAATTAGAGTGACATGGGCCTGTCTGAACACCGCCAGCTGGTCTCTCATTGGTTGCCCCTCTTCCAGTTCATCCTTCGGACCACTTGCAGAGACTACGAAAGAGGAGTGTCAAGACGCTGATCCTGCAAGTGGGGAAATTGTTAGTCAAGCGGCTGGGATGGCGGACGCTAGCACCCGGAGGTGAAAAATGAGGTGCGCTTTCGAAAGCTTTCCCTATCACGCGGTGTACCATCCCCTGGGATTCCCATGAGTGGTTTGGCTGTAGGAAAGTTGCCTTGAACCTGGAGAGGTGGGACCCATGGAATGGGTAGCACGCAGTATAACTCTAGAGGCTCTGCCTTTGCTCCTCCAACCTCAGCAACCCTCTCAGCCTGAGGAGTATCCAGCCGTATGTCTTATGCCGCTGTGGGTGTAGATGTGGTCAATCCTGGTTGCATCACAGCCCCTGAACGCATTTTGTCAGAATTTCCCTCCCTCTCGCCGTGCTTCTTTCTTCTGTGTTTTGGAAATGTATTTTTAGAATGGGCTTTAGCTGATTTTCAGTGCTGTGTTGATGCCGCTTGACACACACTTGATTCACTTACAGAGAGATATCAAAACTTAGGTTTTCAGATGCTGACGAGTCTGATATATTCTTCTGTGATGAGTAGGAGCTGTTGAGTCCTGTTCACTGAGCAAGGAGTAGGTGGTGTCTATTATATATTTGCTTTTCCGACCGGTATCTGTGCTCATTGCCAATTCGTGTTTTATGCATCACACCACCTCACCTTTCCGCTTAAGCAGGCCTAAGTGTGTTTTCGAAAAGCATGAGTCTGTTCTCTTTTGTCATTCGGGTCGTGGGTAGCGATTTTTACATTCCCTCTCTAAGTGATATCCCAAGTTTCTTTTTCTGTGGGACAGATTTCACTTAGCATCATCGTACCTCAATCCACTCATTATGCTGGAACCAGCCTTATGACATGGATTCCATGGCTGAGGGATATTCCATCGTACCTAAGTAGCACAAATTCTTGGTCCATTTCTCTCTTCCCCGGCATATGAAGGGTGTCCCGAAGTCGAGGTTGTTGTAAAGAGAGAAGCCCTAAACTTTGGGGTGCCTGCGTCTGGTTGATTTTTAGTTTTCCCAAGATATAGGCCCACGTGTGGAGGTGCCCTATGCTCTGTGGTTCTGTTCTGTACGTGTTTTAGGAACGAGCATACGCTTCTCCAGAGTGGCTGTTGGCATTTTGCGTCCCTCCCGGCAACTGAACAAGGCTCCCTTATCTCCTTGGCCTGTCCTACCTTTCTGGTTTTTTGACATTTTCCGGATGGCTCTTTTGCCCGGGGGGGGAGTGAGATTTCTTTGTAGTGCCGAATTGCTCTCCCCGGGTGCTGGGTTGGCCAAAAAGGGCGTATGCGTTTTTTCCTGAATATATTCAGGAAAAAACGCATACGCCCTTTTTGGCCAACTGCATCATTGTCCACGTTCTGCCGCTTTTCCTGTGCTGGGAAGGCCATTCCCATCTACCTCCTGAACTCCGTTTCGTGCAATTCTGCCTTGCGTTCAAATCCCCTTCGTGGCCTTACCTCAGTATGTTTTTGGACGAGTGTTATCATTTAGAGCTCGGCAGGTTTGTGAAGTGCAGTGCCCCAGAGCTCCGTTTGGCAGCTCGCTTTGGTGTGAGCTGGCCGCAATAGCGCAAGATTGCTTCAGGCCCTGTTGTGCTTCCGGCGAGGCAGGCCGAGCCTTTGGTGAATTCCTCTTCGTGATGGGAAATTAGAGTGACATGGGCCTGTCCGAACACCGCCAGCTGGTCTCTCATTGGTTGCCCCTCTTCCAGTTCATCCTTCGGACCACTTGCAGAGACTACGAAAGAGGAGTGTCAAGACGCTGATCCTGCAAGTGGGCGAATTGTTAGTCAAGCGGCTGGGATGGCGGACGCTAGCACCCGGAGGTGAAAAATGAGGTGCGCTTTCGAAAGCTTTCCCGATCACACGGTGTACCATCCCCTGGGATTCCCATGAGTGGTTTGGCTGTAGGAAAGTTGCCTTGAACCTGGAGAGGTGGGACCCATGGAATGGGTAGCACGCAGTATAACTCTAGAGGCTCTGCCTCTGCTCCTCCAACCTCAGCAACCCTCTCAGCCTGAGGAGTATCCAGCCTTATGTCTTATGCCGCTGTGGGTGTAGATGTGGTCAATCCTGGTTGCATCACAGCCCCTGAACGCATTTTGGCAGAATTTCCCTCCCTCTCGCCGTGCTTCTTTCTTCTGTGTTTTGGAAATGTATTTTTAGAATGGGCTTTAGCTGATTTTCAGTGCTGTGTTGATGCCGCTTGACACACACTTGATTCACTTACAGAGAGATATCAAAACTTCGGTTTTCAGATGCTGACGAGTCTGATATATTCTTCTGTGATGAGTAGGAGCTGTTGAGTCCTGTTCACTGAGCAAGGAGTAGGTGGTGTCTATTATATATTTGCTTTTCCGACCGGTATCTGTGCTCATTGCCAATTCGTGTTTTATGCATCACACCACCTCACCTTTCCGCTTAAGCAGGCCTAAGTGTGTTTTTGAAAAGCGTGAGTCTGTTCTCTTTTGTCATTCGGGTCGTGGGTAGCGATTTTTACATTCCCTCTCTAAGTGATATCCCAAGTTTCTTTTTCTGTGGGACAGATTTCACTTAGCATCATCGTACCTCAATCCACTCATTATGCTGGAACCAGCCTTATGACATGGATTCCATGGCTGAGGGATATTCCATCGTACCTAAGTAGCACAAATTCTTGGTCCATTTCTCTCTTCCCCGGCATATGAAGGGTGTCCCGAAGTCGAGGTTGTTGTAAAGAGAGAAGCCCTAAACTTTGGGGTGCCTGCGTCTGGTTGATTTTTAGTTTTCCCAAGATATAGGCCCACGTGTGGAGGTGCCCTATGCTCTGTGGTTCTGTTCTGTACGTGTTTTAGGAACGAGCATACGCTTCTCCAGAGTGGCTGTTGGCATTTTGCGTCCCTCCCGGCAACTGAACAAGGCTCCCTTATCTCCTTGGCCTGTCCTGCCTTTCTGGTTTTTTGACATTTTCCGGATGGCTCTTTTGCCCGGGGGGGGAGTGAGATTTCTTTGTAGTGCCGATCTGCTCTCCCCGGGTGCTGGGTTGGCCAAAAAGGGCGTATGCGTTTTTTCCTGAATATATTCAGGAAAAAACGCATACGCCCTTTTTGGCCAACTGCATCGTTGTCCACGTTCTGCCGCTTTTCCTGTGCTGGGAAGGCCATTCCCATCTACCTCCTGAACTCCGTTTCGTGCAATTCTGCCTTGCGTTCAAATCCCCTTCGTGGCCTTACCTCAGTATGTTTTTGGACGAGTGTTATCATTTAGAGCTCGGCAGGTTTGTGAAGTGCAGTGCCCCAGAGCTCCGTTTGGCAGCTCGCTTTGGTGTGAGCTGGCCGCAATAGCGCAAGATTGCTTCAGGCCCTGTTGTGCTTCCGGCGAGGCAGGCCGAGCCTTTGGTGAATTCCTCTTCGTGATGGGAAATTAGAGTGACATGGGCCTGTCCGAACACCGCCAGCTGGTCTCTCATTGGTTGCCCCTCTTCCAGGTCATCCTTCGGACCACTTGCAGAGACTACGAAAGAGGAGTGTCAAGACGCTGATCCTGCAAGTGGGCGAATTGTTAGTCAAGCGGCTGGGATGGCGGACGCTAGCACCCGGAGGTGATAAATGAGGTGCGCTTTCGAAAGCTTTCCCGATCACACGGTGTACCATCCCCTGGGATTCCCATGAGTGGTTTGGCTGTAGGAAAGTTGCCTTGAACCTGGAGAGGTGGGACCCATGGAATGGGTAGCACGCAGTATAACTCTAGAGGCTCTGCCTTTGCTCCTCCAACCTCAGCAATCCTCTCAGCCTGAGGAGTATCCAGCCGTATGTCTTATGCCGCTGTGGGTGTAGATGTGGTCAATCCTGGTTGCATCACAGCCCCTGAACGCATTTTGTCAGAATTTCCCTCCCTCTCGCCGTGCTTCTTTCTTCTGTGTTTTGGAAATGTATTTTTAGAATGGGCTTTAGCTGATTTTCAGTGCTGTGTTGATGCCGCTTGACACACACTTGATTCACTTACAGAGAGATATCAAAACTTAGGTTTTCAGATGCTGACGAGTCTGATATATTCTTCTGTGATGAGTAGGAGCTGTTGAGTCCTGTTCACTGAGCAAGGAGTAGGTGGTGTCTATTATATATTTGCTTTTCCGACCGGTATCTGTTCTCATTGCCAATTCGTGTTTTATGCATCACGCCACCTCACCTTTCCGCTTAAGCAGGCCTAAGTGTGTTTTCGAAAAGCGTGAGTCTGTTCTCTTTTGTCATTCGGGTCGTGGGTAGCGATTTTTACATTCCCTCTCTAAGTGATATCCCAAGTTTCTTTTTCTGTGGGACAGATTTCACTTAGCATCATCGTACCTCAATCCACTCATTATGCTGGAACCAGCCTTATGACATGGATTCCATGGCTGAGGGATATTCCATCGTACCTAAGTAGCACAAATTCTTGGTCCATTTCTCTCTTCCCCGGCATATGAAGGGTGTCCCGAAGTCGAGGTTGTTGTAAAGAGAGAAGCCCTAAACTTTGGGGTGCCTGCGTCTGGTTGATTTTTAGTTTTCCCACGATATAGGCCCACGTGTGGAGGTGCCCTATGCTCTGTGGTTCTGTTCTGTACGTGTTTTAGGATCGAGCATACGCTTCTCCAGAGTGGCTGTTGGCATTTTGCGTCCCTCCCGGCAACTGAACAAGGCTCCCTTATCTCCTTGGCCTTTCCTGCCTTTCTGGTTTTTTGACATTTTCCGGATGGCTCTTTTGCCCGGGGGGGGAGTGAGATTTCTTTGTAGGGCCCACTTTCTCTCCCCGGGTGCTGGGTTGGCCAAAAAGGGCGTATGCGTTTTTTCCTGAATATATTCAGGAAAAAACGCATACGCCCTTTTTGGCCAACTGCATCATTGTCCACGTTCTGCCGCTTTTCCTGTGCTGGGAAGGCCATTCCCATCTACCTCCTGAACTCCGTTTCGTGCAATTCTGCCTTGCGTTCAAATCCCCTTCGTGGCCTTACCTCAGTATGTTTTTGGACGAGTGTTATCATTTAGAGCTCGGCAGGTTTGTGAAGTGCAGTGCCCCAGAGCTCCGTTTGGCAGCTCGCTTTGGTGTGAGCTGGCCGCAATAGCGCAAGATTGCTTCAGGCCCTGTTGTGCTTCCGGCGAGGCAGGCCGAGCCTTTGGTGAATTCCTCTTCGTGATGGGAAATTAGAGTGACATGGGCCTGTCCGAACACCGCCAGCTGGTCTCTCATTGGTTGCCCCTCTTCCAGTTCATCCTTCGGACCACTTGCAGAGACTACGAAAGAGGAGTGTCAAGACGCTGATCCTGCAAGTGGGCGAATTGTTAGTCAAGCGGCTGGGATGGCGGACGCTAGCACCCGGAGGTGAAAAATGAGGTGCGCTTTCGTAAGCTTTCCCGATCACACGGTGTACCATCCCCTGGGATTCCCATGAGTGGTTTGGCTGTAGGAAAGTTGCCTTGAACCTGGAGAGGTGGGACCCATGGAATGGGTAGCACGCAGTATAACTCTAGAGGCTCTGCCTCTGCTCCTCCAACCTCAGCAACCCTCTCAGCCTGAGGAGTATCCAGCCTTATGTCTTATGCCGCTGTGGGTGTAGATGTGGTCAATCCTGGTTGCATCACAGCCCCTGAACGCATTTTGGCAGAATTTCCCTCCCTCTCGCCGTGCTTCTTTCTTCTGTGTTTTGGAAATGTATTTTTAGAATGGGCTTTAGCTGATTTTCAGTGCTGTGTTGATGCCGCTTGACACACACTTGATTCACTTACAGAGAGATATCAATACTTAGGTTTTCAGATGCTGACGAGTCTGATATATTCTTCTGTGATGAGTAGGAGCTGTTGAGTCCTGTTCACTGAGCAAGGAGTAGGTGGTGTCTATTATATATTTGCTTTTCCGACCGGTATCTGTGTTCATTTCCAAGTCGTGTTTTATGCATCACGCCACCTCACCTTTCCGTTTAAGCAGGCCTAAGTGTGTTTTCGAAAAGCGTGAGTCTGTTCTCTTTTGTCATTCGGGTCGTGGGTAGCGATTTTTACATTCCCTCTCTAAGTGATATCCCAAGTTTCTTTTTCTGTGGGACAGATTTCACTTAGCATCATCGTACCTCAATCCACTCATTATGCTGGAACCAGCCTTATGACATGGATTCCATGGCTGAGGGATATTCCCTCGTACCTAAGTAGCACAAATTCTTGGTCCATTTCTCTCTTCCCCGGCATATGAAGGGTGTCCCGAAGTCGAGGTTGTTGTA
The DNA here is from genome assembly GCF_026419965.1 of Kogia breviceps. Classification (NCBI taxonomy): domain Eukaryota; kingdom Metazoa; phylum Chordata; class Mammalia; order Artiodactyla; family Physeteridae; genus Kogia; species Kogia breviceps. The sequence goes on from NC_081318.1 coordinate 54,685,690, forward strand.
AAGAGAGAAGCCCTAAACTTTGGGGTGCCTGCGTCTGGTTGATTTTTAGTTTTCCCAAGATATAGGCCCACGTGTGGAGGTGCCGTATGCTCTGTGGTTCTGTTCTGTACGTGTTTTAGGAACGAGCATACGCTTCTCCAGAGTGGCTGTTGGCATTTTGCGTCCCTCCCGGCAACTGAACAAGGCTCCCTTATCTCCTTGGCCTGTGCTGCCTTTCTGGTTTTTTGACATTTTCCGGATGGCTCTTTTGCCCGGGGGGGGGGGAGTGAGATTTCTTTGTAGTGCCGATTTGCTTTCCCCGGGTCCTGGGTTGGCCAAAAAGGGCGTATGCGTTTTTTCCTGAATATATTCAGGAAAAAACGCATACGCCCTTTTTGGCCAACTGCATCATTGTCCACGTTCTGCCGCTTTTCCTGTGCTGGGAAGGCCATTCCCATCTACCTCGTGAACTCCGTTTCGTGCAATTCTGCCTTGCGTTCAAATCCCCTTCGTGGCCTTACCTCAGTATGTTTTTGGACGAGTGTTATCATTTAGAGCTCGGCAGGTTTGTGAAGTGCAGTGCCCCAGAGCTCCGTTTGGCAGCTCGCTTTGGTGTGAGCTGGCCGCAATAGCGCAAGATTGCTTCAGGCCCTGTTGTGCTTCCGGCGAGGCAGGCCGAGCCTTTGGTGAATTCCTCTTCGTGATGGGAAATTAGAGTGACATGGGCCTGTCCGAACACCGCCAGCTGGTCTCTCATTGGTTGCCCCTCTTCCAGGTCATCCTTCGGACCACTTGCAGAGACTACGAAAGAGGAGTGTCAAGACGCTGATCCTGCAAGTGGGCGAATTGTTAGTCAAGCGGCTGGGATGGCGGACGCTAGCACCCGGAGGTGAAAAATGAGGTGCGCTTTCGAAAGCTTTCCCGATCACACGGTGTACCATCCCCTGGGATTCCCATGAGTGGTTTGGCTGTAGGAAAGTTGCCTTGAACCTGGAGAGGTGGGACCCATGGAATGGGTAGCACGCAGTATAACTCTAGAGGCTCTGCCTCTGCTCCTCCAACCTCAGCAACCCTCTCAGCCTGAGGAGTATCCAGCCTTATGTCTTATGCCGCTGTGGGTGTAGATGTGGTCAATCCTGGTTGCATCACAGCCCCTGAACGCATTTTGGCAGAATTTCCCTCCCTCTCGCCGTGCTTCTTTCTTCTGTGTTTTGGAAATGTATTTTTAGAATGGGCTTTAGCTGATTTTCAGTGCTGTGTTGATGCCGCTTGACACACACTTGATTCACTTACAGAGAGATATCAATACTTAGGTTTTCAGATGCTGACGAGTCTGATATATTCTTCTGTGATGAGTAGGAGCTGTTGAGTCCTGTTCACTGAGCAAGGAGTAGGTGGTGTCTATTATATATTTGCTTTTCCGACCGGTATCTGTGTTCATTTCCAAGTCGTGTTTTATGCATCACGCCACCTCACCTTTCCGTTTAAGCAGGCCTAAGTGTGTTTTCGAAAAGCGTGAGTCTGTTCTCTTTTGTCATTCGGGTCGTGGGTAGCGATTTTTACATTCCCTCTCTAAGTGATATCCCAAGTTTCTTTTTCTGTGGGACAGATTTCACTTAGCATCATCGTACCTCAATCCACTCATTATGCTGGAACCAGCCTTATGACATGGATTCCATGGCTGAGGGATATTCCCTCGTACCTAAGTAGCACAAATTCTTGGTCCATTTCTCTCTTCCCCGGCATATGAAGGGTGTCCCGAAGTCGAGGTTGTTGTAAAGAGAGAAGCCCTAAACTTTGGGGTGCCTGCGTCTGGTTGATTTTTAGTTTTCCCAAGATATAGGCCCACGTGTGGAGGTGCCCTATGCTCTGTGGTTCTGTTCTGTACGTGTTTTAGGAACGAGCATACGCTTCTCCAGAGTGGCTGTTGGCATTTTGCGTCCCTCCCGGCAACTGAACAAGGCTCCCTTATCTCCTTGGCCTTTCCCGCCTTTCTGGTTTTTTGACATTTTCCGGATGGCTCTTTTGCCCGGGGGGGGAGTGAGATTTCTTTGTAGTGCCGATCTGCTCTCCCCGGGTGCTGGGTTGGCCAAAAAGGGCGTATGCGTTTTTTCCTGAATATATTCAGGAAAAAACGCATACGCCCTTTTTGGCCAACTGCATCATTGTCCACGTTCTGCCGCTTTTCCTGTGCTGGGAAGGCCATTCCCATCTACCTCCTGAACTCCGTTTCGTGCAATTCTGCCTTGCGTTCAAATCCCCTTCGTGGCCTTACCTCAGTATGTTTTTGGACGAGTGTTATCATTTAGAGCTCGGCAGGTTTGTGAAGTGCAGTGCCCCAGAGCTCCGTTTGGCAGCTCGCTTTGGTGTGAGCTGGCCGCAATAGCGCAAGATTGCTTCAGGCCCTGTTGTGCTTCCGGCGAGGCAGGCCGAGCCTTTGGTGAATTCCTCTTCGTGATGGGAAATTAGAGTGACATGGGCCTGTCTGAACACCGCCAGCTGGTCTCTCATTGGTTGCCCCTCTTCCAGGTCATCCTTCGGACCACTTGCAGAGACTACGAAAGAGGAGTGTCAAGACGCTGATCCTGCAAGTGGGCGAATTGTTAGTCAAGCGGCTGGGATGGCGGACGCTAGCACCCGGAGGTGAAAAATGAGGTGCGCTTTCGAAAGCTTTCCCGATCACACGGTGTACCATCCCCTGGGATTCCCATGAGTGGTTTGGCTGTAGGAAAGTTGCCTTGAACCTGGAGAGGTGGGACCCATGGAATGGGTAGCACGCAGTATAACTCTAGAGGCTCTGCCTCTGCTCCTCCAACCTCAGCAACCCTCTCAGCCTGAGGAGTATCCAGCCTTATGTCTTATGCCGCTGTGGGTGTAGATGTGGTCAATCCTGGTTGCATCACAGCCCCTGAACGCATTTTGGCAGAATTTCCCTCCCTCTCGCCGTGCTTCTTTCTTCTGTGTTTTGGAAATGTATTTTTAGAATGGGCTTTAGCTGATTTTCAGTGCTGTGTTGATGCCGCTTGACACACACTTGATTCACTTACAGAGAGATATCAATACTTAGGTTTTCAGATGCTGACGAGTCTGATATATTCTTCTGTGATGAGTAGGAGCTGTTGAGTCCTGTTCACTGAGCAAGGAGTAGGTGGTGCCTATTATATATTTGCTTTTCCGACCGGTATCTGTGTTCATTTCCAAGTCGTGTTTTATGCATCACGCCACCTCACCTTTCCGTTTAAGCAGGCCTAAGTGTGTTTTCGAAAAGCGTGAGTCTGTTCTCTTTTGTCATTCGGGTCGTGGGTAGCGATTTTTACATTCCCTCTCTAAGTGATATCCCAAGTTTCTTTTTCTGTGGGACAGATTTCACTTAGCATCATCGTACCTCAATCCACTCATTATGCTGGAACCAGCCTTATGACATGGATTCCATGGCTGAGGGATATTCCCTCGTACCTAAGTAGCACAAATTCTTGGTCCATTTCTCTCTTCCCCGGCATATGAAGGGTGTCCCGAAGTCGAGGTTGTTGTAAAGAGAGAAGCCCTAAACTTTGGGGTGCCTGCGTCTGGTTGATTTTTAGTTTTCCCAAGATATAGGCCCACGTGTGGAGGTGCCCTATGCTCTGTGGTTCTGTTCTGTACGTGTTTTAGGAACGAGCATACGCTTCTCCAGAGTGGCTGTTGGCATTTTGCGTCCCTCCCGGCAACTGAACAAGGCTCCCTTATCTCCTTGGCCTTTCCCGCCTTTCTGGTTTTTTGACATTTTCCGGATGGCTCTTTTGCCCGGGGGGGGAGTGAGATTTCTTTGTAGTGCCGATCTGCTCTCCCCGGGTGCTGGGTTGGCCAAAAAGGGCGTATGCGTTTTTTCCTGAATATATTCAGGAAAAAACGCATACGCCCTTTTTGGCCAACTGCATCATTGTCCACGTTCTGCCGCTTTTCCTGTGCTGGGAAGGCCATTCCCATCTACCTCCTGAACTCCGTTTCGTGCAATTCTGCCTTGCGTTCAAATCCCCTTCGTGGCCTTACCTCAGTATGTTTTTGGACGAGTGTTATCATTTAGAGCTCGGCAGGTTTGTGAAGTGCAGTGCCCCAGAGCTCCGTTTGGCAGCTCGCTTTGGTGTGAGCTGGCCGCAATAGCGCAAGATTGCTTCAGGCCCTGTTGTGCTTCCGGCGAGGCAGGCCGAGCCTTTGGTGAATTCCTCTTCGTGATGGGAAATTAGAGTGACATGGGCCTGTCTGAACACCGCCAGCTGGTCTCTCATTGGTTGCCCCTCTTCCAGGTCATCCTTCGGACCACTTGCAGAGACTACGAAAGAGGAGTGTCAAGACGCTGATCCTGCAAGTGGGCGAATTGTTAGTCAAGCGGCTGGGATGGCGGACGCTAGCACCCGGAGGTGAAAAATGAGGTGCGCTTTCGAAAGCTTTCCCGATCACACGGTGTACCATCCCCTGGGATTCCCATGAGTGGTTTGGCTGTAGGAAAGTTGCCTTGAACCTGGAGAGGTGGGACCCATGGAATGGGTAGCACGCAGTATAACTCTAGAGGCTCTGCCTCTGCTCCTCCAACCTCAGCAACCCTCTCAGCCTGAGGAGTATCCAGCCTTATGTCTTATGCCGCTGTGGGTGTAGATGTGGTCAATCCTGGTTGCATCACAGCCCCTGAACGCATTTTGGCAGAATTTCCCTCCCTCTCGCCGTGCTTCTTTCTTCTGTGTTTTGGAAATGTATTTTTAGAATGGGCTTTAGCTGATTTTCAGTGCTGTGTTGATGCCGCTTGACACACACTTGATTCACTTACAGAGAGATATCAATACTTAGGTTTTCAGATGCTGACGAGTCTGATATATTCTTCTGTGATGAGTAGGAGCTGTTGAGTCCTGTTCACTGAGCAAGGAGTAGGTGGTGCCTATTATATATTTGCTTTTCCGACCGGTATCTGTGTTCATTTCCAAGTCGTGTTTTATGCATCACGCCACCTCACCTTTCCGTTTAAGCAGGCCTAAGTGTGTTTTCGAAAAGCGTGAGTCTGTTCTCTTTTGTCATTCGGGTCGTGGGTAGCGATTTTTACATTCCCTCTCTAAGTGATATCCCAAGTTTCTTTTTCTGTGGGACAGATTTCACTTAGCATCATCGTACCTCAATCCACTCATTATGCTGGAACCAGCCTTATGACATGGATTCCATGGCTGAGGGATATTCCATCGTACCTAAGTAGCACAAATTCTTGGTCCATTTCTCTCTTCCCCGGCATATGAAGGGTGTCCCGAAGTCGAGGTTGTTGTAAAGAGAGAAGCCCTAAACTTTGGGGTGCCTGCGTCTGGTTGATTTTTAGTTTTCCCAAGATATAGGCCCACGTGTGGAGGTGCCGTATGCTCTGTGGTTCTGTTCTGTACGTGTTTTAGGAACGAGCATACGCTTCTCCAGAGTGGCTGTTGGCATTTTGCGTCCCTCCCGGCAACTGAACAAGGCTCCCTTATCTCCTTGGCCTTTCCTGCCTTTCTGGTTTTTTGACATTTTCCGGATGGCTCTTTTGCCCGGGGGGGGAGTGAGATTTCTTTGTAGTGCCGATCTGCTCTCCCCGGGTGCTGGGTTGGCCAAAAAGGGCGTATGCGTTTTTTCCTGAATATATTCAGGAAAAAACGCATACGCCCTTTTTGGCCAACTGCATCATTGTCCACGTTCTGCCGCTTTTCCTGTGCTGGGAAGGCCATTCCCATCTACCTCCTGAACTCCGTTTCGTGCAATTCTGCCTTGCGTTCAAATCCCCTTCGTGGCCTTACCTCAGTATGTTTTTGGACGAGTGTTATCATTTAGAGCTCGGCAGGTTTGTGAAGTGCAGTGCCCCAGAGCTCCGTTTGGCAGCTCGCTTTGGTGTGAGCTGGCCGCAATAGCGCAAGATTGCTTCAGGCCCTGTTGTGCTTCCGGCGAGGCAGGCCGAGCCTTTGGTGAATTCCTCTTCGTGATGGGAAATTAGAGTGACATGGGCCTGTCTGAACACCGCCAGCTGGTCTCTCATTGGTTGCCCCTCTTCCAGGTCATCCTTCGGACCACTTGCAGAGACTACGAAAGAGGAGTGTCAAGACGCTGATCCTGCAAGTGGGCGAATTGTTAGTCAAGCGGCTGGGATGGCGGACGCTAGCACCCGGAGGTGATAAATGAGGTGCGCTTTCGAAAGCTTTCCCGATCACACGGTGTACCATCCCCTGGGATTCCCATGAGTGGTTTGGCTGTAGGAAAGTTGCCTTGAACCTGGAGAGGTGGGACCCATGGAATGGGTAGCACGCAGTATAACTCTAGAGGCTCTGCCTTTGCTCCTCCAACCTCAGCAACCCTCTCAGCCTGAGGAGTATCCAGCCGTATGTCTTATGCCGCTGTGGGTGTAGATGTGGTCAATCCTGGTTGCATCACAGCCCCTGAACGCATTTTGGCAGAATTTCCCTCCCTCTCGCCGTGCTTCTTTCTTCTGTGTTTTGGAAATGTAGTTTTAGAATGGGCTTTAGCTGATTTTCAGTGCTGTGTTGATGCCGCTTGACACACACTTGATTCACTTACAGAGAGATATCAAAACTTAGGTTTTCAGATGCTGACGAGTCTGATATATTCTTCTGTGATGAGTAGGAGCTGTTGAGTCCTGTTCACTGAGCAAGGAGTAGGTGGTGTCTATTATATATTTGCTTTTCCGACCGGTATCTGTGCTCATTGCCAATTCGTGTTTTATGCATCACACCACCTCACCTTTCCGCTTAAGCAGGCCTAAGTGTGTTTTCGAAAAGCGTGAGTCTGTTCTCTTTTGTCATTCGGGTCGTGGGTAGCGATTTTTACATTCCCTCTCTAAGTGATATCCCAAGTTTCTTTTTCTGTGGGACAGATTTCACTTAGCATCATCGTACCTCAATCCACTCATTATGCTGGAACCAGCCTTATGACATGGATTCCATGGCTGAGGGATATTCCATCGTACCTAAGTAGCACAAATTCTTGGTCCATTTCTCTCTTCCCCGGCATATTAAGGGTGTCCCGAAGTCGAGGTTGTTGTAAAGAGAGAAGCCCTAAACTTTGGGGTGCCTGCGTCTGGTTGATTTTTAGTTTTCCCAAGATATAGGCCCACGTGTGGAGGTGCCCTATGCTCTGTGGTTCTGTTCTGTACGTGTTTTAGGAACGAGCATACGCTTCTCCAGAGTGGCTGTTGGCATTTTGCGTCCCTCCCGGCAACTGAACAAGGCTCCCTTATCTCCTTGGCCTGTCCTGCCTTTCTGGTTTTTTGACATTTTCCGGATAGCTCTTTTGCCCGGGGGGGGAGTGAGATTTCTTTGTAGTGCCGATTTGCTCTCCCCGGGTGCTGGGTTGGCCAAAAAGGGCGTATGCGTTTTTTCCTGAATATATTCAGGAAAAAACGCATACGCCCTTTTTGGCCAACTGCATCATTGTCCACGTTCTGCCGCTTTTCCTGTGCTGGGAAGGCCATTCCCATCTACCTCCTGAACTCCGTTTCGTGCAATTCTGCCTTGCGTTCAAATCCCCTTCGTGGCCTTACCTCAGTATGTTTTTGGACGAGTGTTATCATTTAGAGCTCGGCAGGTTTGTGAAGTGCAGTGCCCCAGAGCTCCGTTTGGCAGCTCGCTTTGGTGTGAGCTGGCCGCAATAGCGCAAGATTGCTTCAGGCCCTGTTGTGCTTCCGGCGAGGCAGGCCGAGCCTTTGGTGAATTCCTCTTCGTGATGGGAAATTAGAGTGACATGGGCCTGTCCAAACACCGCCAGCTGGTCTCTCATTGGTTGCCCCTCTTCCAGTTCATCCTTCGGACCACTTGCAGAGACTACGAAAGAGGAGTGTCAAGACGCTGATCCTGCAAGTGGGCGAATTGTTAGTCAAGCGGCTGGGATGGCGGACGCTAGCACCCGGAGGTGAAAAATGAGGTGCGCTTTCGAAAGCTTTCCCGATCACACGGTGTACCATCCCCTGGGATTCCCATGAGTGGTTTGGCTGTAGGAAAGTTGCCTTGAACCTGGAGAGGTGGGACCCATGGAATGGGTAGCACGCAGTATAACTCTAGAGGCTCTGCCTCTGCTCCTCCAACCTCAGCAACCCTCTCAGCCTGAGGAGTATCCAGCCTTATGTCTTATGCCGCTGTGGGTGTAGATGTGGTCAATCCTGGTTGCATCACAGCCCCTGAACGCATTTTGGCAGAATTTCCCTCCCTCTCGCCGTGCTTCTTTCTTCTGTGTTTTGGAAATGTATTTTTAGAATGGGCTTTAGCTGATTTTCAGTGCTGTATTGATGCCGCTTGACACACACTTGATTCACTTACAGAGAGATATCAATACTTAGGTTTTCAGATGCTGACGAGTCTGATATATTCTTCTGTGATGAGTAGGAGCTGTTGAGTCCTGTTCACTGAGCAAGGAGTAGGTGGTGTCTATTATATATTTGCTTTTCCGACCGGTATCTGTGCTCATTGCCAATTCGTGTTTTATGCATCACACCACCTCACCTTTCCGCTTAAGCAGGCCTAAGTGTGTCTTTGAAAAGCGTGAGTCTGTTCTCTTTTGTCATTCGGGTCGTGGGTAGCGATTTTTACATTCCCTCTCTAAGTGATATCCCAAGTTTCTTTTTCTGTGGGACAGATTTCACTTAGCATCATCGTACCTCAATCCACTCATTATTGTGGAACCAGCCTTATGACATGGATTCCATGGCTGAGGGATATTCCATCGTACCTAAGTAGCACAAATTCTTGGTCCATTTCTCTCTTCCCCGGCATATGAAGGGTGTCCCGAAGTCGAGGTTGTTTTAAAGAGAGAAGCCCTAAACTTTGGGGTGCCTGCGTCTGGTTGATTTTTAGTTTTCCCACGATATAGGCCCACGTGTGGAGGTGCCCTATGCTCTGTGGTTCTGTTCTGTACGTGTTTTAAGAACGAGCGTACGCTTCTCCAGAGTGGCTGTTGGCATTTTGCGTCCCTCCCGGCAACTGAACAAGGCTCCCTTATCTCCTTGGCCTGTCCTACCTTTCTGGTTTTTTGACATTTTCCGGATGGCTCTTTTGCCCGGGGGGGGGAGTGAGATTTCTTTGTAGTGCCGATTTGCTCTCCCCGGGTGCTGGGTTGGCCAAAAAGGGCGTATGCGTTTTTTCCTGAATATATTCAGGAAAAAACGCATACGCCCTTTTTGGCCAACTGCATCATTGTCCACGTTCTGCCGCTTTTCCTGTGCTGGGAAGGCCATTCCCATCTACCTCCTGAACTCCGTTTCGTGCAATTCTGCCTTGCGTTCAAATCCCCTTCGTGGCCTTACCTCAGTATGTTTTTGGACGAGTGTTATCATTTAGAGCTCGGCAGGTTTGTGAAGTGCAGTGCCCCAGAGCTCCGTTTGGCAGCTCGCTTTGGTGTGAGCTGGCCGCAATAGCGCAAGATTGCTTCAGGCCCTGTTGTGCTTCCGGCGAGGCAGGCCGAGCCTTTGGTGAATTCCTCTTCGTGATGGGAAATTAGAGTGACATGGGCCTGTCCGAACACCGCCAGCTGGTCTCTCATTGGTTGCCCCTCTTCCAGTTCATCCTTCGGACCACTTGCAGAGACTACGAAAGAGGAGTGTCAAGACGCTGATCCTGCAAGTGGGCGAATTGTTAGTCAAGTGGCTGGGATGGCAGACGCTAGCACCCGGAGGTGAAAAATGAGGTGCGCTTTCGAAAGCTTTCCCGATCACACGGTGTACCATCCCCTGGGATTCCCATGAGTGGTTTGGCTGTAGGAAAGTTGCCTTGAACCTGGAGAGGTGGGACCCATGGAATGGGTAGCACGCAGTATAACTGTAGAGGCTCTGCCTCTGCTCCTCCAACCTCAGCAACCCTCTCAGCCTGAGGAGTATCCAGCCTTATGTCTTATGCCGCTGTGGGTGTAGATGTGGTCAATCCTGGTTGCATCACAGCCCCTGAACGCATTTTGGCAGAATTTCCCTCCCTCTCGCCGTGCTTCTTTCTTCTGTGTTTTGGAAATGTATTTTTAGAATGGGCTTTAGCTGATTTTCAGTGCTGTGTTGATGCCGCTTGACACACACTTGATTCACTTACAGAGAGATATCAATACTTAGGTTTTCAGATGCTGACGAGTCTGATATATTCTTCTGTGATGAGTAGGAGCTGTTGAGTCCTGTTCACTGAGCAAGGAGTAGGTGGTGTCTATTATATATTTGCTTTTCCGACCGGTATCTGTGTTCATTTCCAAGTCGTGTTTTATGCATCACGCCACCTCACCTTTCCGTTTAAGCAGGCCTAAGTGTGTTTTCGAAAAGCGTGAGTCTGTTCTCTTTTGTCATTCGGGTCGTGGGTAGCGATTTTTACATTCCCTCTCTAAGTGATATCCCAAGTTTCTTTTTCTGTGGGACAGATTTCACTTAGCATCATCGTACCTCAATCCACTCATTATGCTGGAACCAGCCTTATGACATGGATTCCATGGCTGAGGGATATTCCCTCGTACCTAAGTAGCACAAATTCTTGGTCCATTTCTCTCTTCCCCGGCATATGAAGGGTGTCCCGAAGTCGAGGTTGTTGTAAAGAGAGAAGCCCTAAACTTTGGGGTGCCTGCGTCTGGTTGATTTTTAGTTTTCCCAAGATATAGGCCCACGTGTGGAGGTGCCCTATGCTCTGTGGTTCTGTTCTGTACGTGTTTTAGGAACGAGCATACGCTTCTCCAGAGTGGCTGTTGGCATTTTGCGTCCCTCCCGGCAACTGAACAAGGCTCCCTTATCTCCTTGGCCTGTCCTGCCTTTCTGGTTTTTTGACATTTTCCGGATGGCTCTTTTGCCCGGGGGGGGAGTGAGATTTCTTTGTAGTGCCGATCTGCTCTCCCCGGGTGCTGGGTTGGCCAAAAAGGGCGTATGCGTTTTTTCCTGAATATATTCAGGAAAAAACGCATACGCCCTTTTTGGCCAACTGCATCGTTGTCCACGTTCTGCCGCTTTTCCTGTGCTGGGAAGGCCATTCCCATCTACCTCCTGAACTCCGTTTCGTGCAATTCTGCCTTGCGTTCAAATCCCCTTCGTGGCCTTACCTCAGTATGTTTTTGGACGAGTGTTATCATTTAGAGCTCGGCAGGTTTGTGAAGTGCAGTGCCCCAGAGCTCCGTTTGGCAGCTCGCTTTGGTGTGAGCTGGCCGCAATAGCGCAAGATTGCTTCAGGCCCTGTTGTGCTTCCGGCGAGGCAGGCCGAGCCTTTGGTGAAATCCTCTTCGTGATGGGAAATTAGAGTGACATGGGCCTGTCCGAACACCGCCAGCTGGTCTTTCATTGGTTGCCCCTCTTCCAGTTCATCCTTCGGACCACTTGCAGAGACTACGAAAGAGGAGTGTCAAGACGCTGATCCTGCAAGTGGGGAAATTGTTAGTCAAGCGGCTGGGATGGCGGACGCTAGCACCCGGAGGTGAAAAATGAGGTGCGCTTTCGAAAGCTTTCCCTATCACACGGTGTACCATCCCCTGGGATTCCCATGAGTGGTTTGGCTGTAGGAAAGTTGCCTTGAACCTGGAGAGGTGGGACCCATGGAATGGGTAGCACGCAGTATAACTCTAGAGGCTCTGCCTTTGCTCCTCCAACCTCAGCAACCCTCTCAGCCTGAGGAGTATCCAGCCGTATGTCTTATGCCGCTGTGGGTGTAGATGTGGTCAATCCTGGTTGCATCACAGCCCCTGAACGCATTTTGGCAGAATTTCCCTCCCTCTCGCCGTGCTTCTTTCTTCTGTGTTTTGGAAATGTATTTTTAGAATGGGCTTTAGCTGATTTTCAGTGCTGTGTTGATGCCGCTTGACACACACTTGATTCACTTACAGAGAGATATCAAAACTTAGGTTTTCAGATGCTGACGAGTCTGATATATTCTTCTGTGATGAGTAGGAGCTGTTGAGTCCTGTTCACTGAGCAAGGAGTAGGTGGTGTCTATTATATATTTGCTTTTCCGACCGGTATCTGTGCTCATTGCCAATTCGTGTTTTATGCATCACACCACCTCACCTTTCCGCTTAAGCAGGCCTAAGTGTGTTTTCGAAAAGCATGAGTCTGTTCTCTTTTGTCATTCGGGTCGTGGGTAGCGATTTTTACATTCCCTCTCTAAGTGATATCCCAAGTTTCTTTTTCTGTGGGACAGATTTCACTTAGCATCATCGTACCTCAATCCACTCATTATGCTGGAACCAGCCTTATGACATGGATTCCATGGCTGAGGGATATTCCATCGTACCTAAGTAGCACAAATTCTTGGTCCATTTCTCTCTTCCCCGGCATATGAAGGGTGTCCCGAAGTCGAGGTTGTTGTAAAGAGAGAAGCCCTAAACTTTGGGGTGCCTGCGTCTGGTTGATTTTTAGTTTTCCCAAGATATAGGCCCACGTGTGGAGGTGCCCTATGCTCTGTGGTTCTGTTCTGTACGTGTTTTAGGAACGAGCATACGCTTCTCCAGAGTGGCTGTTGGCATTTTGCGTCCCTCCCGGCAACTGAACAAGGCTCCCTTATCTCCTTGGCCTGTCCTGCCTTTCTGGTTTTTTGACATTTTCCGGATGGCTCTTTTGCCCGGGGGGGGAGTGAGATTTCTTTGTAGTGCCGATTTGCTCTCCCCGGGTGCTGGGTTGGCCAAAAAGGGCGTATGCGTTTTTTCCTGAATATATTCAGGAAAAAACGCATACGCCCTTTTTGGCCAACTGCATCATTGTCCACGTTCTGCCGCTTTTCCTGTGCTGGGAAGGCCATTCCCATCTACCTCCTGAACTCCGTTTCGTGCAATTCTGCCTTGCGTTCAAATCCCCTTCGTGGCCTTACCTCAGTATGTTTTTGGACGAGTGTTATCATTTAGAGCTCGGCAGGTTTGTGAAGTGCAGTGCCCCAGAGCTCCGTTTGTCAGCTCGCTTTGGTGTGAGCTGGCCGCAATAGCGCAAGATTGCTTCAGGCCCTGTTGTGCTTCCGGCGAGGCAGGCCGAGCCTTTGGTGAATTCCTCTTCGTGATGGGAAATTAGAGTGACATGGGCCTGTCCGAACACCGCCAGCTGGTCTCTCATTGGTTGCCCCTCTTCCAGGTCATCCTTCGGACCACTTGCAGAGACTACGAAAGAGGAGTGTCAAGACGCTGATCCTGCAAGTGGGCGAATTGTTAGTCAAGCGGCTGGGATGGCGGACGCTAGCACCCGGAGGTGAAAAATGAGGTGCGCTTTCGAAAGCTTTCCCGATCACACGGTGTACCATCCCCTGGGATTCCCATGAGTGGTTTGGCTGTAGGAAAGTTGCCTTGAACCTGGAGAGGTGGGACCCATGGAATGGGTAGCACGCAGTATAACTCTAGAGGCTCTGCCTCTGCTCCTCCAACCTCAGCAACCCTCTCAGCCTGAGGAGTATCCAGCCTTATGTCTTATGCCGCTGTGGGTGTAGATGTGGTCAATCCTGGTTGCATCACAGCCCCTGAACGCATTTTGTCAGAATTTCCCTCCCTCTCGCCGTGCTTCTTTCTTCTGTGTTTTGGAAATGTATTTTTAGAATGGGCTTTAGCTGATTTTCAGTGCTGTGTTGATGCCGCTTGACACACACTTGATTCACTTACAGAGAGATATCAAAACTTAGGTTTTCAGATGCTGACGAGTCTGATATATTCTTCTGTGATGAGTAGGAGCTGTTGAGTCCTGTTCACTGAGCAAGGAGTAGGTGGTGTCTATTATATATTTGCTTTTCCGACCGGTATCTGTGCTCATTGCCAATTCGTGTTTTATGCATCACACCACCTCACCTTTCCGCTTAAGCAGGCCTAAGTGTGTTTTCGAAAAGCATGAGTCTGTTCTCTTTTGTCATTCGGGTCGTGGGTAGCGATTTTTACATTCCCTCTCTAAGTGATATCCCAAGTTTCTTTTTCTGTGGGACAGATTTCACTTAGCATCATCGTACCTCAATCCACTCATTATGCTGGAACCAGCCTTATGACATGGATTCCATGGCTGAGGGATATTCCATCGTACCTAAGTAGCACAAATTCTTGGTCCATTTCTCTCTTCCCCGGCATATGAAGGGTGTCCCGAAGTCGAGGTTGTTGTAAAGAGAGAAGCCCTAAACTTTGGGGTGCCTGCGTCTGGTTGATTTTTAGTTTTCCCAAGATATAGGCCCACGTGTGGAGGTGCCCTATGCTCTGTGGTTCTGTTCTGTACGTGTTTTAGGAACGAGCATACGCTTCTCCAGAGTGGCTGTTGGCATTTTGCGTCCCTCCCGGCAACTGAACAAGGCTCCCTTATCTCCTTGGCCTGTCCTACCTTTCTGGTTTTTTGACATTTTCCGGATGGCTCTTTTGCCCGGGGGGGGAGTGAGATTTCTTTGTAGTGCCGATTTGCTCTCCCCGGGTGCTGGGTTGGCCAAAAAGGGCGTATGCGTTTTTTCCTGAATATATTCAGGAAAAAACGCATACGCCCTTTTTGGCCAACTGCATCATTGTCCACGTTCTGCCGCTTTTCCTGTGCTGGGAAGGCCATTCCCATCTACCTCCTGAACTCCGTTTCGTGCAATTCTGCCTTGCGTTCAAATCCCCTTCGTGGCCTTACCTCAGTATGTTTTTGGACGAGTGTTATCATTTAGAGCTCGGCAGGTTTGTGAAGTGCAGTGCCCCAGAGCTCCGTTTGGCAGCTCGCTTTGGTGTGAGCTGGCCGCAATAGCGCAAGATTGCTTCAGGCCCTGTTGTGCTTCCGGCGAGGCAGGCCGAGCCTTTGGTGAATTCCTCTTCGTGATGGGAAATTAGAGTGACATGGGCCTGTCCGAACACCGCCAGCTGGTCTCTCATTGGTTGCCCCTCTTCCAGTTCATCCTTCGGACCACTTGCAGAGACTACGAAAGAGGAGTGTCAAGACGCTGATCCTGCAAGTGGGCGAATTGTTAGTCAAGCGGCTGGGATGGCGGACGCTAGCACCCGGAGGTGAAAAATGAGGTGCGCTTTCGAAAGCTTTCCCGATCACACGGTGTACCATCCCCTGGGATTCCCATGAGTGGTTTGGCTGTAGGAAAGTTGCCTTGAACCTGGAGAGGTGGGACCCATGGAATGGGTAGCACGCAGTATAACTCTAGAGGCTCTGCCTCTGCTCCTCCAACCTCAGCAACCCTCTCAGCCTGAGGAGTATCCAGCCTTATGTCTTATGCCGCTGTGGGTGTAGATGTGGTCAATCCTGGTTGCATCACAGCCCCTGAACGCATTTTGGCAGAATTTCCCTCCCTCTCGCCGTGCTTCTTTCTTCTGTGTTTTGGAAATGTATTTTTAGAATGGGCTTTAGCTGATTTTCAGTGCTGTGTTGATGCCGCTTGACACACACTTGATTCACTTACAGAGAGATATCAATACTTAGGTTTTCAGATGCTGACGAGTCTGATATATTCTTCTGTGATGAGTAGGAGCTGTTGAGTCCTGTTCACTGAGCAAGGAGTAGGTGGTGTCTATTATATATTTGCTTTTCCGACCGGTATCTGTGTTCATTTCCAAGTCGTGTTTTATGCATCACGCCACCTCACCTTTCCGTTTAAGCAGGCCTAAGTGTGTTTTCGAAAATCGTGAGTCTGTTCTCTTTTGTCATTCGGGTCGTGGGTAGCGATTTTTACATTCCCTCTCTAAGTGATATCCCAAGTTTCTTTTTCTGTGGGACAGATTTCACTTAGCATCATCGTACCTCAATCCACTCATTATGCTGGAACCAGCCTTATGACATGGATTCCATGGCTGAGGGATATTCCATCGTACCTAAGTAGCACAAATTCTTGGTCCATTTCTCTCTTCCCCGGCATATGAAGGGTGTCCCGAAGTCGAGGTTGTTGTAAAGAGAGAAGCCCTAAACTTTGGGGTGCCTGCGTCTTGTTGATTTTTAGTTTTCCCAAGATATAGGCCCACGTGTGGAGGTGCCCTATGCTCTGTGGTTCTGTTCTGTACGTGTTTTAGGAACGAGCATACGCTTCTCCAGAGTGGCTGTTGGCATTTTGCGTCCCTCCCGGCAACTGAACAAGGCTCCCTTATCTCCTTGGCCTGTCCTGCCTTTCTGGTTTTTTGACATTTTCCGGATGGCTCTTTTGCCCGGGGGGGGGGAGTGAGATTTCTTTGTAGTGCCGATTTGCTCTCCCCGGGTGCTGGGTTGGCCAAAAAGGGCGTATGCGTTTTTTCCTGAATATATTCAGGAAAAAACGCATACGCCCTTTTTGGCCAACTACATCATTGTCCACGTTCTGCCGCTTTTCCTGTGCTGGGAAGGCCATTCCCATCTACCTCCTGAACTCCGTTTCGTGCAATTCTGCCTTGCGTTCAAATCCCCTTCGTGGCCTTACCTCAGTATGTTTTTGGACGAGTGTTATCATTTAGAGCTCGGCAGGTTTGTGAAGTGCAGTGCCCCAGAGCTCCGTTTGGCAGCTCGCTTTGGTGTGAGCTGGCCGCAATAGCGCAAGATTGCTTCAGGCCCTGTTGTGCTTCCGGCGAGGCAGGCCGAGCCTTTGGTGAATTCCTCTTCGTGATGGGAAATTAGAGTGACATGGGCCTGTCTGAACACCGCCAGCTGGTCTCTCATTGGTTGCCCCTCTTCCAGGTCATCCTTCGGACCACTTGCAGAGACTACGAAAGAGGAGTGTCAAGACGCTGATCCTGCAAGTGGGCGAATTGTTAGTCAAGCGGCTGGGATGGCGGACGCTAGCACCCGGAGGTGATAAATGAGGTGCGCTTTCGAAAGCTTTCCCGATCACACGGTGTACCATCCCCTGGGATTCCCATGAGTGGTTTGGCTGTAGGAAAGTTGCCTTGAACCTGGAGAGGTGGGACCCATGGAATGGGTAGCACGCAGTATAACTCTAGAGGCTCTGCCTTTGCTCCTCCAACCTCAGCAACCCTCTCAGCCTGAGGAGTATCCAGCCGTATGTCTTATGCCGCTGTGGGTGTAGATGTGGTCAATCCTGGTTGCATCACAGCCCCTGAACGCATTTTGGCAGAATTTCCCTCCCTCTCGCCGTGCTTCTTTCTTCTGTGTTTTGGAAATGTAGTTTTAGAATGGGCTTTAGCTGATTTTCAGTGCTGTGTTGATGCCGCTTGACACACACTTGATTCACTTACAGAGAGATATCAAAACTTAGGTTTTCAGATGCTGACGAGTCTGATATATTCTTCTGTGATGAGTAGGAGCTGTTGAGTCCTGTTCACTGAGCAAGGAGTAGGTGGTGTCTATTATATATTTGCTTTTCCGACCGGTATCTGTGCTCATTGCCAATTCGTGTTTTATGCATCACACCACCTCACCTTTCCGCTTAAGCAGGCCTAAGTGTGTTTTCGAAAAGCGTGAGTCTGTTCTCTTTTGTCATTCGGGTCGTGGGTAGCGATTTTTACATTCCCTCTCTAAGTGATATCCCAAGTTTCTTTTTCTGTGGGACAGATTTCACTTAGCATCATCGTACCTCAATCCACTCATTATGCTGGAACCAGCCTTATGACATGGATTCCATGGCTGAGGGATATTCCATCGTACCTAAGTAGCACAAATTCTTGGTCCATTTCTCTCTTCCCCGGCATATTAAGGGTGTCCCGAAGTCGAGGTTGTTGTAAAGAGAGAAGCCCTAAACTTTGGGGTGCCTGCGTCTGGTTGATTTTTAGTTTTCCCAAGATATAGGCCCACGTGTGGAGGTGCCCTATGCTCTGTGGTTCTGTTCTGTACGTGTTTTAGGAACGAGCATACGCTTCTCCAGAGTGGCTGTTGGCATTTTGCGTCCCTCCCGGCAACTGAACAAGGCTCCCTTATCTCCTTGGCCTGTCCTGCCTTTCTGGTTTTTTGACATTTTCCGGATGGCTCTTTTGCCCGGGGGGGGAGTGAGATTTCTTTGTAGTGCCGATTTGCTCTCCCCGGGTGCTGGGTTGGCCAAAAAGGGCGTATGCGTTTTTTCCTGAATATATTCAGGAAAAAACGCATACGCCCTTTTTGGCCAACTGCATCATTGTCCACGTTCTGCCGCTTTTCCTGTGCTGGGAAGGCCATTCCCATCTACCTCCTGAACTCCGTTTCGTGCAATTCTGCCTTGCGTTCAAATCCCCTTCGTGGCCTTACCTCAGTATGTTTTTGGACGAGTGTTATCATTTAGAGCTCGGCAGGTTTGTGAAGTGCAGTGCCCCAGAGCTCCGTTTGGCAGCTCGCTTTGGTGTGAGCTGGCCGCAATAGCGCAAGATTGCTTCAGGCCCTGTTGTGCTTCCGGCGAGGCAGGCCGAGCCTTTGGTGAATTCCTCTTCGTGATGGGAAATTAGAGTGACATGGGCCTGTCCAAACACCGCCAGCTGGTCTCTCATTGGTTGCCCCTCTTCCAGTTCATCCTTCGGACCACTTGCAGAGACTACGAAAGAGGAGTGTCAAGACGCTGATCCTGCAAGTGGGCGAATTGTTAGTCAAGCGGCTGGGATGGCGGACGCTAGCACCCGGAGGTGAAAAATGAGGTGCGCTTTCGAAAGCTTTCCCGATCACACGGTGTACCATCCCCTGGGATTCCCATGAGTGGTTTGGCTGTAGGAAAGTTGCCTTGAACCTGGAGAGGTGGGACCCATGGAATGGGTAGCACGCAGTATAACTCTAGAGGCTCTGCCTCTGCTCCTCCAACCTCAGCAACCCTCTCAGCCTGAGGAGTATCCAGCCTTATGTCTTATGCCGCTGTGGGTGTAGATGTGGTCAATCCTGGTTGCATCACAGCCCCTGAACGCATTTTGGCAGAATTTCCCTCCCTCTCGCCGTGCTTCTTTCTTCTGTGTTTTGGAAATGTATTTTTAGAATGGGCTTTAGCTGATTTTCAGTGCTGTATTGATGCCGCTTGACACACACTTGATTCACTTACAGAGAGATATCAATACTTAGGTTTTCAGATGCTGACGAGTCTGATATATTCTTCTGTGATGAGTAGGAGCTGTTGAGTCCTGTTCACTGAGCAAGGAGTAGGTGGTGTCTATTATATATTTGCTTTTCCGACCGGTATCTGTGCTCATTGCCAATTCGTGTTTTATGCATCACACCACCTCACCTTTCCGCTTAAGCAGGCCTAAGTGTGTTTTTGAAAAGCGTGAGTCTGTTCTCTTTTGTCATTCGGGTCGTGGGTAGCGATTTTTACATTCCCTCTCTAAGTGATATCCCAAGTTTCTTTTTCTGTGGGACAGATTTCACTTAGCATCATCGTACCTCAATCCACTCATTATTGTGGAACCAGCCTTATGACATGGATTCCATGGCTGAGGGATATTCCATCGTACCTAAGTAGCACAAATTCTTGGTCCATTTCTCTCTTCCCCGGCATATGAAGGGTGTCCCGAAGTCGAGGTTGTTGTAAAGAGAGAAGCCCTAAACTTTGGGGTGCCTGCGTCTGGTTGATTTTTAGTTTTCCCACGATATAGGCCCACGTGTGGAGGTGCCCTATGCTCTGTGGTTCTGTTCTGTACGTGTTTTAAGAACGAGCGTACGCTTCTCCAGAGTGGCTGTTGGCATTTTGCGTCCCTCCCGGCAACTGAACAAGGCTCCCTTATCTCCTTGGCCTGTCCTACCTTTCTGGTTTTTTGACATTTTCCGGATGGCTCTTTTGCCCGGGGGGGGGAGTGAGATTTCTTTGTAGTGCCGATTTGCTCTCCCCGGGTGCTGGGTTGGCCAAAAAGGGCGTATGCGTTTTTTCCTGAATATATTCAGGAAAAAACGCATACGCCCTTTTTGGCCAACTGCATCATTGTCCACGTTCTGCCGCTTTTCCTGTGCTGGGAAGGCCATTCCCATCTACCTCCTGAA
The DNA here is from genome assembly GCF_026419965.1 of Kogia breviceps. Lineage (NCBI taxonomy): Eukaryota > Metazoa > Chordata > Mammalia > Artiodactyla > Physeteridae > Kogia > Kogia breviceps. The sequence continues at coordinate 54,705,437 of NC_081318.1, forward strand.
CTCCGTTTCGTGCAATTCTGCCTTGCGTTCAAATCCCCTTCGTGGCCTTACCTCAGTATGTTTTTGGACGAGTGTTATCATTTAGAGCTCGGCAGGTTTGTGAAGTGCAGTGCCCCAGAGCTCCGTTTGGCAGCTCGCTTTGGTGTGAGCTGGCCGCAATAGCGCAAGATTGCTTCAGGCCCTGTTGTGCTTCCGGCGAGGCAGGCCGAGCCTTTGGTGAATTCCTCTTCGTGATGGGAAATTAGAGTGACATGGGCCTGTCCGAACACCGCCAGCTGGTCTCTCATTGGTTGCCCCTCTTCCAGTTCATCCTTCGGACCACTTGCAGAGACTACGAAAGAGGAGTGTCAAGACGCTGATCCTGCAAGTGGGCGAATTGTTAGTCAAGTGGCTGGGATGGCAGACGCTAGCACCCGGAGGTGAAAAATGAGGTGCGCTTTCGAAAGCTTTCCCGATCACACGGTGTACCATCCCCTGGGATTCCCATGAGTGGTTTGGCTGTAGGAAAGTTGCCTTGAACCTGGAGAGGTGGGACCCATGGAATGGGTAGCACGCAGTATAACTGTAGAGGCTCTGCCTCTGCTCCTCCAACCTCAGCAACCCTCTCAGCCTGAGGAGTATCCAGCCTTATGTCTTATGCCGCTGTGGGTGTAGATGTGGTCAATCCTGGTTGCATCACAGCCCCTGAACGCATTTTGGCAGAATTTCCCTCCCTCTCGCCGTGCTTCTTTCTTCTGTGTTTTGGAAATGTATTTTTAGAATGGGCTTTAGCTGATTTTCAGTGCTGTGTTGATGCCGCTTGACACACACTTGATTCACTTACAGAGAGATATCAATACTTAGGTTTTCAGATGCTGACGAGTCTGATATATTCTTCTGTGATGAGTAGGAGCTGTTGAGTCCTGTTCACTGAGCAAGGAGTAGGTGGTGTCTATTATATATTTGCTTTTCCGACCGGTATCTGTGTTCATTTCCAAGTCGTGTTTTATGCATCACGCCACCTCACCTTTCCGTTTAAGCAGGCCTAAGTGTGTTTTCGAAAAGCGTGAGTCTGTTCTCTTTTGTCATTCGGGTCGTGGGTAGCGATTTTTACATTCCCTCTCTAAGTGATATCCCAAGTTTCTTTTTCTGTGGGACAGATTTCACTTAGCATCATCGTACCTCAATCCACTCATTATGCTGGAACCAGCCTTATGACATGGATTCCATGGCTGAGGGATATTCCCTCGTACCTAAGTAGCACAAATTCTTGGTCCATTTCTCTCTTCCCCGGCATATGAAGGGTGTCCCGAAGTCGAGGTTGTTGTAAAGAGAGAAGCCCTAAACTTTGGGGTGCCTGCGTCTGGTTGATTTTTAGTTTTCCCAAGATATAGGCCCACGTGTGGAGGTGCCCTATGCTCTGTGGTTCTGTTCTGTACGTGTTTTAGGAACGAGCATACGCTTCTCCAGAGTGGCTGTTGGCATTTTGCGTCCCTCCCGGCAACTGAACAAGGCTCCCTTATCTCCTTGGCCTGTCCTGCCTTTCTGGTTTTTTGACATTTTCCGGATGGCTCTTTTGCCCGGGGGGGGAGTGAGATTTCTTTGTAGTGCCGATCTGCTCTCCCCGGGTGCTGGGTTGGCCAAAAAGGGCGTATGCGTTTTTTCCTGAATATATTCAGGAAAAAACGCATACGCCCTTTTTGGCCAACTGCATCGTTGTCCACGTTCTGCCGCTTTTCCTGTGCTGGGAAGGCCATTCCCATCTACCTCCTGAACTCCGTTTCGTGCAATTCTGCCTTGCGTTCAAATCCCCTTCGTGGCCTTACCTCAGTATGTTTTTGGACGAGTGTTATCATTTAGAGCTCGGCAGGTTTGTGAAGTGCAGTGCCCCAGAGCTCCGTTTGGCAGCTCGCTTTGGTGTGAGCTGGCCGCAATAGCGCAAGATTGCTTCAGGCCCTGTTGTGCTTCCGGCGAGGCAGGCCGAGCCTTTGGTGAAATCCTCTTCGTGATGGGAAATTAGAGTGACATGGGCCTGTCCGAACACCGCCAGCTGGTCTTTCATTGGTTGCCCCTCTTCCAGTTCATCCTTCGGACCACTTGCAGAGACTACGAAAGAGGAGTGTCAAGACGCTGATCCTGCAAGTGGGGAAATTGTTAGTCAAGCGGCTGGGATGGCGGACGCTAGCACCCGGAGGTGAAAAATGAGGTGCGCTTTCGAAAGCTTTCCCTATCACACGGTGTACCATCCCCTGGGATTCCCATGAGTGGTTTGGCTGTAGGAAAGTTGCCTTGAACCTGGAGAGGTGGGACCCATGGAATGGGTAGCACGCAGTATAACTCTAGAGGCTCTGCCTTTGCTCCTCCAACCTCAGCAACCCTCTCAGCCTGAGGAGTATCCAGCCGTATGTCTTATGCCGCTGTGGGTGTAGATGTGGTCAATCCTGGTTGCATCACAGCCCCTGAACGCATTTTGGCAGAATTTCCCTCCCTCTCGCCGTGCTTCTTTCTTCTGTGTTTTGGAAATGTATTTTTAGAATGGGCTTTAGCTGATTTTCAGTGCTGTGTTGATGCCGCTTGACACACACTTGATTCACTTACAGAGAGATATCAAAACTTAGGTTTTCAGATGCTGACGAGTCTGATATATTCTTCTGTGATGAGTAGGAGCTGTTGAGTCCTGTTCACTGAGCAAGGAGTAGGTGGTGTCTATTATATATTTGCTTTTCCGACCGGTATCTGTGCTCATTGCCAATTCGTGTTTTATGCATCACACCACCTCACCTTTCCGCTTAAGCAGGCCTAAGTGTGTTTTCGAAAAGCATGAGTCTGTTCTCTTTTGTCATTCGGGTCGTGGGTAGCGATTTTTACATTCCCTCTCTAAGTGATATCCCAAGTTTCTTTTTCTGTGGGACAGATTTCACTTAGCATCATCGTACCTCAATCCACTCATTATGCTGGAACCAGCCTTATGACATGGATTCCATGGCTGAGGGATATTCCATCGTACCTAAGTAGCACAAATTCTTGGTCCATTTCTCTCTTCCCCGGCATATGAAGGGTGTCCCGAAGTCGAGGTTGTTGTAAAGAGAGAAGCCCTAAACTTTGGGGTGCCTGCGTCTGGTTGATTTTTAGTTTTCCCAAGATATAGGCCCACGTGTGGAGGTGCCCTATGCTCTGTGGTTCTGTTCTGTACGTGTTTTAGGAACGAGCATACGCTTCTCCAGAGTGGCTGTTGGCATTTTGCGTCCCTCCCGGCAACTGAACAAGGCTCCCTTATCTCCTTGGCCTGTCCTGCCTTTCTGGTTTTTTGACATTTTCCGGATGGCTCTTTTGCCCGGGGGGGGAGTGAGATTTCTTTGTAGTGCCGATTTGCTCTCCCCGGGTGCTGGGTTGGCCAAAAAGGGCGTATGCGTTTTTTCCTGAATATATTCAGGAAAAAACGCATACGCCCTTTTTGGCCAACTGCATCATTGTCCACGTTCTGCCGCTTTTCCTGTGCTGGGAAGGCCATTCCCATCTACCTCCTGAACTCCGTTTCGTGCAATTCTGCCTTGCGTTCAAATCCCCTTCGTGGCCTTACCTCAGTATGTTTTTGGACGAGTGTTATCATTTAGAGCTCGGCAGGTTTGTGAAGTGCAGTGCCCCAGAGCTCCGTTTGTCAGCTCGCTTTGGTGTGAGCTGGCCGCAATAGCGCAAGATTGCTTCAGGCCCTGTTGTGCTTCCGGCGAGGCAGGCCGAGCCTTTGGTGAATTCCTCTTCGTGATGGGAAATTAGAGTGACATGGGCCTGTCCGAACACCGCCAGCTGGTCTCTCATTGGTTGCCCCTCTTCCAGGTCATCCTTCGGACCACTTGCAGAGACTACGAAAGAGGAGTGTCAAGACGCTGATCCTGCAAGTGGGCGAATTGTTAGTCAAGCGGCTGGGATGGCGGACGCTAGCACCCGGAGGTGAAAAATGAGGTGCGCTTTCGAAAGCTTTCCCGATCACACGGTGTACCATCCCCTGGGATTCCCATGAGTGGTTTGGCTGTAGGAAAGTTGCCTTGAACCTGGAGAGGTGGGACCCATGGAATGGGTAGCACGCAGTATAACTCTAGAGGCTCTGCCTCTGCTCCTCCAACCTCAGCAACCCTCTCAGCCTGAGGAGTATCCAGCCTTATGTCTTATGCCGCTGTGGGTGTAGATGTGGTCAATCCTGGTTGCATCACAGCCCCTGAACGCATTTTGTCAGAATTTCCCTCCCTCTCGCCGTGCTTCTTTCTTCTGTGTTTTGGAAATGTATTTTTAGAATGGGCTTTAGCTGATTTTCAGTGCTGTGTTGATGCCGCTTGACACACACTTGATTCACTTACAGAGAGATATCAAAACTTAGGTTTTCAGATGCTGACGAGTCTGATATATTCTTCTGTGATGAGTAGGAGCTGTTGAGTCCTGTTCACTGAGCAAGGAGTAGGTGGTGTCTATTATATATTTGCTTTTCCGACCGGTATCTGTGCTCATTGCCAATTCGTGTTTTATGCATCACACCACCTCACCTTTCCGCTTAAGCAGGCCTAAGTGTGTTTTCGAAAAGCATGAGTCTGTTCTCTTTTGTCATTCGGGTCGTGGGTAGCGATTTTTACATTCCCTCTCTAAGTGATATCCCAAGTTTCTTTTTCTGTGGGACAGATTTCACTTAGCATCATCGTACCTCAATCCACTCATTATGCTGGAACCAGCCTTATGACATGGATTCCATGGCTGAGGGATATTCCATCGTACCTAAGTAGCACAAATTCTTGGTCCATTTCTCTCTTCCCCGGCATATGAAGGGTGTCCCGAAGTCGAGGTTGTTGTAAAGAGAGAAGCCCTAAACTTTGGGGTGCCTGCGTCTGGTTGATTTTTAGTTTTCCCAAGATATAGGCCCACGTGTGGAGGTGCCCTATGCTCTGTGGTTCTGTTCTGTACGTGTTTTAGGAACGAGCATACGCTTCTCCAGAGTGGCTGTTGGCATTTTGCGTCCCTCCCGGCAACTGAACAAGGCTCCCTTATCTCCTTGGCCTGTCCTACCTTTCTGGTTTTTTGACATTTTCCGGATGGCTCTTTTGCCCGGGGGGGGAGTGAGATTTCTTTGTAGTGCCGATTTGCTCTCCCCGGGTGCTGGGTTGGCCAAAAAGGGCGTATGCGTTTTTTCCTGAATATATTCAGGAAAAAACGCATACGCCCTTTTTGGCCAACTGCATCATTGTCCACGTTCTGCCGCTTTTCCTGTGCTGGGAAGGCCATTCCCATCTACCTCCTGAACTCCGTTTCGTGCAATTCTGCCTTGCGTTCAAATCCCCTTCGTGGCCTTACCTCAGTATGTTTTTGGACGAGTGTTATCATTTAGAGCTCGGCAGGTTTGTGAAGTGCAGTGCCCCAGAGCTCCGTTTGGCAGCTCGCTTTGGTGTGAGCTGGCCGCAATAGCGCAAGATTGCTTCAGGCCCTGTTGTGCTTCCGGCGAGGCAGGCCGAGCCTTTGGTGAATTCCTCTTCGTGATGGGAAATTAGAGTGACATGGGCCTGTCCGAACACCGCCAGCTGGTCTCTCATTGGTTGCCCCTCTTCCAGTTCATCCTTCGGACCACTTGCAGAGACTACGAAAGAGGAGTGTCAAGACGCTGATCCTGCAAGTGGGCGAATTGTTAGTCAAGCGGCTGGGATGGCGGACGCTAGCACCCGGAGGTGAAAAATGAGGTGCCCTTTCGAAAGCTTTCCCGATCACACGGTGTACCATCCCCTGGGATTCCCATGAGTGGTTTGGCTGTAGGAAAGTTGCCTTGAACCTGGAGAGGTGGGACCCATGGAATGGGTAGCACGCAGTATAACTCTAGAGGCTCTGCCTCTGCTCCTCCAACCTCAGCAACCCTCTCAGCCTGAGGAGTATCCAGCCTTATGTCTTATGCCGCTGTGGGTGTAGATGTGGTCAATCCTGGTTGCATCACAGCCCCTGAACGCATTTTGGCAGAATTTCCCTCCCTCTCGCCGTGCTTCTTTCTTCTGTGTTTTGGAAATGTATTTTTAGAATGGGCTTTAGCTGATTTTCAGTGCTGTGTTGATGCCGCTTGACACACACTTGATTCACTTACAGAGAGATATCAATACTTAGGTTTTCAGATGCTGACGAGTCTGATATATTCTTCTGTGATGAGTAGGAGCTGTTGAGTCCTGTTCACTGAGCAAGGAGTAGGTGGTGTCTATTATATATTTGCTTTTCCGACCGGTATCTGTGTTCATTTCCAAGTCGTGTTTTATGCATCACGCCACCTCACCTTTCCGTTTAAGCAGGCCTAAGTGTGTTTTCGAAAATCGTGAGTCTGTTCTCTTTTGTCATTCGGGTCGTGGGTAGCGATTTTTACATTCCCTCTCTAAGTGATATCCCAAGTTTCTTTTTCTGTGGGACAGATTTCACTTAGCATCATCGTACCTCAATCCACTCATTATGCTGGAACCAGCCTTATGACATGGATTCCATGGCTGAGGGATATTCCATCGTACCTAAGTAGCACAAATTCTTGGTCCATTTCTCTCTTCCCCGGCATATGAAGGGTGTCCCGAAGTCGAGGTTGTTGTAAAGAGAGAAGCCCTAAACTTTGGGGTGCCTGCGTCTTGTTGATTTTTAGTTTTCCCAAGATATAGGCCCACGTGTGGAGGTGCCCTATGCTCTGTGGTTCTGTTCTGTACGTGTTTTAGGAACGAGCATACGCTTCTCCAGAGTGGCTGTTGGCATTTTGCGTCCCTCCCGGCAACTGAACAAGGCTCCCTTATCTCCTTGGCCTGTCCTACCTTTCTGGTTTTTTGACATTTTCCGGATGGCTCTTTTGCCCGGGGGGGGGAGTGAGATTTCTTTGTAGTGCCGATTTGCTCTCCCCGGGTGCTGGGTTGGCCAAAAAGGGCGTATGCGTTTTTTCCTGAATATATTCAGGAAAAAACGCATACGCCCTTTTTGGCCAACTGCATCATTGTCCACGTTCTGCCGCTTTTCCTGTGCTGGGAAGGCCATTCCCATCTACCTCGTGAACTCCGTTTCGTGCAATTCTGCCTTGCGTTCAAATCCCCTTCGTGGCCTTACCTCAGTATGTTTTTGGACGAGTGTTATCATTTAGAGCTCGGCAGGTTTGTGAAGTGCAGTGCCCCAGAGCTCCGTTTGGCAGCTCGCTTTGGTGTGAGCTGGCCGCAATAGCGCAAGATTGCTTCAGGCCCTGTTGTGCTTCCGGCGAGGCAGGCCGAGCCTTTGGTGAATTCCTCTTCGTGATGGGAAATTAGAGTGACATGGGCCTGTCCGAACACCGCCAGCTGGTCTCTCATTGGTTGCCCCTCTTCCAGTTCATCCTTCGGACCACTTGCAGAGACTACGAAAGAGGAGTGTCAAGACGCTGATCCTGCAAGTGGGCGAATTGTTAGTCAAGCGGCTGGGATGGCGGACGCTAGCACCCGGAGGTGAAAAATGAGGTGCGCTTTCGAAAGCTTTCCCGATCACACGGTGTACCATCCCCTGGGATTCCCATGAGTGGTTTGGCTGTAGGAAAGTTGCCTTGAACCTGGAGAGGTGGGACCCATGGAATGGGTAGCACGCAGTATAACTCTAGAGGCTCTGCCTCTGCTCCTCCAACCTCAGCAACCCTCTCAGCCTGAGGAGTATCCAGCCTTATGTCTTATGCCGCTGTGGGTGTAGATGTGGTCAATCCTGGTTGCATCACAGCCCCTGAACGCATTTTGTCAGAATTTCCCTCCCTCTCGCCGTGCTTCTTTCTTCTGTGTTTTGGAAATGTATTTTTAGAATGGGCTTTAGCTGATTTTCAGTGCTGTGTTGATGCCGCTTGACACACACTTGATTCACTTACAGAGAGATATCAATACTTAGGTTTTCAGATGCTGACGAGTCTGATATATTCTTCTGTGATGAGTAGGAGCTGTTGAGTCCTGTTCACTGAGCAAGGAGTAGGTGGTGTCTATTATATATTTGCTTTTCCGACCGGTATCTGTGTTCATTTCCAAGTCGTGTTTTATGCATCACGCCACCTCACCTTTCCGTTTAAGCAGGCCTAAGTGTGTTTTCGAAAAGCGTGAGTCTGTTCTCTTTTGTCATTCGGGTCGTGGGTAGCGATTTTTACATTCCCTCTCTAAGTGATATCCCAAGTTTCTTTTTCTGTGGGACAGATTTCACTTAGCATCATCGTACCTCAATCCACTCATTATGCTGGAACCAGCCTTATGACATGGATTCCATGGCTGAGGGATATTCCATCGTACCTAAGTAGCACAAATTCTTGGTCCATTTCTCTCTTCCCCGGCATATGAAGGGTGTCCCGAAGTCGAGGTTGTTGTAAAGAGAGAAGCCCTAAACTTTGGGGTGCCTGCGTCTGGTTGATTTTTAGTTTTCCCAAGATATAGGCCCACGTGTGGAGGTGCCGTATGCTCTGTGGTTCTGTTCTGTACGTGTTTTAGGAACGAGCATACGCTTCTCCAGAGTGGCTGTTGGCATTTTGCGTCCCTCCCGGCAACTGAACAAGGCTCCCTTATCTCCTTGGCCTGTCCTGCCTTTCTGGTTTTTTGACATTTTCCGGATGGCTCTTTTGCCCGGGGGGGGAGTGAGATTTCTTTGTAGTGCCGATCTGCTCTCCCCGGGTGCTGGGTTGGCCAAAAAGGGCGTATGCGTTTTTTCCTGAATATATTCAGGAAAAAACGCATACGCCCTTTTTGGCCAACTGCATCATTGTCCACGTTCTGCCGCTTTTCCTGTGCTGGGAAGGCCATTCCCATCTACCTCCTGAACTCCGTTTCGTGCAATTCTGCCTTGCGTTCAAATCCCCTTCGTGGCCTTACCTCAGTATGTTTTTGGACGAGTGTTATCATTTAGAGCTCGGCAGGTTTGTGAAGTGCAGTGCCCCAGAGCTCCGTTTGGCAGCTCGCTTTGGTGTGAGCTGGCCGCAATAGCGCAAGATTGCTTCAGGCCCTGTTGTGCTTCCGGCGAGGCAGGCCGAGCCTTTGGTGAATTCCTCTTCGTGATGGGAAATTAGAGTGACATGGGCCTGTCCGAACACCGCCAGCTGGTCTCTCATTGGTTGCCCCTCTTCCAGGTCATCCTTCGGACCACTTGCAGAGACTACGAAAGAGGAGTGTCAAGACGCTGATCCTGCAAGTGGGCGAATTGTTAGTCAAGCGGCTGGGATGGCAGACGCTAGCACCCGGAGGTGAAAAATGAGGTGCGCTTTCGAAAGCTTTCCCGATCACACGGTGTACCATCCCCTGGGATTCCCATGAGTGGTTTGGCTGTAGGAAAGTTGCCTTGAACCTGGAGAGGTGGGACCCATGGAATGGGTAGCACGCAGTATAACTCTAGAGGCTCTGCCTTTGCTCCTCCAACCTCAGCAACCCTCTCAGCCTGAGGAGTATCCAGCCGTATGTCTTATGCCGCTGTGGGTGTAGATGTGGTCAATCCTGGTTGCATCACAGCCCCTGAACGCATTTTGGCAGAATTTCCCTCCCTCTGGCCGTGCTTCTTTCTTCTGTGTTTTGGAAATGTATTTTTAGAATGGGCTTTAGCTGATTTTCAGTGCTGTGTTGATGCCGCTTGACACACACTTGATTCACTTACAGAGAGATATCAAAACTTAGGTTTTCAGATGCTGACGAGTCTGATATATTCTTCTGTGATGAGTAGGAGCTGTTGAGTCCTGTTCACTGAGCAAGGAGTAGGTGGTGTCTATTATATATTTGCTTTTCCGACCGGTATCTGTGCTCATTGCCAATTCGTGTTTTATGCATCACGCCACCTCACCTTTCCGCTTAAGCAGGCCTAAGTGTATTTTTGAAAAGCGTGAATCTGTTCTCTTTTGTCATTCGGGTCGTGGGTAGCGATTTTTACATTCCCTCTCTAAGTGATATCCCAAGTTTCTTTTTCTGTGGGACAGATTTCACTTAGCATCATCGTACCTCAATCCACTCATTATGCTGGAACCAGCCTTATGACATGGATTCCATGGCTGAGGGATATTCCATCGTACCTAAGTAGCACAAATTCTTGGTCCATTTCTCTCTTCCCCGGCATATGAAGGGTGTCCCGAAGTCGAGGTTGTTGTAAAGAGAGAAGCCCTAAACTTTGGGGTGCCTGCGTCTGGTTGATTTTTAGTTTTCCCACGATATAGGCCCACGTGTGGAGGTGCCCTATGCTCTGTGGTTCTGTTCTGTACGTGTTTTAGGAACGAGCATACGCTTCTCCAGAGTGGCTGTTGGCATTTTGCGTCCCTCCCGGCAACTGAACAAGGCTCCCTTATCTCCTTGGCCTGTCCTGCCTTTCTGGTTTTTTGACATTTTCCGGATGGCTCTTTTGCCCGGGGGGGGAGTGAGATTTCTTTGTAGTGCCGATTTGCTCTCCCCGGGTGCTGGGTTGGCCAAAAAGGGCGTATGCGTTTTTTCCTGAATATATTCAGGAAAAAACGCATACGCCCTTTTTGGCCAACTGCATCATTGTCCACGTTCTGCCGCTTTTCCTGTGCTGGGAAGGCCATTCCCATCTACCTCCTGAACTCCGTTTCGTGCAATTCTGCCTTGCGTTCAAATCCCCTTCGTGGCCTTACCTCAGTATGTTTTTGGACGAGTGTTATCATTTAGAGCTCGGCAGGTTTGTGAAGTGCAGTGCCCCAGAGCTCCGTTTGGCAGCTCGCTTTGGTGTGAGCTGGCCGCAATAGCGCAAGATTGCTTCAGGCCCTGTTGTGCTTCCGGCGAGGCAGGCCGAGCCTTTGGTGAATTCCTCTTCGTGATGGGAAATTAGAGTGACATGGGCCTGTCCGAACACCGCCAGCTGGTCTCTCATTGGTTGCCCCTCTTCCAGTTCATCCTTCGGACCACTTGCAGAGACTACGAAAGAGGAGTGTCAAGACGCTGATCCTGCAGGTGGGCGAATTGTTAGTCAAGCGGCTGGGATGGCAGACGCTAGCACCCGGAGGTGAAAAATGAGGTGCGCTTTCGAAAGCTTTCCCGATCACACGGTGTACCATCCCCTGGGATTCCCATGAGTGGTTTGGCTGTAGGAAAGTTGCCTTGAACCTGGAGAGGTGGGACCCATGGAATGGGTAGCACGCAGTATAACTCTAGAGGCTCTGCCTCTGCTCCTCCAACCTCAGCAACCCTCTCAGCCTGAGGAATTTCCAGCCTTATGTCTTATGCCGCTGTGGGTGTAGATGTGGTCAATCCTGGTTGCATCACAGCCCCTGAACGCATTTTGGCAGAATTTCCCTCCCTCTCGCCGTGCTTCTTTCTTCTGTGTTTTGGAAATGTATTTTTAGAATGGGCTTTAGCTGATTTTCAGTGCTGTGTTGATGCCGCTTGACACACACTTGATTCACTTACAGAGAGATATCAATACTTAGGTTTTCAGATGCTGACGAGTCTGATATATTCTTCTGTGATGAGTAGGAGCTGTTGAGTCCTGTTCACTGAGCAAGGAGTAGGTGGTGTCTATTATATATTTGCTTTTCCGACCGGTATCTGTGTTCATTTCCAAGTCGTGTTTTATGCATCACGCCACCTCACCTTTCCGTTTAAGCAGGCCTAAGTGTGTTTTCGAAAAGCGTGAGTCTGTTCTCTTTTGTCATTCGGGTCGTGGGTAGCGATTTTTACATTCCCTCTCTAAGTGATATCCCAAGTTTCTTTTTCTGTGGGACAGATTTCACTTAGCATCATCGTACCTCAATCCACTCATTATGCTGGAACCAGCCTTATGACATGGATTCCATGGCTGAGGGATATTCCCTCGTACCTAAGTAGCACAAATTCTTGGTCCATTTCTCTCTTCCCCGGCATATGAAGGGTGTCCCGAAGTCGAGGTTGTTGTAAAGAGAGAAGCCCTAAACTTTGGGGTGCCTGCGTCTGGTTGATTTTTAGTTTTCCCAAGATATAGGCCCACGTGTGGAGGTGCCCTATGCTCTGTGGTTCTGTTCTGTACGTGTTTTAGGAACGAGCATACGCTTCTCCAGAGTGGCTGTTGGCATTTTGCGTCCCTCCCGGCAACTGAACAAGGCTCCCTTATCTCCTTGGCCTGTCCTGCCTTTCTGGTTTTTTGACATTTTCCGGATGGCTCTTTTGCCCCGGGGTGGGGGGGGAGTGAGATTTCTTTGTAGTGCCGATCTGCTCTCCCCGGGTGCTGGGTTGGCCAAAAAGGGCGTATGCGTTTTTTCCTGAATATATTCAGGAAAAAACGCATACGCCCTTTTTGGCCAACTGCATCATTGTCCACGTTCTGCCGCTTTTCCTGTGCTGGGAAGGCCATTCCCATCTACCTCCTGAACTCCGTTTCGTGCAATTCTGCCTTGCGTTCAAATCCCCTTCGTGGCCTTACCTCAGTATGTTTTTGGACGAGTGTTATCATTTAGAGCTCGGCAGGTTTGTGAAGTGCAGTGCCCCAGAGCTCCGTTTGGCAGCTCGCTTTGGTGTGAGCTGGCCGCAATAGCGCAAGATTGCTTCAGGCCCTGTTGTGCTTCCGGCGAGGCAGGCCGAGCCTTTGGTGAATTCCTCTTCGTGATGGGAAATTAGAGTGACATGGGCCTGTCCGAACACCGCCAGCTGGTCTCTCATTGGTTGCCCCTCTTCCAGGTCATCCTTCGGACCACTTGCAGAGACTACGAAAGAGGAGTGTCAAGACGCTGATCCTGCAAGTGGGCGAATTGTTAGTCAAGCGGCTGGGATGGCGGACGCTAGCACCCGGAGGTGAAAAATGAGGTGCGCTTTCGAAAGCTTTCCCGATCACACGGTGTACCATCCCCTGGGATTCCCATGAGTGGTTTGGCTGTAGGAAAGTTGCCTTGAACCTGGAGAGGTGGGACCCATGGAATGGGTAGCACGCAGTATAACTCTAGAGGCTCTGCCTCTGCTCCTCCAACCTCAGCAACCCTCTCAGCCTGAGGAGTATCCAGCCTTATGTCTTATGCCGCTGTGGGTGTAGATGTGGTCAATCCTGGTTGCATCACAGCCCCTGAACGCATTTTGTCAGAATTTCCCTCCCTCTCGCCGTGCTTCTTTCTTCTGTGTTTTGGAAATGTATTTTTAGAATGGGCTTTAGCTGATTTTCAGTGCTGTGTTGATGCCGCTTGACACACACTTGATTCACTTACAGAGAGATATCAATACTTAGGTTTTCAGATGCTGACGAGTCTGATATATTCTTCTGTGATGAGTAGGAGCTGTTGAGTCCTGTTCACTGAGCAAGGAGTAGGTGGTGTCCATTATATATTTGCTTTTCCGACCGGTATCTGTGTTCATTTCCAAGTCGTGTTTTATGCATCACGCCACCTCACCTTTCCGTTTAAGCAGGCCTAAGTGTGTTTTCGAAAAGCGTGAGTCTGTTCTCTTTTGTCATTCGGGTCGTGGGTAGCGATTTTTACATTCCCTCTCTAAGTGATATCCCAAGTTTCTTTTTCTGTGGGACAGATTTCACTTAGCATCATCGTACCTCAATCCACTCATTATGCTGGAACCAGCCTTATGACATGGATTCCATGGCTGAGGGATATTCCATCGTACCTAAGTAGCACAAATTCTTGGTCCATTTCTCTCTTCCCCGGCATATGAAGGGTGTCCCGAAGTCGAGGTTGTTGTAAAGAGAGAAGCCCTAAACATTGGGGTGCCTGCGTCTGGTTGATTCTTAGTTTTCCCAAGATATAGGCCCACGTGTGGAGGTGCCCTATGCTCTGTGGTTCTGTTCTGTACGTGTTTTAGGAACGAGCATACGCTTCTCCAGAGTGGCTGTTGGCATTTTGCGTCCCTCCCGGCAACTGAACAAGGCTCCCTTATCTCCTTGGCCTGTCCTGCCTTTCTGGTTTTTTGACATTTTCCGGATGGCTCTTTTGCCCGGGGGGGGGAGTGAGATTTCTTTGTAGTGCCGATCTGCTCTCCCCGGGTGCTGGGTTGGCCAAAAAGGGCGTATGCGTTTTTTCCTGAATATATTCAGGAAAAAACGCATACGCCCTTTTTGGCCAACTGCATCATTGTCCACGTTCTGCCGCTTTTCCTGTGCTGGGAAGGCCATTCCCATCTACCTCCTGAACTCCGTTTCGTGCAATTCTGCCTTGCGTTCAAATCCCCTTCGTGGCCTTACCTCAGTATGTTTTTGGACGAGTGTTATCATTTAGAGCTCGGCAGGTTTGTGAAGTGCAGTGCCCCAGAGCTCCGTTTGGCAGCTCGCTTTGGTGTGAGCTGGCCGCAATAGCGCAAGATTGCTTCAGGCCCTGTTGTGCTTCCGGCGAGGCAGGCCGAGCCTTTGGTGAGTTCCTCTTCGTGATGGGAAATTAGAGTGACATGGGCCTGTCCGAACACCGCCAGCTGGTCTCTCATTGGTTGCCCCTCTTCCAGGTCATCCTTCGGACCACTTGCAGAGACTACGAAAGAGGAGTGTCAAGACGCTGATCCTGCAAGTGGGCGAATTGTTAGTCAAGCGGCTGGGATGGCGGACGCTAGCACCCGGAGGTGAAAAATGAGGTGCGCTTTCGAAAGCTTTCCCGATCACACGGTGTACCATCCCCTGGGATTCCCATGAGTGGTTTGGCTGTAGGAAAGTTGCCTTGAACCTGGAGAGGTGGGACCCATGGAATGGGTAGCACGCAGTATAACTCTAGAGGCTCTGCCTTTGCTCCTCCAACCTCAGCAACCCTCTCAGCCTGAGGAGTATCCAGCCTTATGTCTTATGCCGCTGTGGGTGTAGATGTGGTCAATCCTGGTTGCATCACAGCCCCTGAACGCATTTTGGCAGAATTTCCCTCCCTCTCGCCGTGCTTCTTTCTTCTGTGTTTTGGAAATGTATTTTTAGAATGGGCTTTAGCTGATTTTCAGTGCTGTGTTGATGCCGCTTGACACACACTTGATTCACTTACAGAGAGATATCAATACTTAGGTTTTCAGATGCTGACGAGTCTGATATATTCTTCTGTGATGAGTAGGAGCTGTTGAGTCCTGTTCACTGAGCAAGGAGTAGCTGGTGTCTATTATATATTTGCTTTTCCGACCGGTATCTGTGCTCATTGCCAATTCGTGTTTTATGCATCACGCCACCTCACCTTTCCGCTTAAGCAGGCCTAAGTGTGTTTTCGAAAAGCGTGAGTCTGTTCTCTTTTGTCATTCGGGTCGTGGGTAGCGATTTTTACATTCCCTCTCTAAGTGATATCCCAAGTTTCTTTTTCTGTGGGACAGATTTCACTTAGCATCATCGTACCTCAATCCACTCATTATTGTGGAACCAGCCTTATGACATGGATTCCATGGCTGAGGGATATTCCATCGTACCTAAGTAGCACAAATTCTTGGTCCATTTCTCTCTTCCCCGGCATATGAAGGGTGTCCCGAAGTCGAGGTTGTTGTAAAGAGAGAAGCCCTAAACTTTGGGGTGCCTGCGTCTGGTTGATTTTTAGTTTTCCCAAGATATAGGCCCACGTGTGGAGGTGCCCTATGCTCTGTGGTTCTCTTCTGTACGTGTTCTAGGAACGAGCATACGCTTCTCCAGAGTGGCTGTTGGCATTTTGCGTCCCTCCCGGCAACTGAACAAGGCTCCCTTATCTCCTTGGCCTGTCCTACCTTTCTGGTTTTTTGACATTTTCCGGATGGCTCTTTTGCCCGGGGGGGGAGTGAGATTTCTTTGTAGTGCCGATTTGCTCTCCCCGGGTGCTGGGTTGGCCAAAAAGGGCGTATGCGTTTTTTCCTGAATATATTCAGGAAAAAACGCATACGCCCTTTTTGGCCAACTGCATCATTGTCCACGTTCTGCCGCTTTTCCTGTGCTGGGAAGGCCATTCCCATCTACCTCCTGAACTCCGTTTCGTGCAATTCTGCCTTGCGTTCAAATCCCCTTCGTGGCCTTACCTCAGTATGTTTTTGGACGAGTGTTATCATTTAGAGCTCGGCAGGTTTGTGAAGTGCAGTGCCCCAGAGCTCCGTTTGGCAGCTCGCTTTGGTGTGAGCTGGCCGCAATAGCGCAAGATTGCTTCAGGCCCTGTTGTGCTTCCGGCGAGGCAGGCCGAGCCTTTGGTGAATTCCTCTTCGTGATGGGAAATTAGAGTGACATGGACCTGTCCGAACACCGCCAGCTGGTCTCTCATTGGTTGCCCCTCTTCCAGTTCATCCTTCGGACCACTTGCAGAGACTACGAAAGAGGAGTGTCAAGACGCTGATCCTGCAAGTGGGCGAATTGTTAGTCAAGCGGCTGGGATGGCGGACGCTAGCACCCGGAGGTGAAAAATGAGGTGCGCTTTCGAAAGCTTTCCCGATCACACGGTGTACCATCCCCTGGGATTCCCATGAGTGGTTTGGCTGTAGGAAAGTTGCCTTGAACCTGGAGAGGTGGGACCCATGGAATGGGTAGCACGCAGTATAACTCTAGAGGCTCTGCCTCTGCTCCTCCAACCTCAGCAACCCTCTCAGCCTGAGGAGTATCCAGCCTTATGTCTTATGCCGCTGTGGGTGTAGATGTGGTCAATCCTGGTTGCATCACAGCCCCTGAACGCATTTTGGCAGAATTTCCCTCCCTCTCGCCGTGCTTCTTTCTTCTGTGTTTTGGAAATGTATTTTTAGAATGGGCTTTAGCTGATTTTCAGTGCTGTGTTGATGCCGCTTGACACACACTTGATTCACTTACAGAGAGATATCAATACTTAGGTTTTCAGATGCTGACGAGTCTGATATATTCTTCTGTGATGAGTAGGAGCTGTTGAGTCCTGTTCACTGAGCAAGGAGTAGGTGGTGTCTATTATATATTTGCTTTTCCGACCGGTATCTGTGTTCATTTCCAAGTCGTGTTTTATGCATCACGCCACCTCACCTTTCCGTTTAAGCAGGCCTAAGTGTGTTTTCGAAAAGCGTGAGTCTGTTCTCTTTTGTCATTCGGGTCGTGGGTAGCGATTTTTACATTCCCTCTCTAAGTGATATCCCAAGTTTCTTTTTCTGTGGGACAGATTTCACTTAGCATCATCGTACCTCAATCCACTCATTATGCTGGAACCAGCCTTATGACATGGATTCCATGGCTGAGGGATATTCCATCGTACCTAAGTAGCACAAGTTCTTGGTCCATTTCTCTCTTCCCCGGCATATGAAGGGTGTCCCGAAGTCGAGGTTGTTGTAAAGAGAGAAGCCCTAAACTTTGGGGTGCCTGCGTCTGGTTGATTTTTAGTTTTCCCAAGATATAGGCCCACGTGTGGAGGTGCCCTATGCTCTGTGGTTCTGTTCTGTACGTGTTCTAGGAACGAGCATACGCTTCTCCAGAGTGGCTGTTGGCATTTTGCGTCCCTCCCGGCAACTGAACAAGGCTCCCTTATCTCCTTGGCCTGTCCTGCCTTTCTGGTTTTTTGACATTTTCCGGATGGCTCTTTTGCCCGGGGGGGGGGAGTGAGATTTCTTTGTAGTGCCGATTTGCTCTCCCCGGGTGCTGGGTTGGCCAAAAAGGGCGTATGCGTTTTTTCCTGAATATATTCAGGAAAAAACGCATACGCCCTTTTTGGCCAACTACATCATTGTCCACGTTCTGCCGCTTTTCCTGTGCTGGGAAGGCCATTCCCATCTACCTCCTGAACTCCGTTTCGTGCAATTCTGCCTTGCGTTCAAATCCCCTTCGTGGCCTTACCTCAGTATGTTTTTGGACGAGTGTTATCATTTAGAGCTCGGCAGGTTTGTGAAGTGCAGTGCCCCAGAGCTCCGTTTGGCAGCTCGCTTTGGTGTGAGCTGGCCGCAATAGCGCAAGATTGCTTCAGGCCCTGTTGTGCTTCCGGCGAGGCAGGCCGAGCCTTTGGTGAATTCCTCTTCGTGATGGGAAATTAGAGTGACATGGGCCTGTCCGAACACCGCCAGCTGGTCTCTCATTGGTTGCCCCTCTTCCAGTTCATCCTTCGGACCACTTGCAGAGACTACGAAAGAGGAGTGTCAAGACGCTGATCCTGCAAGTGGGCGAATTGTTAGTCAAGCGGCTGGAATGGCGGACGCTAGCACCCGGAGGTGAAAAATGAGGTGCGCTTTCGAAAGCTTTCCCGATCACACGGTGTACCATCCCCTGGGATTCCCATGAGTGGTTTGGCTGTAGGAAAGTTGCCTTGAACCTGGAGAGGTGGGACCCATGGAATGGGTAGCACGCAGTATAACTCTAGAGGCTCTGCCTCTGCTCCTCCAACCTCAGCAACCCTCTCAGCCTGAGGAGTATCCAGCCTTATGTCTTATGCCGCTGTGGGTGTAGATGTGGTCAATCCTGGTTGCATCACAGCCCCTGAACGCATTTTGTCAGAATTTCCCTCCCTCTCGCCGTGCTTCTTTCTTCTGTGTTTTGGAAATGTATTTTTAGGATGGGCTTTAGCTGATTTTCAGTGCTGTGTTGATGCCGCTTGACACACACTTGATTCACTTACAGAGAGATATCAAAACTTAGGTTTTCAGATGCTGACGAGTCTGATATATTCTTCTGTGATGAGTAGGAGCTGTTGAGTCCTGTTCACTGAGCAAGGAGTAGGTGGTGTCTATTATATATTTGCTTTTCCGACCGGTATCTGTGCTCATTGCCAATTCGTGTTTTATGCATCACACCACCTCACCTTTCCGCTTAAGCAGGGCTAAGTGTGTTTTCGAAAAGCGTGAGTCTGTTCTCTTTTGTCATTCCGGTCGTGGGTAGCGATTTTTACATTCCCTCTCTAAGTGATATCCCAAGTTTCTTTTTCTGTGGGACAGATTTCACTTAGCATCATCGTACCTCAATCCACTCATTATGCTGGAACCAGCCTTATGACATGGATTCCATGGCTGAGGGATATTCCATCATACCTAAGTAGCACAAATTCTTGGTCCATTTCTCTCTTCCCCGGCATATGAAGGGTGTCCCGAAGTCGAGGTTGTTGTAAAGAGAGAAGCCCTAAACTTTGGGGTGCCTGCGTCTGGTTGATTTTTAGTTTTCCCAAGATATAGGCCCACGTGTGGAGGTGCCCTATGCTCTGTGGTTCTGTTCTGTACGTGTTCTAGGAACGAGCATACGCTTCTCCAGAGTGGCTGTTGGCATTTTGCGTCCCTCCCGGCAACTGAACAAGGCTCCCTTATCTCCTTGGCCTGTCCTACCTTTCTGGTTTTTTGACATTTTCCGGATGGCTCTTTTGCCCGGGGGGGGAGTGAGATTTCTTTGTAGTGCCGATTTGCTCTCCCCGGGTGCTGGGTTGGCCAAAAAGGGCGTATGCGTTTTTTCCTGAATATATTCAGGAAAAAACGCATACGCCCTTTTTGGCCAACTGCATCATTGTCCCACGTTCTGCCGCTTTTCCTGTGCTGGGAAGGCCATTCCCATCTACCTCCTGAACTCCGTTTCGTGCAATTCTGCCTTGCGTTCAAATCCCCTTCGTGGCCTTACCTCAGTATGTTTTTGGACGAGTGTTATCATTTAGAGCTCGGCAGGTTTGTGAAGTGCAGTGCCCCAGAGCTCCGTTTGGCAGCTCGCTTTGGTGTGAGCTGGCCGCAATAGCGCAAGATTGCTTCAGGCCCTGTTGTGCTTCCGGCGAGGCAGGCCGAGCCTTTGGTGAATTCCTCTTCGTGATGGGAAATTAGAGTGACATGGGCCTGTCCGAACACCGCCAGCTGGTCTCTCATTGGTTGCCCCTCTTCCAGTTCATCCTTCGGACCACTTGCAGAGACTACGAAAGAGGAGTGTCAAGACGCTGATCCTGCAAGTGGGCGAATTGTTAGTCAAGCGGCTGGGATGGCGGACGCTAGCACCCGGAGGTGAAAAATGAGGTGCGCTTTCGAAAGCTTTCCCGATCACACGGTGTACCATCCCCTGGGATTCCCATGAGTGGTTTGGCTGTAGGAAAGTTGCCTTGAACCTGGAGAGGTGGGACCCATGGAATGGGTAGCACGCAGTATAACTCTAGAGGCTCTGCCTCTGCTCCTCCAACCTCAGCAACCCTCTCAGCCTGAGGAGTATCCAGCCTTATGTCTTATGCCGCTGTGGGTGTAGATGTGGTCAATCCTGGTTGCATCACAGCCCCTGAACGCATTTTGTCAGAATTTCCCTCCCTCTCGCCGTGCTTCTTTCTTCTGTGTTTTGGAAATGTATTTTTAGAATGGGCTTTAGCTGATTTTCAGTGCTGTGTTGATGCCGCTTGACACACACTTGATTCACTTACAGAGAGATATCAATACTTAGGTTTTCAGATGCTGACGAGTCTGATATATTCTTCTGTGATGAGTAGGAGCTGTTGAGTCCTGTTCACTGAGCAAGGAGTAGGTGGTGTCTATTATATATTTGCTTTTCCGACCGGTATCTGTGTTCATTTCCAAGTCGTGTTTTATGCATCACGCCACCTCACCTTTCCGTTTAAGCAGGCCTAAGTGTGTTTTCGAAAAGCGTGAGTCTGTTCTCTTTTGTCATTCGGGTCGTGGGTAGCGATTTTTACATTCCCTCTCTAAGTGATATCCCAAGTTTCTTTTTCTGTGGGACAGATTTCACTTAGCATCATCGTACCTCAATCCACTCATTATGCTGGAACCAGCCTTATGACATGGATTCCATGGCTGAGGGATATTCCATCGTACCTAAGTAGCACAAGTTCTTGGTCCATTTCTCTCTTCCCCGGCATATGAAGGGTGTCCCGAAGTCGAGGTTGTTGTAAAGAGAGAAGCCCTAAACTTTGGGGTGCCTGCGTCTGGTTGATTTTTAGTTTTCCCAAGATATAGGCCCACGTGTGGAGGTGCCCTATGCTCTGTGGTTCTGTTCTGTACGTGTTTTAGGAACGAGCATACGCTTCTCCAGAGTGGCTGTTGGCATTTTGCGTCCCTCCCGGCAACTGAACAAGGCTCCCTTATCTCCTTGGCCTGTCCTGCCTTTCTGGTTTTTTGACATTTTCCGGATGGCTCTTTTGCCCGGGGGGGGGGAGTGAGATTTCTTTGTAGTGCCGATTTGCTCTCCCCGGGTGCTGGGTTGGCCAAAAAGGGCGTATGCGTTTTTTCCTGAATATATTCAGGAAAAAACGCATACGCCCTTTTTGGCCAACTACATCATTGTCCACTTTCTGCCGCTTTTCCTGTGCTGGGAAGGCCATTCCCATCTACCTCCTGAACTCCGTTTCGTGCAATTCTGCCTTGCGTTCAAATCCCCTTCGTGGCCTTACCTCAGTATGTTTTTGGACGAGTGTTATCATTTAGAGCTCGGCAGGTTTGTGAAGTGCAGTGCCCCAGAGCTCCGTTTGGCAGCTCGCTTTGGTGTGAGCTGGCCGCAATAGCGCAAGATTGCTTCAGGCCCTGTTGTGCTTCCGGCGAGGCAGGCCGAGCCTTTGGTGAATTCCTCTTCGTGATGGGAAATTAGAGTGACATGGGCCTGTCCGAACACCGCCAGCTGGTCTCTCATTGGTTGCCCCTCTTCCAGGTCATCCTTCGGACCACTTGCAGAGACTACGAAAGAGGAGTGTCAAGACGCTGATCCTGCAAGTGGGCGAATTGTTAGTCAAGCGGCTGGAATGGCGGACGCTAGCACCCGGAGGTGAAAAATGAGGTGCGCTTTCGAAAGCTTTCCCGATCACACGGTGTACCATCCCCTGGGATTCCCATGAGTGGTTTGGCTGTAGGAAAGTTGCCTTGAACCTGGAGAGGTGGGACCCATGGAATGGGTAGCACGCAGTATAACTCTAGAGGCTCTGCCTCTGCTCCTCCAACCTCAGCAACCCTCTCAGCCTGAGGAGTATCCAGCCTTATGTCTTATGCCGCTGTGGGTGTAGATGTGGTCAATCCTGGTTGCATCACAGCCCCTGAACGCATTTTGTCAGAATTTCCCTCCCTCTCGCCGTGCTTCTTTCTTCTGTGTTTTGGAAATGTATTTTTAGAATGGGCTTTAGCTGATTTTCAGTGCTGTGTTGATGCCGCTTGACACACACTTGATTCACTTACAGAGAGATATCAAAACTTAGGTTTTCAGATGCTGACGAGTCTGATATATTCTTCTGTGATGAGTAGGAGCTGTTGAGTCCTGTTCACTGAGCAAGGAGTAGGTGGTGTCTATTATATATTTGCTTTTCCGACCGGTATCTGTGCTCATTGCCAATTCGTGTTTTATGGATCACACCACCTCACCTTTCCGCTTAAGCAGGCCTAAGTGTGTTTTTGAAAAGCGTGAGTCTGTTCTCTTTTGTCATTCGGGTCGTGGGTAGCGATTTTTACATTCCCTAAGTGATATCCCAAGTTTCTTTTTCTGTGGGACAGATTTCACTTAGCATCATCGTACCTCAATCCACTCATTATGCTGGAACCAGCCTTATGACATGGATTCCATGGCTGAGGGATATTCCATCGTACCTAAGTAGCACAAATTCTTTGTCCATTTCTCTCTTCCCCGGCATATGAAGGGTGTCCCGAAGTCGAGGTTGTTGTAAAGAGAGAAGCCCTAAACTTTGGGGTGCCTGCGTCTGGTTGATTTTTAGTTTTCCCACGATATAGGCCCACGTGTGGAGGTGCCGTATGCTCTGTGGTTCTGTTCTGTACGTGTTTTAGGAACGAGCATACGCTTCTCCAGAGTGGCTGTTGGCATTTTGCGTCCCTCCCGGCAACTGAACAAGGCTCCCTTATCTCCTTGGCCTGTCCTACCTTTCTGGTTTTTTGACATTTTCCGGATGGCTCTTTTGCCCGGGGGGGGAGTGAGATTTCTTTGTAGTGCCGATTTGCTCTCCCCGGGTGCTGGGTTGGCCAAAAAGGGCGTATGCGTTTTTTCCTGAATATATTCAGGAAAAAACGCATACGCCCTTTTTGGCCAACTGCATCATTGTCCACGTTCTGCCGCTTTTCCTGTGCTGGGAAGGCCATTCCCATCTACCTCCTGAACTCCATTTCGTGCAATTCTGCCTTGCGTTCAAATCCCCTTCGTGGCCTTACCTCAGTATGTTTTTGGACGAGTGTTATCATTTAGAGCTCGGCAGGTTTGTGAAGTGCAGTGCCCCAGAGCTCCGTTTGGCAGCTCGCTTTGGTGTGAGCTGGCCGCAATAGCGCAAGATTGCTTCAGGCCCTGTTGTGCTTCCGGCGAGGCAGGCCGAGCCTTTGGTGAATTCCTCTTCGTGATGGGAAATTAGAGTGACATGGGCCTGTCCGAACACCGCCAGCTGGTCTCTCATTGGTTGCCCCTCTTCCAGGTCATCCTTCGGACCACTTGCAGAGACTACGAAAGAGGAGTGTCAAGACGCTGATCCTGCAAGTGGGCGAATTGTTAGTCAAGCGGCTGGGATGGCGGACGCTAGCACCCGGAGGTGAAAAATGAGGTGCGCTTTCGAAAGCTTTCCCGATCACACGGTGTACCATCCCCTGGGATTCCCATGAGTGGTTTGGCTGTAGGAAAGTTGCCTTGAACCTGGAGAGGTGGGACCCATGGAATGGGTAGCACGCAGTATAACTCTAGAGGCTCTGCCTCTGCTCCTCCAACCTCAGCAACCCTCTCAGCCTGAGGAGTATCCAGCCTTATGTCTTATGCCGCTGTGGGTGTAGATGTGGTCAATCCTGGTTGCATCACAGCCCCTGAACGCATTTTGGCAGAATTTCCCTCCCTCTCGCCGTGCTTCTTTCTTCTGTGTTTTGGAAATGTATTTTTAGAATGGGCTTTAGCTGATTTTCAGTGCTGTGTTGATGCCGCTTGACACACACTTGATTCACTTACAGAGAGATATCAAAACTTAGGTTTTCAGATGCTGACGAGTCTGATATATTCTTCTGTGATGAGTAGGAGCTGTTGAGTCCTGTTCACTGAGCAAGGAGTAGGTGGTGTCTATTATATATTTGCTTTTCCGACCGGTATCTGTGCTCATTGCCAATTCGTGTTTTATGCATCACACCACCTCACCTTTCCGCTTAAGCAGGGCTAAGTGTGTTTTCGAAAAGCGTGAGTCTGTTCTCTTTTGTCATTCCGGTCGTGGGTAGCGATTTTTACATTCCCTCTCTAAGTGATATCCCAAGTTTCTTTTTCTGTGGGACAGATTTCACTTAGCATCATCGTACCTCAATCCACTCATTATGCTGGAACCAGCCTTATGACATGGATTCCATGGCTGAGGGATATTCCATCATACCTAAGTAGCACAAATTCTTGGTCCATTTCTCTCTTCCCCGGCATATGAAGGGTGTCCCGAAGTCGAGGTTGTTGTAAAGAGAGAAGCCCTAAACTTTGGGGTGCCTGCGTCTTGTTGATTTTTAGTTTTCCCAAGATATAGGCCCACGTGTGGAGGTGCCCTATGCTCTGTGGTTCTGTTCTGTACGTGTTCTAGGAACGAGCATACGCTTCTCCAGAGTGGCTGTTGGCATTTTGCGTCCCTCCCGGCAACTGAACAAGGCTCCCTTATCTCCTTGGCCTGTCCTACCTTTCTGGTTTTTTGACATTTTCCGGATGGCTCTTTTGCCCGGGGGGGGAGTGAGATTTCTTTGTAGTGCCGATTTGCTCTCCCCGGGTGCTGGGTTGGCCAAAAAGGGCGTATGCGTTTTTTCCTGAATATATTCAGGAAAAAAACGCATACGCCCTTTTTGGCCAACTGCATCATTGTCCCACGTTCTGCCGCTTTTCCTGTGCTGGGAAGGCCATTCCCATCTACCTCCTGAACTCCGTTTCGTGCAATTCTGCCTTGCGTTCAAATCCCCTTCGTGGCCTTACCTCAGTATGTTTTTGGACGAGTGTTATCATTTAGAGCTCGGCAGGTTTGTGAAGTGCAGTGCCCCAGAGCTCCGTTTGGCAGCTCGCTTTGGTGTGAGCTGGCCGCAATAGCGCAAGATTGCTTCAGGCCCTGTTGTGCTTCCGGCGAGGCAGGCCGAGCCTTTGGTGAATTCCTCTTCGTGATGGGAAATTAGAGTGACATGGGCCTGTCCGAACACCGCCAGCTGGTCTCTCATTGGTTGCCCCTCTTCCAGTTCATCCTTCGGACCACTTGCAGAGACTACGAAAGAGGAGTGTCAAGACGCTGATCCTGCAAGTGGGCGAATTGTTAGTCAAGCGGCTGGGATGGCGGACGCTAGCACCCGGAGGTGAAAAATGAGGTGCGCTTTCGAAAGCTTTCCCGATCACACGGTGTACCATCCCCTGGGATTCCCATGAGTGGTTTGGCTGTAGGAAAGTTGCCTTGAACCTGGAGAGGTGGGACCCATGGAATGGGTAGCACGCAGTATAACTCTAGAGGCTCTGCCTCTGCTCCTCCAACCTCAGCAACCCTCTCAGCCTGAGGAGTATCCAGCCTTATGTCTTATGCCGCTGTGGGTGTAGATGTGGTCAATCCTGGTTGCATCACAGCCCCTGAACGCATTTTGTCAGAATTTCCCTCCCTCTCGCCGTGCTTCTTTCTTCTGTGTTTTGGAAATGTATTTTTAGAATGGGCTTTAGCTGATTTTCAGTGCTGTGTTGATGCCGCTTGACACACACTTGATTCACTTACAGAGAGATATCAATACTTAGGTTTTCAGATGCTGACGAGTCTGATATATTCTTCTGTGATGAGTAGGAGCTGTTGAGTCCTGTTCACTGAGCAAGGAGTAGGTGGTGTCTATTATATATTTGCTTTTCCGACCGGTATCTGTGTTCATTTCCAAGTCGTGTTTTATGCATCACGCCACCTCACCTTTCCGTTTAAGCAGGCCTAAGTGTGTTTTCGAAAAGCGTGAGTCTGTTCTCTTTTGTCATTCGGGTCGTGGGTAGCGATTTTTACATTCCCTCTCTAAGTGATATCCCAAGTTTCTTTTTCTGTGGGACAGATTTCACTTAGCATCATCGTACCTCAATCCACTCATTATGCTGGAACCAGCCTTATGACATGGATTCCATGGCTGAGGGATATTCCATCGTACCTAAGTAGCACAAATTCTTGGTCCATTTCTCTCTTCCCCGGCATATGAAGGGTGTCCCGAAGTCGAGGTTGTTGTAAAGAGAGAAGCCGTAAACTTTGGGGTGCCTGCGTCTGGTTGATTTTTAGTTTTCCCAAGATATAGGCCCACGTGTGGAGGTGCCCTATGCTCTGTGGTTCTGTTCTGTACGTGTTTTAGGAACGAGCATACGCTTCTCCAGAGTGGCTGTTGGCATTTTGCGTCCCTCCCGGCAACTGAACAAGGCTCCCTTATCTCCTTGGCCTGTCCTGCCTTTCTGGTTTTTTGACATTTTCCGGATGGCTCTTTTGCCCGGGGGGGGAGTGAGATTTCTTTGTAGTGCCGATTTGCTCTCCCCGGGTGCTGGGTTGGCCAAAAAGGGCGTATGCGTTTTTTCCTGAATATATTCAGGAAAAAACGCATACGCCCTTTTTGGCCAACTGCATCATTGTCCACGTTCTGCCGCTTTTCCTGTGCTGGGAAGGCCATTCCCATCTACCTCGTGAACTCCGTTTCGTGCAATTCTGCCTTGCGTTCAAATCCCCTTCGTGGCCTTACCTCAGTATGTTTTTGGACGAGTGTTATCATTTAGAGCTCGGCAGGTTTGTGAAGTGCAGTGCCCCAGAGCTCCGTTTGGCAGCTCGCTTTGGTGTGAGCTGGCCGCAATAGCGCAAGATTGCTTCAGGCCCTGTTGTGCTTCCGGCGAGGCAGGCCGAGCCTTTGGTGAATTCCTCTTCGTGATGGGAAATTAGAGTGACATGGGCCTGTCCGAACACCGCCAGCTGGTCTCTCATTGGTTGCCCCTCTTCCAGTTCATCCTTCGGACCACTTGCAGAGACTACGAAAGAGGAGTGTCAAGACGCTGATCCTGCAAGTGGGCGAATTGTTAGTCAAGCGGCTGGAATGGCGGACGCTAGCACCCGGAGGTGAAAAATGAGGTGCGCTTTCGAAAGCTTTCCCGATCACACGGTGTACCATCCCCTGGGATTCCCATGAGTGGTTTGGCTGTAGGAAAGTTGCCTTGAACCTGGAGAGGTGGGACCCATGGAATGGGTAGCACGCAGTATAACTCTAGAGGCTCTGCCTTTGCTCCTCCAACCTCAGCAACCCTCTCAGCCTGAGGAGTATCCAGCCTTATGTCTTATGCCGCTGTGGGTGTAGATGTGGTCAATCCTGGTTGCATCACAGCCCCTGAACGCATTTTGGCAGAATTTCCCTCCCTCTCGCCGTGCTTCTTTCTTCTGTGTTTTGGAAATGTATTTTTAGAATGGGCTTTAGCTGATTTTCAGTGCTGTGTTGATGCCGCTTGACACACACTTGATTCACTTACAGAGAGATATCAATACTTAGGTTTTCAGATGCTGACGAGTCTGATATATTCTTCTGTGATGAGTAGGAGCTGTTGAGTCCTGTTCACTGAGCAAGGAGTAGGTGGTGTCTATTATATATTTGCTTTTCCGACCGGTATCTGTGCTCATTGCCAATTCGTGTTTTATGCATCACACCACCTCACCTTTCCGCTTAAGCAGGCCTAAGTGTGTTTTTGAAAAGCGTGAGTCTGTTCTCTTTTGTCATTCGGGTCGTGGGTAGCGATTTTTACATTCCCTCTCTAAGTGATATCCCAAGTTTCTTTTTCTGTGGGACAGATTTCTCTTAGCATCATCGTACCTCAATCCACTCATTATGCTGGAACCAGCCTTATGACATGGATTCCATGGCTGAGGGATATTCCATCGTACCTAAGTAGCACAAATTCTTGGTCCATTTCTCTCTTCCCCGGCATATGAAGGGTGTCCCGAAGTCGAGGTTGTTGTAAAGAGAGAAGCCCTAAACTTTGGGGTGCCTGCGTCTGGTTGATTTTTAGTTTTCCCACGATATAGGCCCACGTGTGGAGGTGCCCTATGCTCTGTGGTTCTGTTCTGTACGTGTTTTAGGAACGAGCATACGCTTCTCCAGAGTGGCTGTTGGCATTTTGCGTCCCTCCCGGCAACTGAACAAGGCTCCCTTATCTCCTTGGCCTGTCCTACCTTTCTGGTTTTTTGACATTTTCCGGATGGCTCTTTTGCCCGGGGGGGGAGTGAGATTTCTTTGTAGTGCCGATTTGCTCTCCCCGGGTGCTGGGTTGGCCAAAAAGGGCGTATGCGTTTTTTCCTGAATATATTCAGGAAAAAACGCATACGCCCTTTTTGGCCAACTGCATCATTGTCCACGTTCTGCCGCTTTTCCTGTGCTGGGAAGGCCATTCCCATCTACCTCCTGAACTCCGTTTCGTGCAATTCTGCCTTGCGTTCAAATCCCCTTCGTGGCCTTACCTCAGTATGTTTTTGGACGAGTGTTATCATTTAGAGCTCGGCAGGTTTGTGAAGTGCAGTGCCCCAGAGCTCCGTTTGGCAGCTCGCTTTGGTGTGAGCTGGCCGCAATAGCGCAAGATTGCTTCAGGCCCTGTTGTGCTTCCGGCGAGGCAGGCCGAGCCTTTGGTGAATTCCTCTTCGTGATGGGAAATTAGAGTGACATGGGCCTGTCCGAACACCGCCAGCTGGTCTCTCATTGGTTGCCCCTCTTCCAGTTCATCCTTCGGACCACTTGCAGAGACTACGAAAGAGGAGTGTCAAGACGCTGATCCTGCAAGTGGGCGAATTGTTAGTCAAGCGGCTGGGATGGCGGACGCTAGCACCCGGAGGTGAAAAATGAGGTGCGCTTTCGAAAGCTTTCCCGATCACACGGTGTACCATCCCCTGGGATTCCCATGAGTGGTTTGGCTGTAGGAAAGTTGCCTTGAACCTGGAGAGGTGGGACCCATGGAATGGGTAGCACGCAGTATAACTCTAGAGGCTCTGCCTTTGCTCCTCCAACCTCAGCAATCCTCTCAGCCTGAGGAGTATCCAGCCTTATGTCTTATGCCGCTGTGGGTGTAGATGTGGTCAATCCTGGTTGCATCACAGCCCCTGAACGCATTTTGGCAGAATTTCCCTCCCTCTCGCCGTGCTTCTTTCTTCTGTGTTTTGGAAATGTATTTTTAGAATGGGCTTTAGCTGATTTTCAGTGCTGTGTTGATGCCGCTTGACACACACTTGATTCACTTACAGAGAGATATCAATACTTAGGTTTTCAGATGCTGACGAGTCTGATATATTCTTCTGTGATGAGTAGGAGCTGTTGAGTCCTGTTCACTGAGCAAGGAGTAGGTGGTGTCTATTATATATTTGCTTTTCCGACCGGTATCTGTGTTCATTTCCAAGTCGTGTTTTATGCATCACGCCACCTCACCTTTCCGTTTAAGCAGGCCTAAGTGTGTTTTCGAAAAGCGTGAGTCTGTTCTCTTTTGTCATTCGGGTCGTGGGTAGCGATTTTTACATTCCCTCTCTAAGTGATATCCCAAGTTTCTTTTTCTGTGGGACAGATTTCACTTAGCATCATCGTACCTCAATCCACTCATTATGCTGGAACCAGCCTTATGACATGGATTCCATGGCTGAGGGATATTCCATCGTACCTAAGTAGCACAAATTCTTGGTCCATTTCTCTCTTCCCCGGCATATGAAGGGTGTCCCGAAGTCGAGGTTGTTGTAAAGAGAGAAGCCGTAAACTTTGGGGTGCCTGCGTCTGGTTGATTTTTAGTTTTCCCAAGATATAGGCCCACGTGTGGAGGTGCCCTATGCTCTGTGGTTCTGTTCTGTACGTGTTTTAGGAACGAGCATACGCTTCTCCAGAGTGGCTGTTGGCATTTTGCGTCCCTCCCGGCAACTGAACAAGGCTCCCTTATCTCCTTGGCCTGTCCTGCCTTTCTGGTTTTTTGACATTTTCCGGATGGCTCTTTTGCCCGGGGGGGGAGTGAGATTTCTTTGTAGTGCCGATTTGCTCTCCCCGGGTGCTGGGTTGGCCAAAAAGGGCGTATGCGTTTTTTCCTGAATATATTCAGGAAAAAATGCATACGCCCTTTTTGGCCAACTGCATCATTGTCCACGTTCTGCCGCTTTTCCTGTGCTGGGAAGGCCATTCCCATCTACCTCCTGAACTCCGTTTCGTGCAATTCTGCCTTGCGTTCAAATCCCCTTCGTGGCCTTACCTCAGTATGTTTTTGGACGAGTGTTATCATTTAGAGCTCGGCAGGTTTGTGAAGTGCAGTGCCCCAGAGCTCCGTTTGGCAGCTCGCTTTGGTGTGAGCTGGCCGCAATAGCGCAAGATTGCTTCAGGCCCTGTTGTGCTTCCGGCGAGGCAGGCCGAGCCTTTGGTGAATTCCTCTTCGTGATGGGAAATTAGAGTGACATGGGCCTGTCCGAACACCGCCAGCTGGTCTCTCATTGGTTGCCCCTCTTCCAGTTCATCCTTCGGACCACTTGCAGAGACTACGAAAGAGGAGTGTCAAGACGCTGATCCTGCAAGTGGGCGAATTGTTAGTCAAGCGGCTGGGATGGCGGACGCTAGCACCCGGAGGTGAAAAATGAGGTGCGCTTTCGAAAGCTTTCCCGATCACACGGTGTACCATCCCCTGGGATTCCCATGAGTGGTTTGGCTGTAGGAAAGTTGCCTTGAACCTGGAGAGGTGGGACCCATGGAATGGGTAGCACGCAGTATAACTCTAGAGGCTCTGCCTCTGCTCCTCCAACCTCAGCAACCCTCTCAGCCTGAGGAGTATCCAGCCTTATGTCTTATGCCGCTGTGGGTGTAGATGTGGTCAATCCTGGTTGCATCACAGCCCCTGAACGCATTTTGGCAGAATTTCCCTCCCTCTCGCCGTGCTTCTTTCTTCTG
Source organism: Kogia breviceps (assembly GCF_026419965.1). Classification (NCBI taxonomy): domain Eukaryota; kingdom Metazoa; phylum Chordata; class Mammalia; order Artiodactyla; family Physeteridae; genus Kogia; species Kogia breviceps. The sequence goes on from NC_081318.1 coordinate 54,736,003, forward strand.
TGTTTTGGAAATGTATTTTTAGAATGGGCTTTAGCTGATTTTCAGTGCTGTGTTGATGCCGCTTGACACACACTTGATTCACTTACAGAGAGATATCAATACTTAGGTTTTCAGATGCTGACGAGTCTGATATATTCTTCTGTGATGAGTAGGAGCTGTTGAGTCCTGTTCACTGAGCAAGGAGTAGGTGGTGTCTATTATATATTTGCTTTTCCGACCGTTATCTGTGTTCATTTCCAAGTCGTGTTTTATGCATCACGCCACCTCACCTTTCCGTTTAAGCAGGCCTAAGTGTGTTTTCGAAAAGCGTGAGTCTGTTCTCTTTTGTCATTCGGGTCGTGGGTAGCGATTTTTACATTCCCTCTCTAAGTGATATCCCAAGTTTCTTTTTCTGTGGGACAGATTTCACTTAGCATCATCGTACCTCAATCCACTCATTATGCTGGAACCAGCCTTATGACATGGATTCCATGGCTGAGGGATATTCCATCGTACCTAAGTAGCACAAATTCTTGGTCCATTTCTCTCTTCCCCGGCATATGAAGGGTGTCCCGAAGTCGAGGTTGTTGTAAAGAGAGAAGCCGTAAACTTTGGGGTGCCTGCGTCTGGTTGATTTTTAGTTTTCCCAAGATATAGGCCCACGTGTGGAGGTGCCCTATGCTCTGTGGTTCTGTTCTGTACGTGTTTTAGGAACGAGCATACGCTTCTCCAGAGTGGCTGTTGGCATTTTGCGTCCCTCCCGGCAACTGAACAAGGCTCCCTTATCTCCTTGGCCTGTCCTACCTTTCTGGTTTTTTGACATTTTCCGGATGGCTCTTTTGCCCGGGGGGGGAGTGAGATTTCTTTGTAGTGCCGATTTGCTCTCCCCGGGTGCTGGGTTGGCCAAAAAGGGCGTATGCGTTTTTTCCTGAATATATTCAGGAAAAAACGCATACGCCCTTTTTGGCCAACTGCATCATTGTCCACGTTCTGCCGCTTTTCCTGTGCTGGGAAGGCCATTCCCATCTACCTCCTGAACTCCGTTTCGTGCAATTCTGCCTTGCGTTCAAATCCCCTTCGTGGCCTTACCTCAGTATGTTTTTGGACGAGTGTTATCATTTAGAGCTCGGCAGGTTTGTGAAGTGCAGTGCCCCAGAGCTCCGTTTGGCAGCTCGCTTTGGTGTGAGCTGGCCGCAATAGCGCAAGATTGCTTCAGGCCCTGTTGTGCTTCCGGCGAGGCAGGCCGAGCCTTTGGTGAATTCCTCTTCGTGATGGGAAATTAGAGTGACATGGGCCTGTCCGAACACCGCCAGCTGGTCTCTCATTGGTTGCCCCTCTTCCAGTTCATCCTTCGGACCACTTGCAGAGACTACGAAAGAGGAGTGTCAAGACGCTGATCCTGCAAGTGGGCGAATTGTTAGTCAAGCGGCTGGTATGGCGGACGCTAGCACCCGGAGGTGAAAAATGAGGTGCGCTTTCGAAAGCTTTCCCGATCACACGGTGTACCATCCCCTGGGATTCCCATGAGTGGTTTGGCTGTAGGAAAGTTGCCTTGAACCTGGAGAGGTGGGACCCATGGAATGGGTAGCACGCAGTATAACTCTAGAGGCTCTGCCTTTGCTCCTCCAACCTCAGCAATCCTCTCAGCCTGAGGAGTATCCAGCCTTATGTCTTATGCCGCTGTGGGTGTAGATGTGGTCAATCCTGGTTGCATCACAGCCCCTGAACGCATTTTGGCAGAATTTCCCTCGCTCTCGCCGTGCTTCTTTCTTCTGTGTTTTGGAAATGTATTTTTAGAATGGGCTTTAGCTGATTTTCAGTGCTGTGTTGATGCCGCTTGACACACACTTGATTCACTTACAGAGAGATATCAATACTTAGGTTTTCAGATGCTGACGAGTCTGATATATTCTTCTGTGATGAGTAGGAGCTGTTGAGTCCTGTTCACTGAGCAAGGAGTAGCTGGTGTCTATTATATATTTGCTTTTCCGACCGGTATCTGTGCTCATTTCCAAGTCGTGTTTTATGCATCACGCCACCTCACCTTTCCGCTTAAGCAGGCCTAAGTGTGTTTTTGAAAAGCGTGAGTCTGTTCTCTTTTGTCATTCGGGTCGTGGGTAGCAATTTTTACATTCCCTCTCTAAGTGATATCCCAAGTTTCTTTTTCTGTGCGACAGATTTCACTTAGCATCATCGTACCTCAATCCACTCATTATGCTGGAACCAGCCTTATGACATGGATTCCATGGCTGAGGGATATTCCCTCGTACCTAAGTAGCACAAATTCTTGGTCCATTTCTCTCTTCCCCGGCATATGAAGGGTGTCCCGAAGTCGAGGTTGTTGTAAAGAGAGAAGCCCTAAACTTTGGGGTGCCTGCGTCTGGTTGATTTTTAGTTTTCCCAAGATATAGGCCCACGTGTGGAGGTGCCGTATGCTCTGTGGTTCTGTTCTGTACGTGTTTTAGTAACGAGCATACGCTTCTCCAGAGTGGCTGTTGGCATTTTGCGTCCCTCCCGGCAACTGAACAAGGCTCCCTTATCTCCTTGGCCTGTCCTGCCTTTCTGGTTTTTTGACATTTTCCGGATGGCTCTTTTGCCCGGGGGGGGAGTGAGATTTCTTTGTAGTGCCGATTTGCTCTCCCCGGGTGCTGGGTTGGCCAAAAAGGGCGTATGCGTTTTTTCCTGAATATATTCAGGAAAAAACGCATACGCCCTTTTTGGCCAACTGCATCATTGTCCACGTTCTGCCGCTTTTCCTGTGCTGGGAAGGCCATTCCCATCTACCTCCTGAACTCCGTTTCGTGCAATTCTGCCTTGCGTTCAAATCCCCTTCGTGGCCTTACCTCAGTATGTTTTTGGACGAGTGTTATCATTTAGAGCTCGGCAGGTTTGTGAAGTGCAGTGCCCCAGAGCTCCGTTTGGCAGCTCGCTTTGGTGTGAGCTGGCCGCAATAGCGCAAGATTGCTTCAGGCCCTGTTGTGCTTCCGGCGAGGCAGGCCGAGCCTTTGGTGAATTCCTCTTCGTGATGGGAAATTAGAGTGACATGGGCCTGTCCGAACACCGCCAGCTGGTCTCTCATTGGTTGCCCCTCTTCCAGGTCATCCTTCGGACCACTTGCAGAGACTACGAAAGAGGAGTGTCAAGACGCTGATCCTGCAAGTGGGCGAATTGTTAGTCAAGCGGCTGGGATGGCGGACGCTAGCACCCGGAGGTGAAAAATGAGGTGCGCTTTCGAAAGCTTTCCCGATCACACGGTGTACCATCCCCTGGGATTCCCATGAGTGGTTTGGCTGTAGGAAAGTTGCCTTGAACCTGGAGAGGTGGGACCCATGGAATGGGTAGCACGCAGTATAACTCTAGAGGCTCTGCCTTTGCTCCTCCAACCTCAGCAACCCTCTCAGCCTGAGGAGTATCCAGCCTTATGTCTTATGCCGCTGTGGGTGTAGATGTGGTCAATCCTGGTTGCATCACAGCCCCTGAACGCATTTTGGCAGAATTTCCCTCCCTCTCGCCGTGCTTCTTTCTTCTGTGTTTTGGAAATGTATTTTTAGAATGGGCTTTAGCTGATTTTCAGTGCTGTGTTGATGCCGCTTGACACACACTTGATTCACTTACAGAGAGATATCAATACTTAGGTTTTCAGATGCTGACGAGTCTGATATATTCTTCTGTGATGAGTAGGAGCTGTTGAGTCCTGTTCACTGAGCAAGGAGTAGGTGGTGTCTATTATATATTTGCTTTTCCGACCGGTATCTGTGTTCATTTCCAAGTCGTGTTTTATGCATCACGCCACCTCACCTTTCCGCTTAAGCAGGCCTAAGTGTGTTTTCGAAAAGCATGAGTCTGTTCTCTTTTGTCATTCGGGTCGTGGGTCGCGATTTTTACATTCCCTCTCTAAGTGATATCCCAAGTTTCTTTTTCTGTGGGACAGATTTCACTTAGCATCATCGTACCTCAATCCACTCATTATGCTGGAACCAGCCTTATGACATGGATTCCATGGCTGAGGGATATTCTATCGTACCTAAGTAGCACAAATTCTTGGTCCATTTCTCTCTTCCCCGGCATATGAAGGGTGTCCCGAAGTCGAGGTTGTTGTAAAGAGAGAAGCCCTAAACTTTAGGGTGCCTGCGTCTGGTTGATTTTTAGTTTTCCCACGATATAGGCCTACGTGTGGAGGTGCCGTATGCTCTGTGGTTCTGTTCTGTACGTGTTTTAGGAACGAGCATACGCTTCTCCAGAGTGGCTGTTGGCATTTTGCGTCCCTCCCGGCAACTGAACAAGGCTCCCTTATCTCCTTGGCCTGTCCTGCCTTTCTGGTTTTTTGACATTTTCCGGATGGCTCTTTTGCCCGGGGGGGGGGAGTGAGATTTCTTTGTAGTGCCGATCTGCTCTCCCCGGGTGCTTGGTTGGCCAAAAAGGGCGTATGCGTTTTTTCCTGAATATATTCAGGAAAAAACGCATACGCCCTTTTTGGCCAACTGCATCATTGTCCACGTTCTGCCGCTTTTCCTGTGCTGGGAAGGCCATTCCCATCTACCTCCTGAACTCCGTTTCGTGCAATTCTGCCTTGCGTTCAAATCCCCTTCGTGGCCTTACCTCAGTATGTTTTTGGACGAGTGTTATCATTTAGAGCTTGGCAGGTTTGTGAAGTGCAGTGCCCCAGAGCTCCGTTTGGCAGCTCGCTTTGGTGTGAGCTGGCCGCAATAGCGCAAGATTGCTTCAGGCCCTGTTGTGCTTCCGGGGAGGCAGGCCGAGCCTTTGGTGAATTCCTCTTCGTGATGGGAAATTAGAGTGACATGGGCCTGTCCGAACACCGCCAGCTGGTCTCTCATTGGTTGCCCCTCTTCCAGTTCATCCTTCGGACCACTTGCAGAGACTACGAAAGAGGAGTGTCAAGACGCTGATCCTGCAAGTGGGCGAATTGTTAGTCAAGCGGCTGGGATGGCGGACGCTAGCACCCGGAGGTGAAAAATGAGGTGCGCTTTCGAAAGCTTTCCCGATCACACGGTGTACCATCCCCTGGGATTCCCATGAGTGGTTTGGCTGTAGGAAAGTTGCCTTGAACCTGGAGAGGTGGGACCCATGGAATGGGTAGAACGCAGTATAACTCTAGAGGCTCTGCCTCTGCTCCTCCAACCTCAGCAACCCTCTCAGCCTGAGGAGTATCCAGCCGTATGTCTTATGCCGCTGTGGGTGTAGATGTGGTCAATCCTGGTTGCATCACAGCCCCTGAACGCATTTTGTCAGAATTTCCCTCCCTCTCGCCGTGCTTCTTTCTTCTGTGTTTTGGAAATGTATTTTTAGAATGGGCTTTAGCTGATTTTCAGTGCTGTGTTGATGCCGCTTGACACACACTTGATTCACTTACAGAGAGATATCAATACTTAGGTTTTCAGATGCTGACGAGTCTGATATATTCTTCTGTGATGAGTAGGAGCTGTTGAGTCCTGTTCACTGAGCAAGGAGTAGGTGGTGTCTATTATATATTTGCTTTTCCGACCGGTATCTGTGTTCATTTCCAAGTCGTGTTTTATGCATCACGCCACCTCACCTTTCCGTTTAAGCAGGCCTAAGTGTGTTTTCGAAAAGCGTGAGTCTGTTCTCTTTTGTCATTCGGGTCGTGGGTAGCGATTTTTACATTCCCTCTCTAAGTGATATCCCAAGTTTCTTTTTCTGTGGGACAGATTTCACTTAGCATCATCGTACCTCAATCCACTCATTATGCTGGAACCAGCCTTATGACATGGATTCCATGGCTGAGGGATATTCCTTCGTACCTAAGTAGCACAAATTCTTGGTCCATTTCTCTCTTCCCCGGCATATGAAGGGTGTCCCGAAGTCGAGGTTGTTGTAAAGAGAGAAGCCCTAAACTTTGGGGTGCCTGCGTCTGGTTGATTTTTAGTTTTCCCAAGATATAGGCCCACGTGTGGAGGTGCCCTATGCTCTGTGGTTCTGTTCTGTACGTGTTTTAGGAACGAGCATACGCTTCTCCAGAGTGGCTGTTGGCATTTTGCGTCCCTCCCGGCAACTGAACAAGGCTCCCTTATCTCCTTGGCCTGTCCTGCCTTTCTGGTTTTTTGACATTTTCCGGATGGCTCTTTTGCCCGGGGGGGGAGTGAGATTTCTTTGTAGTGCCGATCTGCTCTCCCCGGGTGCTGGGTTGGCCAAAAAGGGCGTATGCGTTTTTTCCTGAATATATTCAGGAAAAAACGCATACGCCCTTTTTGGCCAACTGCATCATTGTCCACGTTCTGCCGCTTTTCCTGTGCTGGGAAGGCCATTCCCATCTACCTCCTGAACTCCGTTTCGTGCAATTCTGCCTTGCGTTCAAATCCCCTTCGTTGCCTTACCTCAGTATGTTTTTGGACGAGTGTTATCATTTAGAGCTCGGCAGGTTTGTGAAGTGCAGTGCCCCAGAGCTCCGTTTGGCAGCTCGCTTTGGTGTGAGCTGGCCGCAATAGCGCAAGATTGCTTCAGGCCCTGTTGTGCTTCCGGCGAGGCAGGCCGAGCCTTTGGTGAATTCCTCTTCGTGATGGGAAATTAGAGTGACATGGGCCTGTCCGAACACCGCCAGCTGGTCTCTCATTGGTTGCCCCTCTTCCAGGTCATCCTTCGGACCACTTGCAGAGACTACGAAAGAGGAGTGTCAAGACGCTGATCCTGCAAGTGGGCGAATTGTTAGTCAAGCGGCTGGGATGGTGGACGCTAGCACTCGGAGGTGAAAAATGAGGTGCGCTTTCGAAAGCTTTCCCGATCACACGGTGTACCATCCCCTGGGATTCCCATGAGTGGTTTGGCTGTAGGAAAGTTGCCTTGAACCTGGAGAGGTGGGACCCATGGAATGGGTAGCACGCAGTATAACTCTAGAGGCTCTGCCTCTGCTCCTCCAACCTCAGCAATCCTCTCAGCCTGAGGAGTATCCAGCCTTATGTCTTATGCCGCTGTGGGTGTAGATGTGGTCAATCCTGGTTGCATCACAGCCCCTGAACGCATTTTGGCAGAATTTCCCTCCCTCTCGCCGTGCTTCTTTCTTCTGTGTTTTGGAAATGTATTTTTAGAATGGGCTTTAGCTGATTTTCAGTGCTGTGTTGATGCCGCTTGACACACACTTGATTCACTTACAGAGAGATATCAATACTTAGGTTTTCAGATGCTGACGAGTCTGATATATTCTTCTGTGATGAGTAGGAGCTGTTGAGTCCTGTTCACTGAGCAAGGAGTAGGTGGTGTCTATTATATATTTGCTTTTCCGACCGGTATCTGTGTTCATTTCCAAGTCGTGTTTTATGCATCACGCCACCTCACCTTTCCGTTTAAGCAGGCCTAAGTGTGTTTTCGAAAAGCGTGAGTCTGTTCTCTTTTGTCATTCGGGTCGTGGGTAGCGATTTTTACATTCCCTCTCTAAGTGATATCCCAAGTTTCTTTTTCTGTGGGACAGATTTCACTTAGCATCATCGTACCTCAATCCACTCATTATGCTGGAACCAGCCTTATGACATGGATTCCATGGCTGAGGGATATTCCATCGTACCTAAGTAGCACAAATTCTTGGTCCATTTCTCTCTTCCCCGGCATATGAAGGGTGTCCCGAAGTCGAGGTTGTTGTAAAGAGAGAAGCCGTAAACTTTGGGGTGCCTGCGTCTGGTTGATTTTTAGTTTTCCCAAGATATAGGCCCACGTGTGGAGGTGCCCTATGCTCTGTGGTTCTGTTCTGTACGTGTTTTAGGAACGAGCATACGCTTCTCCAGAGTGGCTGTTGGCATTTTGCGTCCCTCCCGGCAACTGAACAAGGCTCCCTTATCTCCTTGGCCTGTCCTGCCTTTCTGGTTTTTTGACATTTTCCGGATGGCTCTTTTGCCCGGGGGGGGAGTGAGATTTCTTTGTAGTGCCGATTTGCTCTCCCCGGGTGCTGGGTTGGCCAAAAAGGGCGTATGCGTTTTTTCCTGAATATATTCAGGAAAAAATGCATACGCCCTTTTTGGCCAACTGCATCATTGTCCACGTTCTGCCGCTTTTCCTGTGCTGGGAAGGCCATTCCCATCTACCTCCTGAACTCCGTTTCGTGCAATTCTGCCTTGCGTTCAAATCCCCTTCGTGGCCTTACCTCAGTATGTTTTTGGACGAGTGTTATCATTTAGAGCTCGGCAGGTTTGTGAAGTGCAGTGCCCCAGAGCTCCGTTTGGCAGCTCGCTTTGGTGTGAGCTGGCCGCAATAGCGCAAGATTGCTTCAGGCCCTGTTGTGCTTCCGGCGAGGCAGGCCGAGCCTTTGGTGAATTCCTCTTCGTGATGGGAAATTAGAGTGACATGGGCCTGTCCGAACACCGCCAGCTGGTCTCTCATTGGTTGCCCCTCTTCCAGTTCATCCTTCGGACCACTTGCAGAGACTACGAAAGAGGAGTGTCAAGACGCTGATCCTGCAAGTGGGCGAATTGTTAGTCAAGCGGCTGGGATGGCGGACGCTAGCACCCGGAGGTGAAAAATGAGGTGCGCTTTCGAAAGCTTTCCCGATCACACGGTGTACCATCCCCTGGGATTCCCATGAGTGGTTTGGCTGTAGGAAAGTTGCCTTGAACCTGGAGAGGTGGGACCCATGGAATGGGTAGCACGCAGTATAACTCTAGAGACTCTGCCTTTGCTCCTCCAACCTCAGCAATCCTCTCAGCCTGAGGAGTATCCAGCCTTATGTCTTATGCCGCTGTGGGTGTAGATGTGGTCAATCCTGGTTGCATCACAGCCCCTGAACGCATTTTGGCAGAATTTCCCTCCCTCTCGCCGTGCTTCTTTCTTCTGTGTTTTGGAAATGTATTTTTAGAATGGGCTTTAGCTGATTTTCAGTGCTGTGTTGATGCCGCTTGACACACACTTGATTCACTTACAGAGAGATATCAATACTTAGGTTTTCAGATGCTGACGAGTCTGATATATTCTTCTGTGATGAGTAGGAGCTGTTGAGTCCTGTTCACTGAGCAAGGAGTAGGTGGTGTCTATTATATATTTGCTTTTCCGACCGGTATCTGTGTTCATTTCCAAGTCGTGTTTTATGCATCACGCCACCTCACCTTTCCGTTTAAGCAGGCCTAAGTGTGTTTTCGAAAAGCGTGAGTCTGTTCTCTTTTGTCATTCGGGTCGTGGGTAGCGATTTTTACATTCCCTCTCTAAGTGATATCCCAAGTTTCTTTTTCTGTGGGACAGATTTCACTTAGCATCATCGTACCTCAATCCACTCATTATGCTGGAACCAGCCTTATGACATGGATTCCATGGCTGAGGGATATTCCATCGTACCTAAGTAGCACAAATTCTTGGTCCATTTCTCTCTTCCCCGGCATATGAAGGGTGTCCCGAAGTCGAGGTTGTTGTAAAGAGAGAAGCCGTAAACTTTGGGGTGCCTGCGTCTGGTTGATTTTTAGTTTTCCCAAGATATAGGCCCACGTGTGGAGGTGCCCTATGCTCTGTGGTTCTGTTCTGTACGTGTTTTAGGAACGAGCATACGCTTCTCCAGAGTGGCTGTTGGCATTTTGCGTCCCTCCCGGCAACTGAACAAGGCTCCCTTATCTCCTTGGCCTGTCCTGCCTTTCTGGTTTTTTGACATTTTCCGGATGGCTCTTTTGCCCGGGGGGGGAGTGAGATTTCTTTGTAGTGCCGATTTGCTCTCCCCGGGTGCTGGGTTGGCCAAAAAGGGCGTATGCGTTTTTTCCTGAATATATTCAGGAAAAAACGCATACGCCCTTTTTGGCCAACTGCATCATTGTCCACGTTCTGCCGCTTTTCCTGTGCTGGGAAGGCCATTCCCATCTACCTCCTGAACTCCGTTTCGTGCAATTCTGCCTTGCGTTCAAATCCCCTTCGTGGCCTTACCTCAGTATGTTTTTGGACGAGTGTTATCATTTAGAGCTCGGCAGGTTTGTGAAGTGCAGTGCCCCAGAGCTCCGTTTGGCAGCTCGCTTTGGTGTGAGCTGGCCGCAATAGCGCAAGATTGCTTCAGGCCCTGTTGTGCTTCCGGCGAGGCAGGCCGAGCCTTTGGTGAATTCCTCTTCGTGATGGGAAATTAGAGTGACATGGGCCTGTCCGAACACCGCCAGCTGGTCTCTCATTGGTTGCCCCTCTTCCAGTTCATCCTTCGGACCACTTGCAGAGACTACGAAAGAGGAGTGTCAAGACGCTGATCCTGCAAGTGGGCGAATTGTTAGTCAAGCGGCTGGGATGGCGGACGCTAGCACCCGGAGGTGAAAAATGAGGTGCGCTTTCGAAAGCTTTCCCGATCACACGGTGTACCATCCCCTGGGATTCCCATGAGTGGTTTGGCTGTAGGAAAGTTGCCTTGAACCTGGAGAGGTGGGACCCATGGAATGGGTAGCACGCAGTATAACTCTAGAGGCTCTGCCTTTGCTCCTCCAACCTCAGCAACCCTCTCAGCCTGAGGAGTATCCAGCCTTATGTCTTATGCCGCTGTGGGTGTAGATGTGGTCAATCCTGGTTGCATCACAGCCCCTGAACGCATTTTGTCAGAATTTCCCTCCCTCTCGCCGTGCTTCTTTCTTCTGTGTTTTGGAAATGTATTTTTAGAATGGGCTTTAGCTGAGTTTCAGTGCTGTGTTGATGCCGCTTGACACACACTTGATTCACTTACAGAGAGATATCAAAACTTAGGTTTTCAGATGCTGACGAGTCTGATATATTCTTCTGTGATGAGTAGGAGCTGTTGAGTCCTGTTCACTGAGCAAGGAGTAGGTGGTGTCTATTATATATTTGCTTTTCCGACCGGTATCTGTGCTCATTGCCAATTCGTGTTTTATGCATCACACCACCTCACCTTTCCGCTTAAGCAGGCCTAAGTGTGTTTTTGAAAAGCGTGAGTCTGTTCTCTTTTGTCATTCGGGTCGTGGGTAGCGATTTTTACATTCCCTCTCTAAGTGATATCCCAAGTTTCTTTTTCTGTGGGACAGATTTCACTTAGCATCATCGTACCTCAATCCACTCATTATGCTGGAACCAGCCTTATGACATGGATTCCATGGCTGAGGGATATTCCATCGTACCTAAGTAGCACAAATTCTTGGTCCATTTCTCTCTTCCCCGGCATATGAAGGGTGTCCCGAAGTCGAGGTTGTTGTAAAGAGAGAAGCCCTAAACTTTAGGGTGCCTGCGTCTGGTTGATTTTTAGTTTTCCCACGATATAGGCCCACGTGTGGAGGTGCCCTATGCTCTGTGGTTCTGTTCTGTACGTGTTTTAGGAACGAGCATACGCTTCTCCAGAGTGGCTGTTGGCATTTTGCGTCCCTCCCGGCAACTGAACAAGGCTCCCTTATCTCCTTGGCCTGTCCTACCTTTCTGGTTTTTTGACATTTTCCGGATGGCTCTTTTGCCCGGGGGGGGAGTGAGATTTCTTTGTAGTGCCGATTTGCTCTCCCCGGGTGCTGGGTTGGCCAAAAAGGGCGTATGCGTTTTTTCCTGAATATATTCAGGAAAAAACGCATACGCCCTTTTTGGCCAACTGCATCATTGTCCACGTTCTGCCGCTTTTCCTGTGCTGGGAAGGCCATTCCCATCTACCTCCTGAACTCCGTTTCGTGCAATTCTGCCTTGCGTTCAAATCCCCTTCGTGGCCTTACCTCAGTATGTTTTTGGACGAGTGTTATCATTTAGAGCTCGGCAGGTTTGTGAAGTGCAGTGCCCCAGAGCTCCGTTTGGCAGCTCGCTTTGGTGTGAGCTGGCCGCAATAGCGCAAGATTGCTTCAGGCCCTGTTGTGCTTCCGGCGAGGCAGGCCGAGCCTTTGGTGAATTCCTCTTCGTGATGGGAAATTAGAGTGACATGGGCCTGTCCGAACACCGCCAGCTGGTCTCTCATTGGTTGCCCCTCTTCCAGTTCATCCTTCGGACCACTTGCAGAGACTACGAAAGAGGAGTGTCAAGACGCTGATCCTGCAAGTGGGCGAATTGTTAGTCAAGCGGCTGGGATGGCGGACGCTAGCACCCGGAGGTGAAAAATGAGGTGCGCTTTCGAAAGCTTTCCCGATCACACGGTGTACCATCCCCTGGGATTCCCATGAGTGGTTTGGCTGTAGGAAAGTTGCCTTGAACCTGGAGAGGTGGGACCCATGGAATGGGTAGCACGCAGTATAACTCTAGAGGCTCTGCCTTTGCTCCTCCAACCTCAGCAATCCTCTCAGCCTGAGGAGTATCCAGCCTTATGTCTTATGCCGCTGTGGGTGTAGATGTGGTCAATCCTGGTTGCATCACAGCCCCTGAACGCATTTTGGCAGAATTTCCCTCGCTCTCGCCGTGCTTCTTTCTTCTGTGTTTTGGAAATGTATTTTTAGAATGGGCTTTAGCTGATTTTCAGTGCTGTGTTGATGCCGCTTGACACACACTTGATTCACTTACAGAGAGATATCAATACTTAGGTTTTCAGATGCTGACGAGTCTGATATATTCTTCTGTGATGAGTAGGAGCTGTTGAGTCCTGTTCACTGAGCAAGGAGTAGCTGGTGTCTATTATATATTTGCTTTTCCGACCGGTATCTGTGCTCATTTCCAAGTCGTGTTTTATGCATCACGCCACCTCACCTTTCCGCTTAAGCAGGCCTAAGTGTGTTTTTGAAAAGCGTGAGTCTGTTCTCTTTTGTCATTCGGGTCGTGGGTAGCGATTTTTACATTCCCTCTCTAAGTGATATCCCAAGTTTCTTTTTCTGTGCGACAGATTTCACTTAGCATCATCGTACCTCAATCCACTCATTATGCTGGAACCAGCCTTATGACATGGATTCCATGGCTGAGGGATATTCCCTCGTACCTAAGTAGCACAAATTCTTGGTCCATTTCTCTCTTCCCCGGCATATGAAGGGTGTCCCGAAGTCGAGGTTGTTGTAAAGAGAGAAGCCCTAAACTTTGGGGTGCCTGCGTCTGGTTGATTTTTAGTTTTCCCAAGATATAGGCCCACGTGTGGAGGTGCCGTATGCTCTGTGGTTCTGTTCTGTACGTGTTTTAGGAACGAGCATACGCTTCTCCAGAGTGGCTGTTGGCATTTTGCGTCCCTCCCGGCAACTGAACAAGGCTCCCTTATCTCCTTGGCCTGTCCTGCCTTTCTGGTTTTTTGACATTTTCCGGATGGCTCTTTTGCCCGGGGGGGGGAGTGAGATTTCTTTGTAGTGCCGATCTGCTCTCCCCGGGTGCTGGGTTGGCCAAAAAGGGCGTATGCGTTTTTTCCTGAATATATTCAGGAAAAAACGCATACGCCCTTTTTGGCCAACTGCATCATTGTCCACGTTCTGCCGCTTTTCCTGTGCTGGGAAGGCCATTCCCATCTACCTCCTGAACTCCGTTTCGTGCAATTCGGCCTTGCGTTCAAGTCCCCTTCGTGGCCTTACCTCAGTATGTTTTTGGACGAGTGTTATCATTTAGAGCTCGGCAGGTTTGTGAAGTGCAGTGCCCCAGAGCTCCGTTTGGCAGCTCGCTTTGGTGTGAGCTGGCCGCAATAGCGCAAGATTGCTTCAGGCCCTGTTGTGCTTCCGGCGAGGCAGGCCGAGCCTTTGGTGAATTCCTCTTCGTGATGGGAAATTAGAGTGACATGGGCCTGTCCGAACACCGCCAGCTGGTCTCTCATTGGTTGCCCCTCTTCCAGGTCATCCTTCGGACCACTTGCAGAGACTACGAAAGAGGAGTGTCAAGACGCTGATCCTGCAAGTGGGCGAATTGTTAGTCAAGCGGCTGGGATGGCGGACGCTAGCACCCGGAGGTGAAAAATGAGGTGCGCTTTCGAAAGCTTTCCCGATCACACGGTGTACCATCCCCTGGGATTCCCATGAGTGGTTTGGCTGTAGGAAAGTTGCCTTGAACCTGGAGAGGTGGGACCCATGGAATGGGTAGCACGCAGTATAACTCTAGAGGCTCTGCCTTTGCTCCTCCAACCTCAGCAACCCTCTCAGCCTGAGGAGTATCCAGCCTTATGTCTTATGCCGCTGTGGGTGTAGATGTGGTCAATCCTGGTTGCATCACAGCCCCTGAACGCATTTTGGCAGAATTTCCCTCCCTCTCGCCGTGCTTCTTTCTTCTGTGTTTTGGAAATGTATTTTTAGAATGGGCTTTAGCTGATTTTCAGTGCTGTGTTGATGCCGCTTGACACACACTTGATTCACTTACAGAGAGATATCAATACTTAGGTTTTCAGATGCTGACGAGTCTGATATATTCTTCTGTGATGAGTAGGAGCTGTTGAGTCCTGTTCACTGAGCAAGGAGTAGGTGGTGTCTATTATATATTTGCTTTTCCGACCGGTATCTGTGTTCATTTCCAAGTCGTGTTTTATGCATCACGCCACCTCACCTTTCCGCTTAAGCAGGCCTAAGTGTGTTTTCGAAAAGCATGAGTCTGTTCTCTTTTGTCATTCGGGTCGTGGGTCGCGATTTTTACATTCCCTCTCTAAGTGATATCCCAAGTTTCTTTTTCTGTGGGACAGATTTCACTTAGCATCATCGTACCTCAATCCACTCATTATGCTGGAACCAGCCTTATGACATGGATTCCATGGCTGAGGGATATTCTATCGTACCTAAGTAGCACAAATTCTTGGTCCATTTCTCTCTTCCCCGGCATATGAAGGGTGTCCCGAAGTCGAGGTTGTTGTAAAGAGAGAAGCCCTAAACTTTGGGGTGCCTGCGTCTGGTTGATTTTTAGTTTTCCCAAGATATAGGCCCACGTGTGGAGGTGCCCTATGCTCTGTGGTTCTGTTCTGTACGTGTTTTAGGAACGAGCATACGCTTCTCCAGAGTGGCTGTTGGCATTTTGCGTCCCTCCCGGCAACTGAACAAGGCTCCCTTATCTCCTTGGCCTGTCCTGCCTTTCTGGTTTTTTGACATTTTCCGGATGGCTCTTTTGCCCGGGGGGGGAGTGAGATTTCTTTGTAGTGCCGATTTGCTCTGCCCGGGTGCTGGGTTGGCCAAAAAGGGCGTATGCGTTTTTTCCTGAATATATTCAGGAAAAAACGCATACGCCCTTTTTGGCCAACTGCATCATTGTCCACGTTCTGCCGCTTTTCCTGTGCTGGGAAGGCCATTCCCATCTACCTCCTGAACTCCGTTTCGTGCAATTCTGCCTTGCGTTCAAATCCCCTTCGTGGCCTTACCTCAGTATGTTTTTGGACGAGTGTTATCATTTAGAGCTCGGCAGGTTTGTGAAGTGCAGTGCCCCAGAGCTCCGTTTGGCAGCTCGCTTTGGTGTGAGCTGGCCGCAATAGCGCAAGATTGCTTCAGGCCCTGTTGTGCTTCCGGCGAGGCAGGCCGAGCCTTTGGTGAATTCCTCTTCGTGATGGGAAATTAGAGTGACATGGGCCTGTCCGAACACCGCCAGCTGGTCTCTCATTGGTTGCCCCTCTTCCAGTTCATCCTTCGGACCACTTGCAGAGACTACGAAAGAGGAGTGTCAAGACGCTGATCCTGCAAGTGGGCGAATTGTTAGTCAAGCGGCTGGGATGGCGGACGCTAGCACCCGGAGGTGAAAAATGAGGTGCGCTTTCGAAAGCTTTCCCGATCACACGGTGTACCATCCCCTGGGATTCCCATGAGTGGTTTGGCTGTAGGAAAGTTGCCTTGAACCTGGAGAGGTGGGACCCATGGAATGGGTAGCACGCAGTATAACTCTAGAGGCTCTGCCTCTGCTCCTCCAACCTCAGCAACCCTCTCAGCCTGAGGAGTATCCAGCCGTATGTCTTATGCCGCTGTGGGTGTAGATGTGGTCAATCCTGGTTGCATCACAGCCCCTGAACGCATTTTGGCAGAATTTCCCTCCCTCTCGCCGTGCTTCTTTCTTCTGTGTTTTGGAAATGTATTTTTAGAATGGCCTTTAGCTGATTTTCAGTGCTGTGTTGATGCCGCTTGACACACACTTGATTCACTTACAGAGAGATATCAATACTTAGGTTTTCAGATGCTGACGAGTCTGATATATTCTTCTGTGATGAGTAGGAGCTGTTGAGTCCTGTTCACTGAGCAAGGAGTAGGTGGTGTCTATTATATATTTGCTTTTCCGACCGGTATCTGTGTTCATTTCCAAGTCGTGTTTTATGCATCACGCCACCTCACCTTTCCGTTTAAGCAGGCCTAAGAGTGTTTTCGAAAAGCGTGAGTCTGTTCTCTTTTGTCATTCGGGTCGTGGGTAGCGATTTGTACATTCCCTCTCTAAGTGATATCCCAAGTTTCTTTTTCTGTGGGACAGATTTCACTTAGCATCATCGTACCTCAATCCACTCATTATGCTGGAACCAGCCTTATGACATGGATTCCATGGCTGAGGGATATTCCATCGTACCTAAGTAGCACAAATTCTTTGTCCATTTCTCTCTTCCCCGGCATATGAAGGGTGTCCCGAAGTCGAGGTTGTTGTAAAGAGAGAAGCCCTAAACTTTGGGGTGCCTGCGTCTGGTTGATTTTTAGTTTTCCCACGATATAGGCCCACGTGTGGAGGTGCCCTATGCTCTGTGGTTCTGTTCTGTACGTGTTTTAGGAACGAGCATACGCTTCTCCAGAGTGGCTGTTGGCATTTTGCGTCCCTCCCGGCAACTGAACAAGGCTCCCTTATCTCCTTGGCCTGTCCTGCCTTTCTGGTTTTTTGACATTTTCCGGATGGCTCTTTTGCCCGGGGGGGGGGGAGTGAGATTTCTTTGTAGTGCCGATCTGCTCTCCCCGGGTGCTTGGTTGGCCAAAAAGGGCGTATGCGTTTTTTCCTGAATATATTCAGGAAAAAACGCATACGCCCTTTTTGGCCAACTGCATCATTGTCCACGTTCTGCCGCTTTTCCTGTGCTGGGAAGGCCATTCCCATCTACCTCCTGAACTCCGTTTCGTGCAATTCTGCCTTGCGTTCAAATCCCCTTCGTGGCCTTACCTCAGTATGTTTTTGGACGAGTGTTATCATTTAGAGCTCGGCAGGTTTGTGAAGTGCAGTGCCCCAGAGCTCCGTTTGGCAGCTCGCTTTGGTGTGAGCTGGCCGCAATAGCGCAAGATTGCTTCAGGCCCTGTTGTGCTTCCGGCGAGGCAGGCCGAGCCTTTGGTGAATTCCTCTTCGTGATGGGAAATTAGAGTGACATGGGCCTGTCCGAACACCGCCAGCTGGTCTCTCATTGGTTGCCCCTCTTCCAGTTCATCCTTCGGACCACTTGCAGAGACTACGAAAGAGGAGTGTCAAGACGCTGATCCTGCAAGTGGGCGAATTGTTAGTCAAGCGGCTGGGATGGCGGACGCTAGCACCCGGAGGTGAAAAATGAGGTGCGCTTTCGAAAGCTTTCCCGATCACACGGTGTACCATCCCCTGGGATTCCCATGAGTGGTTTGGCTGTAGGAAAGTTGCCTTGAACCTGGAGAGGTGGGACCCATGGAATGGGTAGCACGCAGTATAACTCTAGAGGCTCTGCCTCTGCTCCTCCAACCTCAGCAACCCTCTCAGCCTGAGGAGTATCCAGCCGTATGTCTTACGCCGCTGTGGGTGTAGATGTGGTCAATCCTGGTTGCATCACAGCCCCTGAACGCATTTTGTCAGAATTTCCCTCCCTCTCGCCGTGCTTCTTTCTTCTGTGTTTTGGAAATGTATTTTTAGAATGGGCTTTAGCTGATTTTCAGTGCTGTGTTGATGCTGCTTGACACACACTTGATTCACTTACAGAGAGATATCAAAACTTAGGTTTTCAGATGCTGACGAGTCTGATATATTCTTCTGTGATGAGTAGGAGCTGTTGAGTCCTGTTCACTGAGCAAGGAGTAGGTGGTGTCTATTATATATTTGCTTTTCCGACCGGTATCTGTGTTCATTTCCAAGTCGTGTTTTATGCATCACGCCACCTCACCTTTCCGTTTAAGCAGGCCTAAGTGTGTTTTCGAAAAGCGTGAGTCTGTTCTCTTTTGTCATTCGGGTCGTGGGTAGCGATTTTTACATTCCCTCTCTAAGTGATATCCCAAGTTTCTTTTTCTGTGGGACAGATTTCACTTAGCATCATCGTACCTCAATCCACTCATTATGCTGGAACCAGCCTTATGACATGGATTCCATGGCTGAGGGATATTCCCTCGTACCTAAGTAGCACAAATTCTTGGTCCATTTCTCTCTTCCCCGGCATATGAAGGGTGTCCCGAAGTCGAGGTTGTTGTAAAGAGAGAAGCCGTAAACTTTGGGGTGCCTGCGTCTGGTTGATTTTTAGTTTTCCCAAGATATAGGCCCACGTGTGGAGGTGCCGTATGCTCTGTGGTTCTGTTCTGTACGTGTTTTAGGAACGAGCATACGCTTCTCCAGAGTGGCTGTTGGCATTTTGCGTCCCTCCCGGCAACTGAACAAGGCTCCCTTATCTCCTTGGCCTGTCCTGCCTTTCTGTTTTTTTGACATTTTCCGGATGGCTCTTTTGCCCGGGGGGGGAGTGAGATTTCTTTGTAGTGCCGATTTGCTCTCCCTGGGTGCTGGGTTGGCCAAAAAGGGCGTATGCGTTTTTTCCTGAATATATTCAGGAAAAAACGCATACGCCCTTTTTGGCCAACTGCATCATTGTCCACGTTCTGCCGCTTTTCCTGTGCTGGGAAGGCCATTCCCATCTACCTCCTGAACTCCGTTTCGTGCAATTCTGCCTTGCGTTCAAATCCCCTTCGTGGCCTTACCTCAGTATGTTTTTGGACGAGTGTTATCATTTAGAGCTCGGCAGGTTTGTGAAGTGCAGTGCCCCAGAGCTCCGTTTGGCAGCTCGCTTTGGTGTGAGCTGGCCGCAATAGCGCAAGATTGCTTCAGGCCCTGTTGTGCTTCCGGCGAGGCAGGCCGAGCCTTTGGTGAATTCCTCTTCGTGATGGGAAATTAGAGTGACATGGGCCTGTCCGAACACCGCCAGCTGGTCTCTCATTGGTTGCCCCTCTTCCAGGTCATCCTTCGGACCACTTGCAGAGACTACGAAAGAGGAGTGTCAAGACGCTGATCCTGCAAGTGGGCGAATTGTTAGTCAAGCGGCTGGGATGGCGGACGCTAGCACCCGGAGGTGAAAAATGAGGTGCGCTTTCGAAAGCTTTCCCGATCACACGGTGTACCATCCCCTGGGATTCCCATGAGTGGTTTGGCTGTAGGAAAGTTGCCTTGAACCTGGAGAGGTGGGACCCATGGAATGGGTAGCACGCAGTATAACTCTAGAGGCTCTGCCTTTGCTCCTCCAACCTCAGCAATCCTCTCAGCCTGAGGAGTATCCAGCCGTATGTCTTATGCCGCTGTGGGTGTAGATGTGGTCAATCCTGGTTGCATCACAGCCCCTGAACGCATTTTGGCAGAATTTCCCTCCCTCTCGCCGTGCTTCTTTCTTCTGTGTTTTGGAAATGTATTTTGAGAATGGGCTTTAGCTGATTTTCAGTGCTGTGTTGATGCCGCTTGACACACACTTGATTCACTTACAGAGAGATATCAAAACTTAGGTTTTCAGATGCTGACGAGTCTGATATATTCTTCTGTGATGAGTAGGAGCTGTTGAGTCCTGTTCACTGAGCAAGGAGTAGGTGGTGTCTATTATATATTTGCTTTTCCGACCGGTATCTGTGCTCATTGCCAATTCGTGTTTTATGCATCACACCACCTCACCTTTCCGCTTAAGCAGGCCTAAGTGTGTTTTCGAAAAGCATGAGTCTGTTCTCTTTTGTCATTCGGGTCGTGGGTAGCGATTTTTACATTCCCTCTCTAAGTGATATCCCAAGTTTCTTTTTCTGTGGGACAGATTTCACTTAGCATCATCGTACCTCAATCCACTCATTATGCTGGAACCAGCCTTATGACATGGATTCCATGGCTGAGGGATATTCCATCGTACCTAAGTAGCACAAATTCTTGGTCCATTTCTCTCTTCCCCGGCATATGAAGGGTGTCCCGAAGTCGAGGTTGTTGTAAAGAGAGAAGCCCTAAACTTTGGGGTGCCTGCGTCTGGTTGATTTTTAGTTTTCCCAAGATATAGGCCCACGTGTGGAGGTGCCCTATGCTCTGTGGTTCTGTTCTGTACGTGTTTTAGGAACGAGCATACGCTTCTCCAGAGTGGCTGTTGGCATTTTGCGTCCCTCCCGGCAACTGAACAAGGCTCCCTTATCTCCTTGGCCTGTCCTACCTTTCTGGTTTTTTGACATTTTCCGGATGGCTCTTTTGCCCGGGGGGGGAGTGAGATTTCTTTGTAGTGCCGATTTGCTCTCCCCGGGTGCTGGGTTGGCCAAAAAGGGCGTATGCGTTTTTTCCTGAATATATTCAGGAAAAAATGCATACGCCCTTTTTGGCCAACTGCATCATTGTCCACGTTCTGCCGCTTTTCCTGTGCTGGGAAGGCCATTCCCATCTACCTCGTGAACTCCGTTTCGTGCAATTCTGCCTTGCGTTCAAATCCCCTTCGTGGCCTTACCTCAGTATGTTTTTGGACGAGTGTTATCATTTAGAGCTCGGCAGGTTTGTGAAGTGCAGTGCCCCAGAGCTCCGTTTGGCAGCTCGCTTTGGTGTGAGCTGGCCGCAATAGCGCAAGATTGCTTCAGGCCCTGTTGTGCTTCCGGCGAGGCAGGCCGAGCCTTTGGTGAATTCCTCTTCGTGATGGGAAATTAGAGTGACATGGGCCTGTCCGAACACCGCCAGCTGGTCTCTCATTGGTTGCCCCTCTTCCAGTTCATCCTTCGGACCACTTGCAGAGACTACGAAAGAGGAGTGTCAAGACGCTGATCCTGCAAGTGGGCGAATTGTTAGTCAAGCGGCTGGGATGGCGGACGCTAGCACCCGGAGGTGAAAAATGAGGTGCGCTTTCGAAAGCTTTCCCGATCACACGGTGTACCATCCCCTGGGATTCCCATGAGTGGTTTGGCTGTAGGAAAGTTGCCTTGAACCTGGAGAGGTGGGACCCATGGAATGGGTAGCACGCAGTATAACTCTAGAGGCTCTGCCTCTGCTCCTCCAACCTCAGCAACCCTCTCAGCCTGAGGAGTATCCAGCCGTATGTCTTATGCCGCTGTGGGTGTAGATGTGGTCAATCCTGGTTGCATCACAGCCCCTGAACGCATTTTGGCAGAATTTCCCTCCCTCTCGCCGTGCTTCTTTCTTCTGTGTTTTGGAAATGTATTTTTAGAATGGCCTTTAGCTGATTTTCAGTGCTGTGTTGATGCCGCTTGACACACACTTGATTCACTTACAGAGAGATATCAATACTTAGGTTTTCAGATGCTGACGAGTCTGATATATTCTTCTGTGATGAGTAGGAGCTGTTGAGTCCTGTTCACTGAGCAAGGAGTAGGTGGTGTCTATTATATATTTGCTTTTCCGACCGGTATCTGTGTTCATTTCCAAGTCGTGTTTTATGCATCACGCCACCTCACCTTTCCGTTTAAGCAGGCCTAAGAGTGTTTTCGAAAAGCGTGAGTCTGTTCTCTTTTGTCATTCGGGTCGTGGGTAGCGATTTGTACATTCCCTCTCTAAGTGATATCCCAAGTTTCTTTTTCTGTGGGACAGATTTCACTTAGCATCATCGTACCTCAATCCACTCATTATGCTGGAACCAGCCTTATGACATGGATTCCATGGCTGAGGGATATTCCCTCGTACCTAAGTAGCACAAATTCTTTGTCCATTTCTCTCTTCCCCGGCATATGAAGGGTGTCCCGAAGTCGAGGTTGTTGTAAAGAGAGAAGCCCTAAACTTTGGGGTGCCTGCGTCTGGTTGATTTTTAGTTTTCCCACGATATAGGCCCACGTGTGGAGGTGCCCTATGCTCTGTGGTTCTGTTCTGTACGTGTTTTAGGAACGAGCATACGCTTCTCCAGAGTGGCTGTTGGCATTTTGCGTCCCTCCCGGCAACTGAACAAGGCTCCCTTATCTCCTTGGCCTGTCCTGCCTTTCTGGTTTTTTGACATTTTCCGGATGGCTCTTTTGCCCGGGGGGGGGGGGAGTGAGATTTCTTTGTAGTGCCGATCTGCTCTCCCCGGGTGCTTGGTTGGCCAAAAAGGGCGTATGCGTTTTTTCCTGAATATATTCAGGAAAAAACGCATACGCCCTTTTTGGCCAACTGCATCATTGTCCACGTTCTGCCGCTTTTCCTGTGCTGGGAAGGCCATTCCCATCTACCTCCTGAACTCCGTTTCGTGCAATTCTGCCTTGCGTTCAAATCCCCTTCGTGGCCTTACCTCAGTATGTTTTTGGACGAGTGTTATCATTTAGAGCTCGGCAGGTTTGTGAAGTGCAGTGCCCCAGAGCTCCGTTTGGCAGCTCGCTTTGGTGTGAGCTGGCCGCAATAGCGCAAGATTGCTTCAGGCCCTGTTGTGCTTCCGGCGAGGCAGGCCGAGCCTTTGGTGAATTCCTCTTCGTGATGGGAAATTAGAGTGACATGGGCCTGTCCGAACACCGCCAGCTGGTCTCTCATTGGTTGCCCCTCTTCCAGTTCATCCTTCGGACCACTTGCAGAGACTACGAAAGAGGAGTGTCAAGACGCTGATCCTGCAAGTGGGCGAATTGTTAGTCAAGCGGCTGGGATGGCGGACGCTAGCACCCGGAGGTGAAAAATGAGGTGCGCTTTCGAAAGCTTTCCCGATCACACGGTGTACCATCCCCTGGGATTCCCATGAGTGGTTTGGCTGTAGGAAAGTTGCCTTGAACCTGGAGAGGTGGGACCCATGGAATGGGTAGCACGCAGTATAACTCTAGAGGCTCTGCCTCTGCTCCTCCAACCTCAGCAACCCTCTCAGCCTGAGGAGTATCCAGCCTTATGTCTTATGCCGCTGTGGGTGTAGATGTGGTCAATCCTGGTTGCATCACAGCCCCTGAACGCATTTTGGCAGAATTTCCCTCCCTCTCGCCGTGCTTCTTTCTTCTGTGTTTTGGAAATGTATTTTTAGAATGGGCTTTAGCTGATTTTCAGTGCTGTGTTGATGCCGCTTGACACACACTTGATTCACTTACAGAGAGATATCAATACTTAGGTTTTCAGATGCTGACGAGTCTGATATATTCTTCTGTGATGAGTAGGAGCTGTTGAGTCCTGTTCACTGAGCAAGGAGTAGGTGGTGTCTATTATATATTTGCTTTTCCGACCGGTATCTGTGTTCATTTCCAAGTCGTGTTTTATGCATCACGCCACCTCACCTTTCCGTTTAAGCAGGCCTAAGTGTGTTTTCGAAAAGCGTGAGTCTGTTCTCTTTTGTCATTCGGGTCGTGGGTAGCGATTTTTACATTCCCTCTCTAAGTGATATCCCAAGTTTCTTTTTCTGTGGGACAGATTTCACTTAGCATCATCGTACCTCAATCCACTCATTATGCTGGAACCAGCCTTATGACATGGATTCCATGGCTGAGGGATATTCCTTCGTACCTAAGTAGCACAAATTCTTGGTCCATTTCTCTCTTCCCCGGCATATGAAGGGTGTCCCGAAGTCGAGGTTGTTGTAAAGAGAGAAGCCCTAAACTTTGGGGTGCCTGCGTCTGGTTGATTTTTAGTTTTCCCAAGATATAGGCCCACGTGTGGAGGTGCCCTATGCTCTGTGGTTCTGTTCTGTACGTGTTTTAGGAACGAGCATACGCTTCTCCAGAGTGGCTGTTGGCATTTTGCGTCCCTCCCGGCAACTGAACAAGGCTCCCTTATCTCCTTGGCCTGTCCTGCCTTTCTGGTTTTTTGACATTTTCCGGATGGCTCTTTTGCCCGGGGGGGGAGTGAGATTTCTTTGTAGTGCCGATTTGCTCTCCCCGGGTGCTGGGTTGGCCAAAAAGGGCGTATGCGTTTTTTCCTGAATATATTCAGGAAAAAACGCATACGCCCTTTTTGGCCAACTGCATCATTGTCCACGTTCTGCCGCTTTTCCTGTGCTGGGAAGGCCATTCCCATCTACCTCCTGAACTCCGTTTCGTGCAATTCTGCCTTGCGTTCAAATCCCCTTCGTGGCCTTACCTCAGTATGTTTTTGGACGAGTGTTATCATTTAGAGCTCGGCAGGTTTGTGAAGTGCAGTGCCCCAGAGCTCCGTTTGGCAGCTCGCTTTGGTGTGAGCTGGCCGCAATAGTGCAAGATTGCTTCAGGCCCTGTTGTGCTTCCGGCGAGGCAGGCCGAGCCTTTGGTGAATTCCTCTTCGTGATGGGAAATTAGAGTGACATGGGCCTGTCTGAACACCGCCAGCTGGTCTCTCATTGGTTGCCCCTCTTCCAGTTCATCCTTCGGACCACTTGCAGAGACTACGAAAGAGGAGTGTCAAGACGCTGATCCTGCAAGTGGGCGAATTGTTAGTCAAGCGGCTGGGATGGCGGACGCTAGCACCCGGAGGTGAAAAATGAGGTGCGCTTTCGAAAGCTTTCCCGATCACACGGTGTACCATCCCCTGGGATTCCCATGAGTGGTTTGGCTGTAGGAAAGTTGCCTTGAACCTGGAGAGGTGGGACCCATGGAATGGGTAGCACGCAGTATAACTCTAGAGGCTCTGCCTTTGCTCCTCCAACCTCAGCAACCCTCTCAGCCTGAGGAGTATCCAGCCGTATGTCTTACGCCGCTGTGGGTGTAGATGTGGTCAATCCTGGTTGCATCACAGCCCCTGAACGCATTTTGTCAGAATTTCCCTCCCTCTCGCCGTGCTTCTTTCTTCTGTGTTTTGGAAATGTATTTTTAGAATGGGCTTTAGCTGATTTTCAGTGCTGTGTTGATGCTGCTTGACACACACTTGATTCACTTACAGAGAGATATCAAAACTTAGGTTTTCAGATGCTGACGAGTCTGATATATTCTTCTGTGATGAGTAGGAGCTGTTGAGTCCTGTTCACTGAGCAAGGAGTAGGTGGTGTCTATTATATATTTGCTTTTCCGACCGGTATCTGTGTTCATTTCCAAGTCGTGTTTTATGCATCACGCCACCTCACCTTTCCGTTTAAGCAGGCCTAAGTGTGTTTTCGAAAAGCGTGAGTCTGTTCTCTTTTGTCATTCGGGTCGTGGGTAGCGATTTTTACATTCCCTCTCTAAGTGATATCCCAAGTTTCTTTTTCTGTGGGACAGATTTCACTTAGCATCATCGTACCTCAATCCACTCATTATGCTGGAACCAGCCTTATGACATGGATTCCATGGCTGAGGGATATTCCCTCGTACCTAAGTAGCACAAATTCTTGGTCCATTTCTCTCTTCCCCGGCATATGAAGGGTGTCCCGAAGTCGAGGTTGTTGTAAAGAGAGAAGCCGTAAACTTTGGGGTGCCTGCGTCTGGTTGATTTTTAGTTTTCCCAAGATATAGGCCCACGTGTGGAGGTGCCGTATGCTCTGTGGTTCTGTTCTGTACGTGTTTTAGGAACGAGCATACGCTTCTCCAGAGTGGCTGTTGGCATTTTGCGTCCCTCCCGGCAACTGAACAAGGCTCCCTTATCTCCTTGGCCTGTCCTGCCTTTCTGTTTTTTTGACATTTTCCGGATGGCTCTTTTGCCCGGGGGGGGAGTGAGATTTCTTTGTAGTGCCGATTTGCTCTCCCTGGGTGCTGGGTTGGCCAAAAAGGGCGTATGCGTTTTTTCCTGAATATATTCAGGAAAAAACGCATACGCCCTTTTTGGCCAACTGCATCATTGTCCACGTTCTGCCGCTTTTCCTGTGCTGGGAAGGCCATTCCCATCTACCTCCTGAACTCCGTTTCGTGCAATTCTGCCTTGCGTTCAAATCCCCTTCGTGGCCTTACCTCAGTATGTTTTTGGACGAGTGTTATCATTTAGAGCTCGGCAGGTTTGTGAAGTGCAGTGCCCCAGAGCTCCGTTTGGCAGCTCGCTTTGGTGTGAGCTGGCCGCAATAGCGCAAGATTGCTTCAGGCCCTGTTGTGCTTCCGGCGAGGCAGGCCGAGCCTTTGGTGAATTCCTCTTCGTGATGGGAAATTAGAGTGACATGGGCCTGTCCGAACACCGCCAGCTGGTCTCTCATTGGTTGCCCCTCTTCCAGGTCATCCTTCGGACCACTTGCAGAGACTACGAAAGAGGAGTGTCAAGACGCTGATCCTGCAAGTGGGCGAATTGTTAGTCAAGCGGCTGGGATGGCGGACGCTAGCACCCGGAGGTGAAAAATGAGGTGCGCTTTCGAAAGCTTTCCCGATCACACGGTGTACCATCCCCTGGGATTCCCATGAGTGGTTTGGCTGTAGGAAAGTTGCCTTGAACCTGGAGAGGTGGGACCCATGGAATGGGTAGCACGCAGTATAACTCTAGAGGCTCTGCCTTTGCTCCTCCAACCTCAGCAATCCTCTCAGCCTGAGGAGTATCCAGCCGTATGTCTTATGCCGCTGTGGGTGTAGATGTGGTCAATCCTGGTTGCATCACAGCCCCTGAACGCATTTTGGCAGAATTTCCCTCCCTCTCGCCGTGCTTCTTTCTTCTGTGTTTTGGAAATGTATTTTGAGAATGGGCTTTAGCTGATTTTCAGTGCTGTGTTGATGCCGCTTGACACACACTTGATTCACTTACAGAGAGATATCAAAACTTAGGTTTTCAGATGCTGACGAGTCTGATATATTCTTCTGTGATGAGTAGGAGCTGTTGAGTCCTGTTCACTGAGCAAGGAGTAGGTGGTGTCTATTATATATTTGCTTTTCCGACCGGTATCTGTGCTCATTGCCAATTCGTGTTTTATGCATCACACCACCTCACCTTTCCGCTTAAGCAGGCCTAAGTGTGTTTTCGAAAAGCATGAGTCTGTTCTCTTTTGTCATTCGGGTCGTGGGTAGCGATTTTTACATTCCCTCTCTAAGTGATATCCCAAGTTTCTTTTTCTGTGGGACAGATTTCACTTAGCATCATCGTACCTCAATCCACTCATTATGCTGGAACCAGCCTTATGACATGGATTCCATGGCTGAGGGATATTCCATCGTACCTAAGTAGCACAAATTCTTGGTCCATTTCTCTCTTCCCCGGCATATGAAGGGTGTCCCGAAGTCGAGGTTGTTGTAAAGAGAGAAGCCCTAAACTTTGGGGTGCCTGCGTCTGGTTGATTTTTAGTTTTCCCAAGATATAGGCCCACGTGTGGAGGTGCCCTATGCTCTGTGGTTCTGTTCTGTACGTGTTTTAGGAACGAGCATACGCTTCTCCAGAGTGGCTGTTGGCATTTTGCGTCCCTCCCGGCAACTGAACAAGGCTCCCTTATCTCCTTGGCCTGTCCTACCTTTCTGGTTTTTTGACATTTTCCGGATGGCTCTTTTGCCCGGGGGGGGAGTGAGATTTCTTTGTAGTGCCGATTTGCTCTCCCCGGGTGCTGGGTTGGCCAAAAAGGGCGTATGCGTTTTTTCCTGAATATATTCAGGAAAAAATGCATACGCCCTTTTTGGCCAACTGCATCATTGTCCACGTTCTGCCGCTTTTCCTGTGCTGGGAAGGCCATTCCCATCTACCTCGTGAACTCCGTTTCGTGCAATTCGGCCTTGCGTTCAAATCCCCTTCGTGGCCTTACCTCAGTATGTTTTTGGACGAGTGTTATCATTTAGAGCTCGGCAGGTTTGTGAAGTGCAGTGCCCCAGAGCTCCGTTTGGCAGCTCGCTTTGGTGTGAGCTGGCCGCAATAGCGCAAGATTGCTTCAGGCCCTGTTGTGCTTCCGGCGAGGCAGGCCGAGCCTTTGGTGAATTCCTCTTCGTGATGGGAAATTAGAGTGACATGGGCCTGTCCGAACACCGCCAGCTGGTCTCTCATTGGTTGCCCCTCTTCCAGTTCATCCTTCGGACCACTTGCAGAGACTACGAAAGAGGAGTGTCAAGACGCTGATCCTGCAAGTGGGCGAATTGTTAGTCAAGCGGCTGGGATGGCGGACGCTAGCACCCGGAGGTGAAAAATGAGGTGCGCTTTCGAAAGCTTTCCCGATCACACGGTGTACCATCCCCTGGGATTCCCATGAGTGGTTTGGCTGTAGGAAAGTTGCCTTGAACCTGGAGAGGTGGGACCCATGGAATGGGTAGCACGCAGTATAACTCTAGAGGCTCTGCCTTTGCTCCTCCAACCTCAGCAATCCTCTCAGCCTGAGGAGTATCCAGCCGTATGTCTTATGCCGCTGTGGGTGTAGATGTGGTCAATCCTGGTTGCATCACAGCCCCTGAACGCATTTTGTCAGAATTTCCCTCCCTCTCGCCGTGCTTCTTTCTTCTGTGTTTTGGAAATGTATTTTGAGAATGGGCTTTAGCTGATTTTCAGTGCTGTGTTGATGCCGCTTGACACACACTTGATTCACTTACAGAGAGATATCAAAACTTAGGTTTTCAGATGCTGACGAGTCTGATATATTCTTCTGTGATGAGTAGGAGCTGTTGAGTCCTGTTCACTGAGCAAGGAGTAGGTGGTGTCTATTATATATTTGCTTTTCCGACCGGTATCTGTGTTCATTTCCAAGTCGTGTTTTATGCATCACGCCACCTCACCTTTCCGTTTAAGCAGGCCTAAGTGTGTTTTCGAAAAGCGTGAGTCTGTTCTCTTTTGTCATTCGGGTCGTGGGTAGCGATTTTTACATTCCCTCTCTAAGTGATATCCCAAGTTTCTTTTTCTGTGGGACAGATTTCACTTAGCATCATCGTACCTCAATCCACTCATTATGCTGGAACCAGCCTTATGACATGGATTCCATGGCTGAGGGATATTCCCTCGTACCTAAGTAGCACAAATTCTTGGTCCATTTCTCTCTTCCCCGGCATATGAAGGGTGTCCCGAAGTCGAGGTTGTTGTAAAGAGAGAAGCCGTAAACTTTGGGGTGCCTGCGTCTGGTTGATTTTTAGTTTTCCCAAGATATAGGCCCACGTGTGGAGGTGCCCTATGCTCTGTGGTTCTGTTCTGTACGTGTTTTAGGAACGAGCATACGCTTCTCCAGAGTGGCTGTTGGCATTTTGCGTCCCTCCCGGCAACTGAACAAGGCTCCCTTATCTCCTTGGCCTGTCCTGCCTTTCTGTTTTTTTGACATTTTCCGGATGGCTCTTTTGCCCGGGGGGGGAGTGAGATTTCTTTGTAGTGCCGATTTGCTCTCCCTGGGTGCTGGGTTGGCCAAAAAGGGCGTATGCGTTTTTTCCTGAATATATTCAGGAAAAAACGCATACGCCCTTTTTGGCCAACTGCATCATTGTCCACGTTCTGCCGCTTTTCCTGTGCTGGGAAGGCCATTCCCATCTACCTCCTGAACTCCGTTTCGTGCAATTCTGCCTTGCGTTCAAATCCCCTTCGTGGCCTTACCTCAGTATGTTTTTGGACGAGTGTTATCATTTAGAGCTCGGCAGGTTTGTGAAGTGCAGTGCCCCAGAGCTCCGTTTGGCAGCTCGCTTTGGTGTGAGCTGGCCGCAATAGCGCAAGATTGCTTCAGGCCCTGTTGTGCTTCCGGCGAGGCAGGCCGAGCCTTTGGTGAATTCCTCTTCGTGATGGGAAATTAGAGTGACATGGGCCTGTCCGAACACCGCCAGCTGGTCTCTCATTGGTTGCCCCTCTTCCAGGTCATCCTTCGGACCACTTGCAGAGACTACGAAAGAGGAGTGTCAAGACGCTGATCCTGCAAGTGGGCGAATTGTTAGTCAAGCGGCTGGGATGGCGGACGCTAGCACCCGGAGGTGAAAAATGAGGTGCGCTTTCGAAAGCTTTCCCGATCACACGGTGTACCATCCCCTGGGATTCCCATGAGTGGTTTGGCTGTAGGAAAGTTGCCTTGAACCTGGAGAGGTGGGACCCATGGAATGGGTAGCACGCAGTATAACTCTAGAGGCTCTGCCTTTGCTCCTCCAACCTCAGCAATCCTCTCAGCCTGAGGAGTATCCAGCCGTATGTCTTATGCCGCTGTGGGTGTAGATGTGGTCAATCCTGGTTGCATCACAGCCCCTGAACGCATTTTGGCAGAATTTCCCTCCCTCTCGCCGTGCTTCTTTCTTCTGTGTTTTGGAAATGTATTTTGAGAATGGGCTTTAGCTGATTTTCAGTGCTGTGTTGATGCCGCTTGACACACACTTGATTCACTTACAGAGAGATATCAAAACTTAGGTTTTCAGATGCTGACGAGTCTGATATATTCTTCTGTGATGAGTAGGAGCTGTTGAGTCCTGTTCACTGAGCAAGGAGTAGGTGGTGTCTATTATATATTTGCTTTTCCGACCGGTATCTGTGCTCATTGCCAATTCGTGTTTTATGCATCACACCACCTCACCTTTCCGCTTAAGCAGGCCTAAGTGTGTTTTCGAAAAGCATGAGTCTGTTCTCTTTTGTCATTCGGGTCGTGGGTAGCGATTTTTACATTCCCTCTCTAAGTGATATCCCAAGTTTCTTTTTCTGTGGGACAGATTTCACTTAGCATCATCGTACCTCAATCCACTCATTATGCTGGAACCAGCCTTATGACATGGATTCCATGGCTGAGGGATATTCCATCGTACCTAAGTAGCACAAATTCTTGGTCCATTTCTCTCTTCCCCGGCATATGAAGGGTGTCCCGAAGTCGAGGTTGTTGTAAAGAGAGAAGCCCTAAACTTTGGGGTGCCTGCGTCTGGTTGATTTTTAGTTTTCCCAAGATATAGGCCCACGTGTGGAGGTGCCCTATGCTCTGTGGTTCTGTTCTGTACGTGTTTTAGGAACGAGCATACGCTTCTCCAGAGTGGCTGTTGGCATTTTGCGTCCCTCCCGGCAACTGAACAAGGCTCCCTTATCTCCTTGGCCTGTCCTACCTTTCTGGTTTTTTGACATTTTCCGGATGGCTCTTTTGCCCGGGGGGGGAGTGAGATTTCTTTGTAGTGCCGATTTGCTCTCCCCGGGTGCTGGGTTGGCCAAAAAGGGCGTATGCGTTTTTTCCTGAATATATTCAGGAAAAAATGCATACGCCCCTTTTGGCCAACTGCATCATTGTCCACGTTCTGCCGCTTTTCCTGTGCTGGGAAGGCCATTCCCATCTACCTCCTGAACTCCGTTTCGTGCAATTCGGCCTTGCGTTCAAATCCCCTTCGTGGCCTTACCTCAGTATGTTTTTGGACGAGTGTTATCATTTAGAGCTCGGCAGGTTTGTGAAGTGCAGTGCCCCAGAGCTCCGTTTGGCAGCTCGCTTTGGTGTGAGCTGGCCGCAATAGCGCAAGATTGCTTCAGGCCCTGTTGTGCTTCCGGCGAGGCAGGCCGAGCCTTTGGTGAATTCCTCTTCGTGATGGGAAATTAGAGTGACATGGGCCTGTCCGAACACCGCCAGCTGGTCTCTCATTGGTTGCCCCTCTTCCAGTTCATCCTTCGGACCACTTGCAGAGACTACGAAAGAGGAGTGTCAAGACGCTGATCCTGCAAGTGGGCGAATTGTTAGTCAAGCGGCTGGGATGGCGGACGCTAGCACCCGGAGGTGAAAAATGAGGTGCGCTTTCGAAAGCTTTCCCGATCACACGGTGTACCATCCCCTGGGATTCCCATGAGTGGTTTGGCTGTAGGAAAGTTGCCTTGAACCTGGAGAGGTGGGACCCATGGAATGGGTAGCACGCAGTATAACTCTAGAGGCTCTGCCTCTGCTCCTCCAACCTCAGCAACCCTCTCAGCCTGAGGAGTATCCAGCCTTATGTCTTATGCCGCTGTGGGTGTAGATGTGGTCAATCCTGGTTGCATCACAGCCCCTGAACGCATTTTGGCAGAATTTCCCTCCCTCTCGCCGTGCTTCTTTCTTCTGTGTTTTGGAAATGTATTTTTAGAATGGGCTTTAGCTGATTTTCAGTGCTGTGTTGATGCCGCTTGACACACACTTGATTCACTTACAGAGAGATATCAATACTTAGGTTTTCAGATGCTGACGAGTCTGATATATTCTTCTGTGATGAGTAGGAGCTGTTGAGTCCTGTTCACTGAGCAAGGAGTAGGTGGTGTCTATTATATATTTGCTTTTCCGACCGGTATCTGTGTTCATTTCCAAGTCGTGTTTTATGCATCACGCCACCTCACCTTTCCGTTTAAGCAGGCCTAAGTGTGTTTTCGAAAAGCGTGAGTCTGTTCTCTTTTGTCATTCGGGTCGTGGGTAGCGATTTTTACATTCCCTCTCTAAGTGATATCCCAAGTTTCTTTTTCTGTGGGACAGATTTCACTTAGCATCATCGTACCTCAATCCACTCATTATGCTGGAACCAGCCTTATGACATGGATTCCATGGCTGAGGGATATTCCCTCGTACCTAAGTAGCACAAATTCTTGGTCCATTTCTCTCTTCCCCGGCATATGAAGGGTGTCCCGAAGTCGAGGTTGTTGTAAAGAGAGAAGCCGTAAACTTTGGGGTGCCTGCGTCTGGTTGATTTTTAGTTTTCCCAAGATATAGGCCCACGTGTGGAGGTGCCCTATGCTCTGTGGTTCTGTTCTGTACGTGTTTTAGGAACGAGCATACGCTTCTCCAGAGTGGCTGTTGGCATTTTGCGTCCCTCCCGGCAACTGAACAAGGCTCCCTTATCTCCTTGGCCTGTCCTGCCTTTCTGTTTTTTTGACATTTTCTGGATGGCTCTTTTGCCCGGGGGGGGAGTGAGATTTCTTTGTAGTGCCGATTTGCTCTCCCTGGGTGCTGGGTTGGCCAAAAAGGGCGTATGCGTTTTTTCCTGAATATATTCAGGAAAAAACGCATACGCCCTTTTTGGCCAACTGCATCATTGTCCACGTTCTGCCGCTTTTCCTGTGCTGGGAAGGCCATTCCCATCTACCTCCTGAACTCCGTTTCGTGCAATTCTGCCTTGCGTTCAATTCCCCTTCGTGGCCTTACCTCAGTATGTTTTTGGACGAGTGTTATCATTTAGAGCTCGGCAGGTTTGTGAAGTGCAGTGCCCCAGAGCTCCGTTTGGCAGCTCGCTTTGGTGTGAGCTGGCCGCAATAGCGCAAGATTGCTTCAGGCCCTGTTGTGCTTCCGGCGAGGCAGGCCGAGCCTTTGGTGAATTCCTCTTCGTGATGGGAAATTAGAGTGACATGGGCCTGTCCGAACACCGCCAGCTGGTCTCTCATTGGTTGCCCCTCTTCCAGGTCATCCTTCGGACCACTTGCAGAGACTACGAAAGAGGAGTGTCAAGACGCTGATCCTGCAAGTGGGCGAATTGTTAGTCAAGCGGCTGGGATGGCGGACGCTAGCACCCGGAGGTGAAAAATGAGGTGCGCTTTCGAAAGCTTTCCCGATCACACGGTGTACCATCCCCTGGGATTCCCATGAGTGGTTTGGCTGTAGGAAAGTTGCCTTGAACCTGGAGAGGTGGGACCCATGGAATGGGTAGCACGCAGTATAACTCTAGAGGCTCTGCCTTTGCTCCTCCAACCTCAGCAATCCTCTCAGCCTGAGGAGTATCCAGCCGTATGTCTTATGCCGCTGTGGGTGTAGATGTGGTCAATCCTGGTTGCATCACAGCCCCTGAACGCATTTTGGCAGAATTTCCCTCCCTCTCGCCGTGCTTCTTTCTTCTGTGTTTTGGAAATGTATTTTGAGAATGGGCTTTAGCTGATTTTCAGTGCTGTGTTGATGCCGCTTGACACACACTTGATTCACTTACAGAGAGATATCAAAACTTAGGTTTTCAGATGCTGACGAGTCTGATATATTCTTCTGTGATGAGTAGGAGCTGTTGAGTCCTGTTCACTGAGCAAGGAGTAGGTGGTGTCTATTATATATTTGCTTTTCCGACCGGTATCTGTGCTCATTGCCAATTCGTGTTTTATGCATCACACCACCTCACCTTTCCGCTTAAGCAGGCCTAAGTGTGTTTTCGAAAAGCATGAGTCTGTTCTCTTTTGTCATTCGGGTCGTGGGTAGCGATTTTTACATTCCCTCTCTAAGTGATATCCCAAGTTTCTTTTTCTGTGGGACAGATTTCACTTAGCATCATCGTACCTCAATCCACTCATTATGCTGGAACCAGCCTTATGACATGGATTCCATGGCTGAGGGATATTCCATCGTACCTAAGTAGCACAAATTCTTGGTCCATTTCTCTCTTCCCCGGCATATGAAGGGTGTCCCGAAGTCGAGGTTGTTGTAAAGAGAGAAGCCCTAAACTTTGGGGTGCCTGCGTCTGGTTGATTTTTAGTTTTCCCAAGATATAGGCCCACGTGTGGAGGTGCCCTATGCTCTGTGGTTCTGTTCTGTACGTGTTTTAGGAACGAGCATACGCTTCTCCAGAGTGGCCGTTGGCATTTTGCGTCCCTCCCGGCAACTGAACAAGGCTCCCTTATCTCCTTGGCCTGTCCTACCTTTCTGGTTTTTTGACATTTTCCGGATGGCTCTTTTGCCCGGGGGGGGAGTGAGATTTCTTTGTAGTGCCGATTTGCTCTCCCCGGGTGCTGGGTTGGCCAAAAAGGGCGTATGCGTTTTTTCCTGAATATATTCAGGAAAAAATGCATACGCCCTTTTTGGCCAACTGCATCATTGTCCACGTTCTGCCGCTTTTCCTGTGCTGGGAAGGCCATTCCCATCTACCTCCTGAACTCCGTTTCGTGCAATTCGGCCTTGCGTTCAAATCCCCTTCGTGGCCTTACCTCAGTATGTTTTTGGACGAGTGTTATCATTTAGAGCTCGGCAGGTTTGTGAAGTGCAGTGCCCCAGAGCTCCGTTTGGCAGCTCGCTTTGGTGTGAGCTGGCCGCAATAGCGCAAGATTGCTTCAGGCCCTGTTGTGCTTCCGGCGAGGCAGGCCGAGCCTTTGGTGAATTCCTCTTCGTGATGGGAAATTAGAGTGACATGGGCCTGTCCGAACACCGCCAGCTGGTCTCTCATTGGTTGCCCCTCTTCCAGTTCATCCTTCGGACCACTTGCAGAGACTACGAAAGAGGAGTGTCAAGACGCTGATCCTGCAAGTGGGCGAATTGTTAGTCAAGCGGCTGGGATGGCGGACGCTAGCACCCGGAGGTGAAAAATGAGGTGCGCTTTCGAAAGCTTTCCCGATCACACGGTGTACCATCCCCTGGGATTCCCATGAGTGGTTTGGCTGTAGGAAAGTTGCCTTGAACCTGGAGAGGTGGGACCCATGGAATGGGTAGCACGCAGTATAACTCTAGAGGCTCTGCCTCTGCTCCTCCAACCTCAGCAACCCTCTCAGCCTGAGGAGTATCCAGCCTTATGTCTTATGCCGCTGTGGGTGTAGATGTGGTCAATCCTGGTTGCATCACAGCCCCTGAACGCATTTTGGCAGAATTTCCCTCCCTCTCGCCGTGCTTCTTTCTTCTGTGTTTTGGAAATGTATTTTTAGAATGGGCTTTAGCTGATTTTCAGTGCTGTGTTGATGCCGCTTGACACACACTTGATTCACTTACAGAGAGATATCAATACTTAGGTTTTCAGATGCTGACGAGTCTGATATATTCTTCTGTGATGAGTAGGAGCTGTTGAGTCCTGTTCACTGAGCAAGGAGTAGGTGGTGTCTATTATATATTTGCTTTTCCGACCGGTATCTGTGTTCATTTCCAAGTCGTGTTTTATGCATCACGCCACCTCACCTTTCCGTTTAAGCAGGCCTAAGTGTGTTTTCGAAAAGCGTGAGTCTGTTCTCTTTTGTCATTCGGGTCGTGGGTAGCGATTTTTACATTCCCTCTCTAAGTGATATCCCAAGTTTCTTTTTCTGTGGGACAGATTTCACTTAGCATCATCGTACCTCAATCCACTCATTATGCTGGAACCAGCCTTATGACATGGATTCCATGGCTGAGGGATATTCCATCGTACCCAAGTAGCACAAATTCTTGGTCCATTTCTCTCTTCCCCGGCATATGAAGGGTGTCCCGAAGTCGAGGTTGTTGTAAAGAGAGAAGCCGTAAACTTTGGGGTGCCTGCGTCTGGTTGATTTTTAGTTTTCCCAAGATATAGGCCCACGTGTGGAGGTGCCGTATGCTCTGTGGTTCTGTTCTGTACGTGTTTTAGGAACGAGCATACGCTTCTCCAGAGTGGCTGTTGGCATTTTGCGTCCCTCCCGGCAACTGAACAAGGCTCCCTTATCTCCTTGGCCTGTCCTGCCTTTCTGGTTTTTTGACATTTTCCGGATGGCTCTTTTGCCCGGGGGGGGGGGGGAGTGAGATTTCTTTGTAGTGCCGATTTGCTCTCCCCGGGTGCTGGGTTGGCCAAAAAGGGCGTATGCGTTTTTTCCTGAATATATTCAGGAAAAAACGCATACGCCCTTTTTGGCCAACTGCATCATTGTCCACGTTCTGCCGCTTTTCCTGTGCTGGGAAGGCCATTCCCATCTACCTCCTGAACTCCGTTTCGTGCAATTCGGCCTTGCGTTCAAATCCCCTTCGTGGCCTTACCTCAGTATGTTTTTGGACGAGTGTTATCATTTAGAGCTCGGCAGGTTTGTGAAGTGCAGTGCCCCAGAGCTCCGTTTGGCAGCTCGCTTTGGTGTGAGCTGGCCGCAATAGCGCAAGATTGCTTCAGGCCCTGTTGTGCTTCCGGCGAGGCAGGCCGAGCCTTTGGTGAATTCCTCTTCGTGATGGGAAATTAGAGTGACATGGGCCTGTCCGAACACCGCCAGCTGGTCTCTCATTGGTTGCCCCTCTTCCAGTTCATCCTTCGGACCACTTGCAGAGACTACGAAAGAGGAGTGTCAAGACGCTGATCCTGCAAGTGGGCGAATTGTTAGTCAAGCGGCTGGGATGGCGGACGCTAGCACCCGGAGGTGAAAAATGAGGTGCGCTTTCGAAAGCTTTCCCGATCACACGGTGTACCATCCCCTGGGATTCCCATGAGTGGTTTGGCTGTAGGAAAGTTGCCTTGAACCTGGAGAGGTGGGACCCATGGAATGGGTAGCACGCAGTATAACTCTAGAGGCTCTGCCTCTGCTCCTCCAACCTCAGCAACCCTCTCAGCCTGAGGAGTATCCAGCCTTATGTCTTATGCCGCTGTGGGTGTAGATGTGGTCAATCCTGGTTGCATCACAGCCCCTGAACGCATTTTGGCAGAATTTCCCTCCCTCTCGCCGTGCTTCTTTCTTCTGTGTTTTGGAAATGTATTTTTAGAATGGGCTTTAGCTGATTTTCAGTGCTGTGTTGATGCCGCTTGACACACACTTGATTCACTTACAGAGAGATATCAATACTTAGGTTTTCAGATGCTGACGAGTCTGATATATTCTTCTGTGATGAGTAGGAGCTGTTGAGTCCTGTTCACTGAGCAAGGAGTAGGTGGTGTCTATTATATATTTGCTTTTCCGACCGGTATCTGTGTTCATTTCCAAGTCGTGTTTTATGCATCACGCCACCTCACCTTTCCGTTTAAGCAGGCCTAAGTGTGTTTTCGAAAAGCGTGAGTCTGTTCTCTTTTGTCATTCGGGTCGTGGGTAGCGATTTTTACATTCCCTCTCTAAGTGATATCCCAAGTTTCTTTTTCTGTGGGACAGATTTCACTTAGCATCATCGTACCTCAATCCACTCATTATGCTGGAACCAGCCTTATGACATGGATTCCATGGCTGAGGGATATTCCCTCGTACCTAAGTAGCACAAATTCTTGGTCCATTTCTCTCTTCCCCGGCATATGAAGGATGTCCCGAAGTCGAGGTTGTTGTAAAGAGAGAAGCCGTAAACTTTGGGGTGCCTGCGTCTGGTTGATTTTTAGTTTTCCCAAGATATAGGCCCACGTGTGGAGGTGCCCTATGCTCTGTGGTTCTGTTCTGTACGTGTTTTAGGAACGAGCATACGCTTCTCCAGAGTGGCTGTTGGCATTTTGCGTCCCTCCCGGCAACTGAACAAGGCTCCCTTATCTCCTTGGCCTGTCCTGCCTTTCTGGTTTTTTGACATTTTCCGGATGGCTCTTTTGCCCGGGGTGGGGAGTGAGATTTCTTTGTAGTGCCGATCTGCTCTCCCCGGGTGCTGGGTTGGCCAAAAAGGGCGTATGCGTTTTTTCCTGAATATATTCAGGAAAAAACGCATACGCCCTTTTTGGCCAACTGCATCATTGTCCACGTTCTGCCGCTTTTCCTGTGCTGGGAAGGCCATTCCCATCTACCTCCTGAACTCCGTTTCGTGCAATTCTGCCTTGCGTTCAAATCCCCTTCGTGGCCTTACCTCAGTATGTTTTTGGACGAGTGTTATGATTTAGAGCTCGGCAGGTTTGTGAAGTGCAGTGCCCCAGAGCTCCATTTGGCAGCTCGCTTTGGTGTGAGCTGGCCGCAATAGCGCAAGATTGCTTCAGGCCCTGTTGTGCTTCCGGCGAGGCAGGCCGAGCCTTTGGTGAATTCCTCTTCGTGATGGGAAATTAGAGTGACATGGGCCTGTCCGAACACCGCCAGCTGGTCTCTCATTGGTTGCCCCTCTTCCAGTTCATCCTTCGGACCACTTGCAGAGACTACGAAAGAGGAGTGTCAAGACGCTGATCCTGCAAGTGGGCGAATTGTTAGTCAAGCGGCTGGGATGGCGGACGCTAGCACCCGGAGGTGAAAAATGAGGTGCGCTTTCGAAAGCTTTCCCGATCACACGGTGTACCATCCCCTGGGATTCCCATGAGTGGTTTGGCTGTAGGAAAGTTGCCTTGAACCTGGAGAGGTGGGACCCATGGAATGGGTAGCACGCAGTATAACTCTAGAGGCTCTGCCTCTGCTCCTCCAACCTCAGCAACCCTCTCAGCCTGAGGAGTATCCAGCCTTATGTCTTATGCCGCTGTGGGTGTAGATGTGGTCAATCCTGGTTGCATCACAGCCCCTGAACGCATTTTGTCAGAATTTCCCTCCCTCTCGCCGTGCTTCTTTCTTCTGTGTTTTGGAAATGTATTTTTAGAATGGGCTT
Organism: Kogia breviceps; assembly: GCF_026419965.1. Lineage (NCBI taxonomy): Eukaryota > Metazoa > Chordata > Mammalia > Artiodactyla > Physeteridae > Kogia > Kogia breviceps. The sequence continues at coordinate 54,774,638 of NC_081318.1, forward strand.
TAGCTGATTTTCAGTGCTGTGTTGATGCCGCTTGACACACACTTGATTCACTTACAGAGAGATATCAAAACTTAGGTTTTCAGATGCTGACGAGTCTGATATATTCTTCTGTGATGAGTAGGAGCTGTTGAGTCCTGTTCACTGAGCAAGGAGTAGGTGGTGTCTATTATATATTTGCTTTTCCGACCGGTATCTGTGCTCATTGCCAATTCGTGTTTTATGGATCACACCACCTCACCTTTCCGCTTAAGCAGGCCTAAGTGTGTTTTCGAAAAGCATGAGTCTGTTCTCTTTTGTCATTCGGGTCGTGGGTAGCGATTTTTACATTCCCTCTCTAAGTGATATCCCAAGTTTCTTTTTCTGTGGGACAGATTTCACTTAGCATCATCGTACCTCAATCCACTCATTATGCTGGAACCAGCCTTATGACATGGATTCCATGGCTGAGGGATATTCCATCGTATCTAAGTAGCACAAATTCTTGGTCCATTTCTCTCTTCCCCGGCATATGAAGGGTGTCCCGAAGTCGAGGTTGTTGTAAAGAGAGAAGCCCTAAACTTTGGGGTGCCTGCGTCTGGTTGATTTTTAGTTTTCCCAAGATATAGGCCCACGTGTGGAGGTGCCGTATGCTCTGTGGTTCTGTTCTGTACGTGTTTTAGGAACGAGCATACGCTTCTCCAGAGTGGCTGTTGGCATTTTGCGTCCCTCCCGGCAACTGAACAAGGCTCCCTTATCTCCTTGGCCTGTCCTGCCTTTCTGGTTTTTTGACATTTTCCGGATGGCTCTTTTGCCCGGGGGGTTAGTGAGATTTATTTGTAGTGCCGATCTGCTCTCCCCGGGTGCTGGGTTGGCCAAAAAGGGCGTATGCGTTTTTTCCTGAATATATTCAGGAAAAAACGCATACGCCCTTTTTGGCCAACTGCATCATTGTCCATGTTCTGCCGCTTTTCCTGTGCTGGGAAGGCCATTCCCATCTACCTCCTGAACTCCGTTTCGTGCAATTCGGCCTTGCGTTCAAATCCCCTTCGTGGCCTTACCTCAGTATGTTTTTGGACGAGTGTTATCATTTAGAGCTCGGCAGGTTTGTGAAGTGCAGTGCCCCAGAGCTCCGTTTGGCAGCTCGCTTTGGTGTGAGCTGGCCGCAATAGCGCAAGATTGCTTCAGGCCCTGTTGTGCTTCCGGCGAGGCAGGCCGAGCCTTTGGTGAATTCCTCTTCGTGATGGGAAATTAGAGTGACATGGGCCTGTCCGAACACCGCCAGCTGGTCTCTCATTGGTTGCCCCTCTTCCAGTTCATCCTTCGGACCACTTGCAGAGACTACGAAAGAGGAGTGTCAAGACGCTGATCCTGCAAGTGGGCGAATTGTTAGTCAAGCGGCTGGGATGGCGGACGCTAGCACCCGGAGGTGAAAAATGAGGTGCGCTTTCGAAAGCTTTCCCGATCACACGGTGTACCATCCCCTGGGATTCCCATGAGTGGTTTGGCTGTAGGAAAGTTGCCTTGAACCTGGAGAGGTGGGACCCATGGAATGGGTAGCACGCAGTATAACTCTAGAGGCTCTGCCTCTGCTCCTCCAACCTCAGCAACCCTCTCAGCCTGAGGAGTATCCAGCCTTATGTCTTATGCCGCTGTGGGTGTAGATGTGGTCAATCCTGGTTGCATCACAGCCCCTGAACGCATTTTGGCAGAATTTCCCTCCCTCTCGCCGTGCTTCTTTCTTCTGTGTTTTGGAAATGTATTTTTAGAATGGGCTTTAGCTGATTTTCAGTGCTGTGTTGATGCCGCTTGACACACACTTGATTCACTTACAGAGAGATATCAATACTTAGGTTTTCAGATGCTGACGAGTCTGATATATTCTTCTGTGATGAGTAGGAGCTGTTGAGTCCTGTTCACTGAGCAAGGAGTAGGTGGTGTCTATTATATATTTGCTTTTCCGACCGGTATCTGTGTTCATTTCCAAGTCGTGTTTTATGCATCACGCCACCTCACCTTTCCGTTTAAGCAGGCCTAAGTGTGTTTTCGAAAAGCGTGAGTCTGTTCTCTTTTGTCATTCGGGTCGTGGGTAGCGATTTTTACATTCCCTCTCTAAGTGATATCCCAAGTTTCTTTTTCTGTGGGACAGATTTCACTTAGCATCATCGTACCTCAATCCACTCATTATGCTGGAACCAGCCTTATGACATGGATTCCATGGCTGAGGGATATTCCATCGTACCTAAGTAGCACAAATTCTTGGTCCATTTCTCTCTTCCCCGGCATATGAAGGGTGTCCCGAAGTCGAGGTTGTTGTAAAGAGAGAAGCCCTAAACTTTGGGGTGCCTGCGTCTGGTTGATTTTTAGTTTTCCCACGATATAGGCCCACGTGTGGAGGTGCCGTATGCTCTGTGGTTCTGTTCTGTACGTGTTTTAGGAACGAGCATACGCTTCTCCAGAGTGGCTGTTGGCATTTTGCGTCCCTCCCGGCAACTGAACAAGGCTCCCTTATCTCCTTGGCCTGTCCTACCTTTCTGTTTTTTTGACATTTTCCGGATGGCTCTTTTGCCCGGGGGGGGAGTGAGATTTCTTTGTAGTGCCGATTTGCTCTCCCCGGGTGCTGGGTTGGCCAAAAAGGGCGTATGCGTTTTTTCCTGAATATATTCAGGAAAAAACGCATACGCCCTTTTTGGCCAACTGCATCATTGTCCACGTTCTGCCGCTTTTCCTGTGCTGGGAAGGCCATTCCCATCTACCTCCTGAACTCCGTTTCGTGCAATTCTGCCTTGCGTTCAAATCCCCTTCGTGGCCTTACCTCAGTATGTTTTTGGACGAGTGTTATCATTTAGAGCTCGGCAGGTTTGTGAAGTGCAGTGCCCCAGAGCTCCGTTTGGCAGCTCGCTTTGGTGTGAGCTGGCCGCAATAGCGCAAGATTGCTTCAGGCCCTGTTGTGCTTCCGGCGAGGCAGGCCGAGCCTTTGGTGAATTCCTCTTCGTGATGGGAAATTAGAGTGACATGGGCCTGTCCGAACACCGCCAGCTGGTCTCTCATTGGTTGCCCCTCTTCCAGTTCATCCTTCGGACCACTTGCAGAGACTACGAAAGAGGAGTGTCAAGACGCTGATCCTGCAAGTGGGCGAATTGTTAGTCAAGCGGCTGGAATGGCGGACGCTAGCACCCGGAGGTGAAAAATGAGGTGCGCTTTCGAAAGCTTTCCCGATCACACGGTGTACCATCCCCTGGGATTCCCATGAGTGGTTTGGCTGTAGGAAAGTTGCCTTGAACCTGGAGAGGTGGGACCCATGGAATGGGTAGCACGCAGTATAACTCTAGAGGCTCTGCCTCTGCTCCTCCAACCTCAGCAACCCTCTCAGCCTGAGGAGTATCCAGCCGTATGTCTTATGCCGCTGTGGGTGTAGATGTGGTCAATCCTGGTTGCATCACAGCCCCTGAACGCATTTTGGCAGAATTTCCCTCCCTCTCGCCGTGCTTCTTTCTTCTGTGTTTTGGAAATGTATTTTTAGAATGGGCTTTAGCTGATTTTCAGTGCTGTGTTGATGCCGCTTGACACACACTTGATTCACTTACAGAGAGATATCAATACTTAGGTTTTCAGATGCTGACGAGTCTGATATATTCTTCTGTGATGAGTAGGAGCTGTTGAGTCCTGTTCACTGAGCAAGGAGTAGGTGGTGTCTATTATATATTTGCTTTTCCGACCGGTATCTGTGTTCATTTCCAAGTCGTGTTTTATGCATCACGCCACCTCACCTTTCCGTTTAAGCAGGCCTAAGTGTGTTTTCGAAAAGCGTGAGTCTCTTCTCTTTTGTCATTCGGGTCGTGGGTAGCGATTTTTACATTCCCTCTCTAAGTGATATCCCAAGTTTCTTTTTCTGTGGGACAGATTTCACTTAGCATCATCGTACCTCAATCCACTCATTATGCTGGAACCAGCCTTATGACATGGATTCCATGGCTGAGGGATATTCCATCGTACCTAAGTAGCACAAATTCTTGGTCCATTTCTCTCTTCCCCGGCATATGAAGGGTGTCCCGAAGTCGAGGTTGTTGTAAAGAGAGAAGCCGTAAACTTTGGGGTGCCTGCGTCTGGTTGATTTTTAGTTTTCCCAAGATATAGGCCCACGTGTGGAGGTGCCGTATGCTCTGTGGTTCTGTTCTGTACGTGTTTTAGGAACGAGCATACGCTTCTCCAGAGTGGCTGTTGGCATTTTGCGTCCCTCCCGGCAACTGAACAAGGCTCCCTTATCTCCTTGGCCTGTCCTGCCTTTCTGGTTTTTTGACATTTTCCGGATGGCTCTTTTGCCCGGGGTGGGGAGTGAGATTTCTTTGTAGTGCCGATCTGCTCTCCCCGGGTGCTGGGTTGGCCAAAAAGGGCGTATGCGTTTTTTCCTGAATATATTCAGGAAAAAACGCATACGCCCTTTTTGGCCAACTGCATCATTGTCCACGTTCTGCCGCTTTTCCTGTGCTGGGAAGGCCATTCCCATCTACCTCCTGAACTCCGTTTCGTGCAATTCTGCCTTGCGTTCAAATCCCCTTCGTGGCCTTACCTCAGTATGTTTTTGGACGAGTGTTATGATTTAGAGCTCGGCAGGTTTGTGAAGTGCAGTGCCCCAGAGCTCCATTTGGCAGCTCGCTTTGGTGTGAGCTGGCCGCAATAGCGCAAGATTGCTTCAGGCCCTGTTGTGCTTCCGGCGAGGCAGGCCGAGCCTTTGGTGAATTCCTCTTCGTGATGGGAAATTAGAGTGACATGGGCCTGTCCGAACACCGCCAGCTGGTCTCTCATTGGTTGCCCCTCTTCCAGTTCATCCTTCGGACCACTTGCAGAGACTACGAAAGAGGAGTGTCAAGACGCTGATCCTGCAAGTGGGCGAATTGTTAGTCAAGCGGCTGGGATGGCGGACGCTAGCACCCGGAGGTGAAAAATGAGGTGCGCTTTCGAAAGCTTTCCCGATCACACGGTGTACCATCCCCTGGGATTCCCATGAGTGGTTTGGCTGTAGGAAAGTTGCCTTGAACCTGGAGAGGTGGGACCCATGGAATGGGTAGCACGCAGTATAACTCTAGAGGCTCTGCCTCTGCTCCTCCAACCTCAGCAACCCTCTCAGCCTGAGGAGTATCCAGCCTTATGTCTTATGCCGCTGTGGGTGTAGATGTGGTCAATCCTGGTTGCATCACAGCCCCTGAACGCATTTTGTCAGAATTTCCCTCCCTCTCGCCGTGCTTCTTTCTTCTGTGTTTTGGAAATGTATTTTTAGAATGGGCTTTAGCTGATTTTCAGTGCTGTGTTGATGCCGCTTGACACACACTTGATTCACTTACAGAGAGATATCAAAACTTAGGTTTTCAGATGCTGACGAGTCTGATATATTCTTCTGTGATGAGTAGGAGCTGTTGAGTCCTGTTCACTGAGCAAGGAGTAGGTGGTGTCTATTATATATTTGCTTTTCCGACCGGTATCTGTGCTCATTGCCAATTCGTGTTTTATGGATCACACCACCTCACCTTTCCGCTTAAGCAGGCCTAAGTGTGTTTTCGAAAAGCATGAGTCTGTTCTCTTTTGTCATTCGGGTCGTGGGTAGCGATTTTTACATTCCCTCTCTAAGTGATATCCCAAGTTTCTTTTTCTGTGGGACAGATTTCACTTAGCATCATCGTACCTCAATCCACTCATTATGCTGGAACCAGCCTTATGACATGGATTCCATGGCTGAGGGATATTCCATCGTATCTAAGTAGCACAAATTCTTGGTCCATTTCTCTCTTCCCCGGCATATGAAGGGTGTCCCGAAGTCGAGGTTGTTGTAAAGAGAGAAGCCCTAAACTTTGGGGTGCCTGCGTCTGGTTGATTTTTAGTTTTCCCAAGATATAGGCCCACGTGTGGAGGTGCCGTATGCTCTGTGGTTCTGTTCTGTACGTGTTTTAGGAACGAGCATACGCTTCTCCAGAGTGGCTGTTGGCATTTTGCGTCCCTCCCGGCAACTGAACAAGGCTCCCTTATCTCCTTGGCCTGTCCTGCCTTTCTGGTTTTTTGACATTTTCCGGATGGCTCTTTTGCCCGGGGGGTTAGTGAGATTTATTTGTAGTGCCGATCTGCTCTCCCCGGGTGCTGGGTTGGCCAAAAAGGGCGTATGCGTTTTTTCCTGAATATATTCAGGAAAAAACGCATACGCCCTTTTTGGCCAACTGCATCATTGTCCACGTTCTGCCGCTTTTCCTGTGCTGGGAAGGCCATTCCCATCTACCTCCTGAACTCCGTTTCGTGCAATTCGGCCTTGCGTTCAAATCCCCTTCGTGGCCTTACCTCAGTATGTTTTTGGACGAGTGTTATCATTTAGAGCTCGGCAGGTTTGTGAAGTGCAGTGCCCCAGAGCTCCGTTTGGCAGCTCGCTTTGGTGTGAGCTGGCCGCAATAGCGCAAGATTGCTTCAGGCCCTGTTGTGCTTCCGGCGAGGCAGGCCGAGCCTTTGGTGAATTCCTCTTCGTGATGGGAAATTAGAGTGACATGGGCCTGTCCGAACACCGCCAGCTGGTCTCTCATTGGTTGCCCCTCTTCCAGTTCATCCTTCGGACCACTTGCAGAGACTACGAAAGAGGAGTGTCAAGACGCTGATCCTGCAAGTGGGCGAATTGTTAGTCAAGCGGCTGGGATGGCGGACGCTAGCACCCGGAGGTGAAAAATGAGGTGCGCTTTCGAAAGCTTTCCCGATCACACGGTGTACCATCCCCTGGGATTCCCATGAGTGGTTTGGCTGTAGGAAAGTTGCCTTGAACCTGGAGAGGTGGGACCCATGGAATGGGTAGCACGCAGTATAACTCTAGAGGCTCTGCCTCTGCTCCTCCAACCTCAGCAACCCTCTCAGCCTGAGGAGTATCCAGCCTTATGTCTTATGCCGCTGTGGGTGTAGATGTGGTCAATCCTGGTTGCATCACAGCCCCTGAACGCATTTTGGCAGAATTTCCCTCCCTCTCGCCGTGCTTCTTTCTTCTGTGTTTTGGAAATGTATTTTTAGAATGGGCTTTAGCTGATTTTCAGTGCTGTGTTGATGCCGCTTGACACACACTTGATTCACTTACAGAGAGATATCAATACTTAGGTTTTCAGATGCTGACGAGTCTGATATATTCTTCTGTGATGAGTAGGAGCTGTTGAGTCCTGTTCACTGAGCAAGGAGTAGGTGGTGTCTATTATATATTTGCTTTTCCGACCGGTATCTGTGTTCATTTCCAAGTCGTGTTTTATGCATCACGCCACCTCACCTTTCCGTTTAAGCAGGCCTAAGTGTGTTTTCGAAAAGCGTGAGTCTGTTCTCTTTTGTCATTCGGGTCGTGGGTAGCGATTTTTACATTCCCTCTCTAAGTGATATCCCAAGTTTCTTTTTCTGTGGGACAGATTTCACTTAGCATCATCGTACCTCAATCCACTCATTATGCTGGAACCAGCCTTATGACATGGATTCCATGGCTGAGGGATATTCCATCGTACCTAAGTAGCACAAATTCTTGGTCCATTTCTCTCTTCCCCGGCATATGAAGGGTGTCCCGAAGTCGAGGTTGTTGTAAAGAGAGAAGCCCTAAACTTTGGGGTGCCTGCGTCTGGTTGATTTTTAGTTTTCCCACGATATAGGCCCACGTGTGGAGGTGCCGTATGCTCTGTGGTTCTGTTCTGTACGTGTTTTAGGAACGAGCATACGCTTCTCCAGAGTGGCTGTTGGCATTTTGCGTCCCTCCCGGCAACTGAACAAGGCTCCCTTATCTCCTTGGCCTGTCCTACCTTTCTGTTTTTTTGACATTTTCCGGATGGCTCTTTTGCCCGGGGGGGGAGTGAGATTTCTTTGTAGTGCCGATTTGCTCTCCCCGGGTGCTGGGTTGGCCAAAAAGGGCGTATGCGTTTTTTCCTGAATATATTCAGGAAAAAACGCATACGCCCTTTTTGGCCAACTGCATCATTGTCCACGTTCTGCCGCTTTTCCTGTGCTGGGAAGGCCATTCCCATCTACCTCCTGAACTCCGTTTCGTGCAATTCTGCCTTGCGTTCAAATCCCCTTCGTGGCCTTACCTCAGTATGTTTTTGGACGAGTGTTATCATTTAGAGCTCGGCAGGTTTGTGAAGTGCAGTGCCCCAGAGCTCCGTTTGGCAGCTCGCTTTGGTGTGAGCTGGCCGCAATAGCGCAAGATTGCTTCAGGCCCTGTTGTGCTTCCGGCGAGGCAGGCCGAGCCTTTGGTGAATTCCTCTTCGTGATGGGAAATTAGAGTGACATGGGCCTGTCCGAACACCGCCAGCTGGTCTCTCATTGGTTGCCCCTCTTCCAGTTCATCCTTCGGACCACTTGCAGAGACTACGAAAGAGGAGTGTCAAGACGCTGATCCTGCAAGTGGGCGAATTGTTAGTCAAGCGGCTGGAATGGCGGACGCTAGCACCCGGAGGTGAAAAATGAGGTGCGCTTTCGAAAGCTTTCCCGATCACACGGTGTACCATCCCCTGGGATTCCCATGAGTGGTTTGGCTGTAGGAAAGTTGCCTTGAACCTGGAGAGGTGGGACCCATGGAATGGGTAGCACGCAGTATAACTCTAGAGGCTCTGCCTCTGCTCCTCCAACCTCAGCAACCCTCTCAGCCTGAGGAGTATCCAGCCTTATGTCTTATGCCGCTGTGGGTGTAGATGTGGTCAATCCTGGTTGCATCACAGCCCCTGAACGCATTTTGGCAGAATTTCCCTCCCTCTCGCCGTGCTTCTTTCTTCTGTGTTTTGGAAATGTATTTTTAGAATGGGCTTTAGCTGATTTTCAGTGCTGTGTTGATGCCGCTTGACACACACTTGATTCAGTTACAGAGAGATATCAATACTTAGGTTTTCAGATGCTGACGAGTCTGATATATTCTTCTGTGATGAGTAGGAGCTGTTGAGTCCTGTTCACTGAGCAAGGAGTAGGTGGTGTCTATTATATATTTGCTTTTCCGACCGGTATCTGTGTTCATTTCCAAGTCGTGTTTTATGCATCACGCCACCTCACCTTTCCGTTTAAGCAGGCCTAAGTGTGTTTTCGAAAAGCGTGAGTCTGTTCTCTTTTGTCATTCGGGTCGTGGGTAGCGATTTTTACATTCCCTCTCTAAGTGATATCCCAAGTTTCTTTTTCTGTGGGACAGATTTCACTTAGCATCATCGTACCTCAATCCACTCATTATGCTGGAACCAGCCTTATGACATGGATTCCATGGCTGAGGGATATTCCATCGTACCTAAGTAGCACAAATTCTTGGTCCATTTCTCTCTTCCCCGGCATATGAAGGGTGTCCCGAAGTCGAGGTTGTTGTAAAGAGAGAAGCCCTAAACTTTGGGGTGCCTGCGTCTGGTTGATTTTTAGTTTTCCCACGATATAGGCCCACGTGTGGAGGTGCCGTATGCTCTGTGGTTCTGTTCTGTACGTGTTTTAGGAACGAGCATACGCTTCTCCAGAGTGGCTGTTGGCATTTTGCGTCCCTCCCGGCAACTGAACAAGGCTCCCTTATCTCCTTGGCCTGTCCTACCTTTCTGTTTTTTTGACATTTTCCGGATGGCTCTTTTGCCCGGGGGGGGAGTGAGATTTCTTTGTAGTGCCGATTTGCTCTCCCCGGGTGCTGGGTTGGCCAAAAAGGGCGTATGCGTTTTTTCCTGAATATATTCAGGAAAAAACGCATACGCCCTTTTTGGCCAACTGCATCATTGTCCACGTTCTGCCGCTTTTCCTGTGCTGGGAAGGCCATTCCCATCTACCTCCTGAACTCCGTTTCGTGCAATTCTGCCTTGCGTTCAAATCCCCTTCGTGGCCTTACCTCAGTATGTTTTTGGACGAGTGTTATCATTTAGAGCTCGGCAGGTTTGTGAAGTGCAGTGCCCCAGAGCTCCGTTTGGCAGCTCGCTTTGGTGTGAGCTGGCCGCAATAGCGCAAGATTGCTTCAGGCCCTGTTGTGCTTCCGGCGAGGCAGGCCGAGCCTTTGGTGAATTCCTCTTCGTGATGGGAAATTAGAGTGACATGGGCCTGTCCGAACACCGCCAGCTGGTCTCTCATTGGTTGCCCCTCTTCCAGTTCATCCTTCGGACCACTTGCAGAGACTACGAAAGAGGAGTGTCAAGACGCTGATCCTGCAAGTGGGCGAATTGTTAGTCAAGCGGCTGGAATGGCGGACGCTAGCACCCGGAGGTGAAAAATGAGGTGCGCTTTCGAAAGCTTTCCCGATCACACGGTGTACCATCCCCTGGGATTCCCATGAGTGGTTTGGCTGTAGGAAAGTTGCCTTGAACCTGGAGAGGTGGGACCCATGGAATGGGTAGCACGCAGTATAACTCTAGAGGCTCTGCCTCTGCTCCTCCAACCTCAGCAACCCTCTCAGCCTGAGGAGTATCCAGCCGTATGTCTTATGCCGCTGTGGGTGTAGATGTGGTCAATCCTGGTTGCATCACAGCCCCTGAACGCATTTTGGCAGAATTTCCCTCCCTCTCGCCGTGCTTCTTTCTTCTGTGTTTTGGAAATGTATTTTTAGAATGGGCTTTAGCTGATTTTCAGTGCTGTGTTGATGCCGCTTGACACACACTTGATTCACTTACAGAGAGATATCAATACTTAGGTTTTCAGATGCTGACGAGTCTGATATATTCTTCTGTGATGAGTAGGAGCTGTTGAGTCCTGTTCACTGAGCAAGGAGTAGGTGGTGTCTATTATATATTTGCTTTTCCGACCGGTATCTGTGTTCATTTCCAAGTCGTGTTTTATGCATCACGCCACCTCACCTTTCCGTTTAAGCAGGCCTAAGTGTGTTTTCGAAAAGCGTGAGTCTGTTCTCTTTTGTCATTCGGGTCGTGGGTAGCGATTTTTACATTCCCTCTCTAAGTGATATCCCAAGTTTCTTTTTCTGTGGGACAGATTTCACTTAGCATCATCGTACCTCAATCCACTCATTATGCTGGAACCAGCCTTATGACATGGATTCCATGGCTGAGGGATATTCCATCGTACCTAAGTAGCACAAATTCTTGGTCCATTTCTCTCTTCCCCGGCATATGAAGGGTGTCCCGAAGTCGAGGTTGTTGTAAAGAGAGAAGCCGTAAACTTTGGGGTGCCTGCGTCTGGTTGATTTTTAGTTTTCCCAAGATATAGGCCCACGTGTGGAGGTGCCGTATGCTCTGTGGTTCTGTTCTGTACGTGTTTTAGGAACGAGCATACGCTTCTCCAGAGTGGCTGTTGGCATTTTGCGTCCCTCCCGGCAACTGAACAAGGCTCCCTTATCTCCTTGGCCTGTCCTGCCTTTCTGGTTTTTTGACATTTTCCGGATGGCTCTTTTGCCCGGGGTGGGGAGTGAGATTTCTTTGTAGTGCCGATCTGCTCTCCCCGGGTGCTGGGTTGGCCAAAAAGGGCGTATGCGTTTTTTCCTGAATATATTCAGGAAAAAACGCATACGCCCTTTTTGGCCAACTGCATCATTGTCCACGTTCTGCCGCTTTTCCTGTGCTGGGAAGGCCATTCCCATCTACCTCCTGAACTCCGTTTCGTGCAATTCTGCCTTGCGTTCAAATCCCCTTCGTGGCCTTACCTCAGTATGTTTTTGGACGAGTGTTATGATTTAGAGCTCGGCAGGTTTGTGAAGTGCAGTGCCCCAGAGCTCCATTTGGCAGCTCGCTTTGGTGTGAGCTGGCCGCAATAGCGCAAGATTGCTTCAGGCCCTGTTGTGCTTCCGGCGAGGCAGGCCGAGCCTTTGGTGAATTCCTCTTCGTGATGGGAAATTAGAGTGACATGGGCCTGTCCGAACACCGCCAGCTGGTCTCTCATTGGTTGCCCCTCTTCCAGTTCATCCTTCGGACCACTTGCAGAGACTACGAAAGAGGAGTGTCAAGACGCTGATCCTGCAAGTGGGCGAATTGTTAGTCAAGCGGCTGGGATGGCGGACGCTAGCACCCGGAGGTGAAAAATGAGGTGCGCTTTCGAAAGCTTTCCCGATCACACGGTGTACCATCCCCTGGGATTCCCATGAGTGGTTTGGCTGTAGGAAAGTTGCCTTGAACCTGGAGAGGTGGGACCCATGGAATGGGTAGCACGCAGTATAACTCTAGAGGCTCTGCCTCTGCTCCTCCAACCTCAGCAACCCTCTCAGCCTGAGGAGTATCCAGCCTTATGTCTTATGCCGCTGTGGGTGTAGATGTGGTCAATCCTGGTTGCATCACAGCCCCTGAACGCATTTTGTCAGAATTTCCCTCCCTCTCGCCGTGCTTCTTTCTTCTGTGTTTTGGAAATGTATTTTTAGAATGGGCTTTAGCTGATTTTCAGTGCTGTGTTGATGCCGCTTGACACACACTTGATTCACTTACAGAGAGATATCAAAACTTAGGTTTTCAGATGCTGACGAGTCTGATATATTCTTCTGTGATGAGTAGGAGCTGTTGAGTCCTGTTCACTGAGCAAGGAGTAGGTGGTGTCTATTATATATTTGCTTTTCCGACCGGTATCTGTGCTCATTGCCAATTCGTGTTTTATGGATCACACCACCTCACCTTTCCGCTTAAGCAGGCCTAAGTGTGTTTTCGAAAAGCATGAGTCTGTTCTCTTTTGTCATTCGGGTCGTGGGTAGCGATTTTTACATTCCCTCTCTAAGTGATATCCCAAGTTTCTTTTTCTGTGGGACAGATTTCACTTAGCATCATCGTACCTCAATCCACTCATTATGCTGGAACCAGCCTTATGACATGGATTCCATGGCTGAGGGATATTCCATCGTATCTAAGTAGCACAAATTCTTGGTCCATTTCTCTCTTCCCCGGCATATGAAGGGTGTCCCGAAGTCGAGGTTGTTGTAAAGAGAGAAGCCCTAAACTTTGGGGTGCCTGCGTCTGGTTGATTTTTAGTTTTCCCAAGATATAGGCCCACGTGTGGAGGTGCCGTATGCTCTGTGGTTCTGTTCTGTACGTGTTTTAGGAACGAGCATACGCTTCTCCAGAGTGGCTGTTGGCATTTTGCGTCCCTCCCGGCAACTGAACAAGGCTCCCTTATCTCCTTGGCCTGTCCTGCCTTTCTGGTTTTTTGACATTTTCCGGATGGCTCTTTTGCCCGGGGGGTTAGTGAGATTTATTTGTAGTGCCGATCTGCTCTCCCCGGGTGCTGGGTTGGCCAAAAAGGGCGTATGCGTTTTTTCCTGAATATATTCAGGAAAAAACGCATACGCCCTTTTTGGCCAACTGCATCATTGTCCACGTTCTGCCGCTTTTCCTGTGCTGGGAAGGCCATTCCCATCTACCTCCTGAACTCCGTTTCGTGCAATTCGGCCTTGCGTTCAAATCCCCTTCGTGGCCTTACCTCAGTATGTTTTTGGACGAGTGTTATCATTTAGAGCTCGGCAGGTTTGTGAAGTGCAGTGCCCCAGAGCTCCGTTTGGCAGCTCGCTTTGGTGTGAGCTGGCCGCAATAGCGCAAGATTGCTTCAGGCCCTGTTGTGCTTCCGGCGAGGCAGGCCGAGCCTTTGGTGAATTCCTCTTCGTGATGGGAAATTAGAGTGACATGGGCCTGTCCGAACACCGCCAGCTGGTCTCTCATTGGTTGCCCCTCTTCCAGTTCATCCTTCGGACCACTTGCAGAGACTACGAAAGAGGAGTGTCAAGACGCTGATCCTGCAAGTGGGCGAATTGTTAGTCAAGCGGCTGGGATGGCGGACGCTAGCACCCGGAGGTGAAAAATGAGGTGCGCTTTCGAAAGCTTTCCCGATCACACGGTGTACCATCCCCTGGGATTCCCATGAGTGGTTTGGCTGTAGGAAAGTTGCCTTGAACCTGGAGAGGTGGGACCCATGGAATGGGTAGCACGCAGTATAACTCTAGAGGCTCTGCCTCTGCTCCTCCAACCTCAGCAACCCTCTCAGCCTGAGGAGTATCCAGCCTTATGTCTTATGCCGCTGTGGGTGTAGATGTGGTCAATCCTGGTTGCATCACAGCCCCTGAACGCATTTTGGCAGAATTTCCCTCCCTCTCGCCGTGCTTCTTTCTTCTGTGTTTTGGAAATGTATTTTTAGAATGGGCTTTAGCTGATTTTCAGTGCTGTGTTGATGCCGCTTGACACACACTTGATTCACTTACAGAGAGATATCAATACTTAGGTTTTCAGATGCTGACGAGTCTGATATATTCTTCTGTGATGAGTAGGAGCTGTTGAGTCCTGTTCACTGAGCAAGGAGTAGGTGGTGTCTATTATATATTTGCTTTTCCGACCGGTATCTGTGTTCATTTCCAAGTCGTGTTTTATGCATCACGCCACCTCACCTTTCCGTTTAAGCAGGCCTAAGTGTGTTTTCGAAAAGCGTGAGTCTGTTCTCTTTTGTCATTCGGGTCGTGGGTAGCGATTTTTACATTCCCTCTCTAAGTGATATCCCAAGTTTCTTTTTCTGTGGGACAGATTTCACTTAGCATCATCGTACCTCAATCCACTCATTATGCTGGAACCAGCCTTATGACATGGATTCCATGGCTGAGGGATATTCCATCGTACCTAAGTAGCACAAATTCTTGGTCCATTTCTCTCTTCCCCGGCATATGAAGGGTGTCCCGAAGTCGAGGTTGTTGTAAAGAGAGAAGCCCTAAACTTTGGGGTGCCTGCGTCTGGTTGATTTTTAGTTTTCCCACGATATAGGCCCACGTGTGGAGGTGCCGTATGCTCTGTGGTTCTGTTCTGTACGTGTTTTAGGAACGAGCATACGCTTCTCCAGAGTGGCTGTTGGCATTTTGCGTCCCTCCCGGCAACTGAACAAGGCTCCCTTATCTCCTTGGCCTGTCCTACCTTTCTGTTTTTTTGACATTTTCCGGATGGCTCTTTTGCCCGGGGGGGGAGTGAGATTTCTTTGTAGTGCCGATTTGCTCTCCCCGGGTGCTGGGTTGGCCAAAAAGGGCGTATGCGTTTTTTCCTGAATATATTCAGGAAAAAACGCATACGCCCTTTTTGGCCAACTGCATCATTGTCCACGTTCTGCCGCTTTTCCTGTGCTGGGAAGGCCATTCCCATCTACCTCCTGAACTCCGTTTCGTGCAATTCTGCCTTGCGTTCAAATCCCCTTCGTGGCCTTACCTCAGTATGTTTTTGGACGAGTGTTATCATTTAGAGCTCGGCAGGTTTGTGAAGTGCAGTGCCCCAGAGCTCCGTTTGGCAGCTCGCTTTGGTGTGAGCTGGCCGCAATAGCGCAAGATTGCTTCAGGCCCTGTTGTGCTTCCGGCGAGGCAGGCCGAGCCTTTGGTGAATTCCTCTTCGTGATGGGAAATTAGAGTGACATGGGCCTGTCTGAACACCGCCAGCTGGTCTCTCATTGGTTGCCCCTCTTCCAGTTCATCCTTCGGACCACTTGCAGAGACTACGAAAGAGGAGTGTCAAGACGCTGATCCTGCAAGTGGGCGAATTGTTAGTCAAGCGGCTGGAATGGCGGACGCTAGCACCCGGAGGTGAAAAATGAGGTGCGCTTTCGAAAGCTTTCCCGATCACACGGTGTACCATCCCCTGGGATTCCCATGAGTGGTTTGGCTGTAGGAAAGTTGCCTTGAACCTGGAGAGGTGGGACCCATGGAATGGGTAGCACGCAGTATAACTCTAGAGGCTCTGCCTTTGCTCCTCCAACCTCAGCAACCCTCTCAGCCTGAGGAGTATCCAGCCGTATGTCTTATGCCGCTGTGGGTGTAGATGTGGTCAATCCTGGTTGCATCACAGCCCCTGAACGCATTTTGGCAGAATTTCCCTCCCTCTCGCCGTGCTTCTTTCTTCTGTGTTTTGGAAATGTATTTTTAGAATGGGCTTTAGCTGATTTTCAGTGCTGTGTTGATGCCGCTTGACACACACTTGATTCACTTACAGAGAGATATCAATACTTAGGTTTTCAGATGCTGACGAGTCTGATATATTCTTCTGTGATGAGTAGGAGCTGTTGAGTCCTGTTCACTGAGCAAGGAGTAGGTGGTGTCTATTATATATTTGCTTTTCCGACCGGTATCTGTGTTCATTTCCAAGTCGTGTTTTATGCATCACGCCACCTCACCTTTCCGTTTAAGCAGGCCTAAGTGTGTTTTCGAAAAGCGTGAGTCTGTTCTCTTTTGTCATTCGGGTCGTGGGTAGCGATTTTTACATTCCCTCTCTAAGTGATATCCCAAGTTTCTTTTTCTGTGGGACAGATTTCACTTAGCATCATCGTACCTCAATCCACTCATTATGCTGGAACCAGCCTTATGACATGGATTCCATGGCTGAGGGATATTCCCTCGTACCTAAGTAGCACAAATTCTTGGTCCATTTCTCTCTTCCCCGGCATATGAAGGGTGTCCCGAAGTCGAGGTTGTTGTAAAGAGAGAAGCCGTAAACTTTGGGGTGCCTGCGTCTGGTTGATTTTTAGTTTTCCCAAGATATAGGCCCACGTGTGGAGGTGCCGTATGCTCTGTGGTTCTGTTCTGTACGTGTTTTAGGAACGAGCATACGCTTCTCCAGAGTGGCTGTTGGCATTTTGCGTCCCTCCCGGCAACTGAACAAGGCTCCCTTATCTCCTTGGCCTGTCCTGCCTTTCTGGTTTTTTGACATTTTCCGGATGGCTCTTTTGCCCGGGGGGGGGGAGTGAGATTTCTTTGTAGTGCCGATCTGCTCTCCCCGGGTGCTGGGTTGGCCAAAAAGGGCGTATGCGTTTTTTCCTGAATATATTCAGGAAAAAACGCATACGCCCTTTTTGGCCAACTGCATCATTGTCCACGTTCTGCCGCTTTTCCTGTGCTGGGAAGGCCATTCCCATCTACCTCCTGAACTCCGTTTCGTGCAATTCGGCCTTGCGTTCAAATCCCCTTCGTGGCCTTACCTCAGTATGTTTTTGGACGAGTGTTATCATTTAGAGCTCGGCAGGTTTGTGAAGTGCAGTGCCCCAGAGCTCCGTTTGGCAGCTCGCTTTGGTGTGAGCTGGCCGCAATAGCGCAAGATTGCTTCAGGCCCTGTTGTGCTTCCGGCGAGGCAGGCCGAGCCTTTGGTGAATTCCTCTTCGTGATGGGAAATTAGAGTGACATGGGCCTGTCCGAACACCGCCAGCTGGTCTCTCATTGGTTGCCCCTCTTCCAGTTCATCCTTCGGACCACTTGCAGAGACTACGAAAGAGGAGTGTCAAGACGCTGATCCTGCAAGTGGGCGAATTGTTAGTCAAGCGGCTGGGATGGCGGACGCTAGCACCCGGAGGTGAAAAATGAGGTGCGCTTTCGAAAGCTTTCCCGATCACACGGTGTACCATCCCCTGGGATTCCCATGAGTGGTTTGGCTGTAGGAAAGTTGCCTTGAACCTGGAGAGGTGGGACCCATGGAATGGGTAGCACGCAGTATAACTCTAGAGGCTCTGCCTCTGCTCCTCCAACCTCAGCAACCCTCTCAGCCTGAGGAGTATCCAGCCTTATGTCTTATGCCGCTGTGGGTGTAGATGTGGTCAATCCTGGTTGCATCACAGCCCCTGAACGCATTTTGGCAGAATTTCCCTCCCTCTCGCCGTGCTTCTTTCTTCTGTGTTTTGGAAATGTATTTTTAGAATGGGCTTTAGCTGATTTTCAGTGCTGTGTTGATGCCGCTTGACACACACTTGATTCACTTACAGAGAGATATCAATACTTAGGTTTTCAGATGCTGACGAGTCTGATATATTCTTCTGTGATGAGTAGGAGCTGTTGAGTCCTGTTCACTGAGCAAGGAGTAGGTGGTGTCTATTATATATTTGCTTTTCCGACCGGTATCTGTGTTCATTTCCAAGTCGTGTTTTATGCATCACGCCACCTCACCTTTCCGCTTAAGCAGGCCTAAGTGTGTTTTCGAAAAGCGTGAGTCTGTTCTCTTTTGTCATTCGGGTCGTGGGTAGCGATTTTTACATTCCCTCTCTAAGTGATATCCCAAGTTTCTTTTTCTGTGGGACAGATTTCACTTAGCATCATCGTACCTCAATCCACTCATTATGCTGGAACCAGCCTTATGACATGGATTCCATGGCTGAGGGATATTCCCTCGTACCTAAGTAGCACAAATTCTTGGTCCATTTCTCTCTTCCCCGGCATATGAAGGGTGTCCCGAAGTCGAGGTTGTTGTAAAGAGAGAAGCCGTAAACTTTGGGGTGCCTGCGTCTGGTTGATTTTTAGTTTTCCCAAGATATAGGCCCACGTGTGGAGGTGCCGTATGCTCTGTGGTTCTGTTCTGTACGTGTTTTAGGAACGAGCATACGCTTCTCCAGAGTGGCTGTTGGCATTTTGCGTCCCTCCCGGCAACTGAACAAGGCTCCCTTATCTCCTTGGCCTGTCCTGCCTTTCTGGTTTTTTGACATTTTCCGGATGGCTCTTTTGCCCGGGGGGGGGGAGTGAGATTTCTTTGTAGTGCCGATCTGCTCTCCCCGGGTGCTGGGTTGGCCAAAAAGGGCGTATGCGTTTTTTCCTGAATATATTCAGGAAAAAACGCATACGCCCTTTTTGGCCAACTGCATCATTGTCCACGTTCTGCCGCTTTTCCTGTGCTGGGAAGGCCATTCCCATCTACCTCCTGAACTCCGTTTCGTGCAATTCGGCCTTGCGTTCAAATCCCCTTCGTGGCCTTACCTCAGTATGTTTTTGGACGAGTGTTATCATTTAGAGCTCGGCAGGTTTGTGAAGTGCAGTGCCCCAGAGCTCCGTTTGGCAGCTCGCTTTGGTGTGAGCTGGCCGCAATAGCGCAAGATTGCTTCAGGCCCTGTTGTGCTTCCGGCGAGGCAGGCCGAGCCTTTGGTGAATTCCTCTTCGTGATGGGAAATTAGAGTGACATGGGCCTGTCCGAACACCGCCAGCTGGTCTCTCATTGGTTGCCCCTCTTCCAGTTCATCCTTCGGACCACTTGCAGAGACTACGAAAGAGGAGTGTCAAGACGCTGATCCTGCAAGTGGGCGAATTGTTAGTCAAGCGGCTGGGATGGCGGACGCTAGCACCCGGAGGTGAAAAATGAGGTGCGCTTTCGAAAGCTTTCCCGATCACACGGTGTACCATCCCCTGGGATTCCCATGAGTGGTTTGGCTGTAGGAAAGTTGCCTTGAACCTGGAGAGGTGGGACCCATGGAATGGGTAGCACGCAGTATAACTCTAGAGGCTCTGCCTCTGCTCCTCCAACCTCAGCAACCCTCTCAGCCTGAGGAGTATCCAGCCTTATGTCTTATGCCGCTGTGGGTGTAGATGTGGTCAATCCTGGTTGCATCACAGCCCCTGAACGCATTTTGGCAGAATTTCCCTCCCTCTCGCCGTGCTTCTTTCTTCTGTGTTTTGGAAATGTATTTTTAGAATGGGCTTTAGCTGATTTTCAGTGCTGTGTTGATGCCGCTTGACACACACTTGATTCACTTACAGAGAGATATCAATACTTAGGTTTTCAGATGCTGACGAGTCTGATATATTCTTCTGTGATGAGTAGGAGCTGTTGAGTCCTGTTCACTGAGCAAGGAGTAGGTGGTGTCTATTATATATTTGCTTTTCCGACCGGTATCTGTGTTCATTTCCAAGTCGTGTTTTATGCATCACGCCACCTCACCTTTCCGTTTAAGCAGGCCTAAGTGTGTTTTCGAAAAGCGTGAGTCTGTTCTCTTTTGTCATTCGGGTCGTGGGTAGCGATTTTTACATTCCCTCTCTAAGTGATATCCCAAGTTTCTTTTTCTGTGGGACAGATTTCACTTAGCATCATCGTACCTCAATCCACTCATTATGCTGGAACCAGCCTTATGACATGGATTCCATGGCTGAGGGATATTCCCTCGTACCTAAGTAGCACAAATTCTTGGTCCATTTCTCTCTTCCCCGGCATATGTAGGATGTCCCGAAGTCGAGGTTGTTGTAAAGAGAGAAGCCGTAAACTTTGGGGTGCCTGCGTCTGGTTGATTTTTAGTTTTCCCAAGATATAGGCCCACGTGTGGAGGTGCCCTATGCTCTGTGGTTCTGTTCTGTACGTGTTTTAGGAACGAGCATACGCTTCTCCAGAGTGGCTGTTGGCATTTTGCGTCCCTCCCGGCAACTGAACAAGGCTCCCTTATCTCCTTGGCCTGTCCTGCCTTTCTGGTTTCTTGACATTTTCAGGATGGCTCTTTTGCCCGGGGGGGGAGTGAGATTTTTTTGTAGTGCCGATCTGCTCTCCCCGGTGCTGGGTTGGCCAAAAAGGGCGTATGCGTTTTTTCCTGAATATATTCAGGAAAAAACGCATACGCCCTTTTTGGCCAACTGCATCATTGTCCACGTTCTGCCGCTTTTCCTGTGCTGGGAAGGCCATTCCCATCTACCTCCTGAACTCCGTTTCGTGCAATTCTGCCTTGCGTTCAAATCCCCTTCGTGGCCTTACCTCAGTATGTTTTTGGACGAGTGTTATCATTTAGAGCTCGGCAGGTTTGTGAAGTGCAGTGCCCCAGAGCTCCGTTTGGCAGCTCGCTTTGGTGTGAGCTGGCCGCAATAGCGCAAGATTGCTTCAGGCCCTGTTGTGCTTCCGGCGAGGCAGGCCGAGCCTTTGGTGAATTCCTCTTCGTGATGGGAAATTAGAGTGACATGGGCCTGTCCGAACACCGCCAGCTGGTCTCTCATTGGTTGCCCCTCTTCCAGTTCATCCTTCGGACCACTTGCAGAGACTACGAAAGAGGAGTGTCAAGACGCTGATCCTGCAAGTGGGCGAATTGTTAGTCAAGCGGCTGGGATGGCGGACGCTAGCACCCGGAGGTGAAAAATGAGGTGCGCTTTCGAAAGCTTTCCCGATCACACGGTGTACCATCCCCTGGGATTCCCATGAGTGGTTTGGCTGTAGGAAAGTTGCCTTGAACCTGGAGAGGTGGGACCCATGGAATGGGTAGCACGCAGTATAACTCTAGAGGCTCTGCCTCTGCTCCTCCAACCTCAGCAACCCTCTCAGCCTGAGGAGTATCCAGCCTTATGTCTTATGCCGCTGTGGGTGTAGATGTGGTCAATCCTGGTTGCATCACAGCCCCTGAACGCATTTTGGCAGAATTTCCCTCCCTCTCGCCGTGCTTCTTTCTTCTGTGTTTTGGAAATGTATTTTTAGAATGGGCTTTAGCTGATTTTCAGTGCTGTGTTGATGCCGCTTGACACACACTTGATTCACTTACAGAGAGATATCAATACTTAGGTTTTCAGATGCTGACGAGTCTGATATATTCTTCTGTGATGAGTAGGAGCTGTTGAGTCCTGTTCACTGAGCAAGGAGTAGGTGGTGTCTATTATATATTTGCTTTTCCGACCGGTATCTGTGTTCATTTCCAATTCGTGTTTTATGCATCACACCACCTCACCTTTCCGCTTAAGCAGGCCTAAGTGTGTTTTCGAAAAGCGTGAGTCTGTTCTCTTTTGTCATTCGGGTCGTGGGTAGCGATTTTTACATTCCCTCTCTAAGTGATATCCCAAGTTTCTTTTTCTGTGGGACAGATTTCACTTAGCATCATCGTACCTGAATCCACTCATTATGCTGGAACCAGCCTTATGACATGGATTCCATGGCTGAGGGATATTCCATCGTACCTAAGTAGCACAAATTCTTGGTCCATTTCTCTCTTCCCCGGCATATGAAGGGTGTCCCGAAGTCGAGGTTGTTGTAAAGAGAGAAGCCCTAAACTTTGGGGTGCCTGCGTCTGGTTGATTTTTAGTTTTCCCACGATATAGGCCCACGTGTGGAGGTGCCCTATGCTCTGTGGTTCTGTTCTGTACGTGTTTTAGGAACGAGCATACGCTTCTCCAGAGTGGCTGTTGGCATTTTGCGTCCCTCCCGGCAACTGAACAAGGCTCCCTTATCTCCTTGGCCTGTCCTACCTTTCTGGTTTTTTGACATTTTCCGGATGGCTCTTTTGCCCGGGGCGGGGGGAGTGAGATTTCTTTGTAGTGCCGATTTGCTCTCCCCGGGTGCTGGGTTGGCCAAAAAGGGCGTATGCGTTTTTTCCTGAATATATTCAGGAAAAAACGCATACGCCCTTTTTGGCCAACTGCATCATTGTCCACGTTCTGCCGCTTTTCCTGTGCTGGGAAGGCCATTCCCATCTACCTCCTGAACTCCGTTTCGTGCAATTCTGCCTTGCGTTCAAATCCCCTTCGTGGCCTTACCTCAGTATGTTTTTGGACGAGTGTTATCATTTAGAGCTCGGCAGGTTTGTGAAGTGCAGTGCCCCAGAGCTCCGTTTGGCAGCTCGCTTTGGTGTGAGCTGGCCGCAATAGCGCAAGATTGCTTCAGGCCCTGTTGTGCTTCCGGCGAGGCAGGCCGAGCCTTTGGTGAATTCCTCTTCGTGATGGGAAATTAGAGTGACATGGGCCTGTCCGAACACCGCCAGCTGGTCTCTCATTGGTTGCCCCTCTTCCAGTTCATCCTTCGGACCACTTGCAGAGACTACGAAAGAGGAGTGTCAAGACGCTGATCCTGCAAGTGGGCGAATTGTTAGTCAAGCGGCTGGGATGGCGGACGCTAGCACCCGGAGGTGAAAAATGAGGTGCGCTTTCGAAAGCTTTCCCGATCACACGGTGTACCATCCCCTGGGATTCCCATGAGTGGTTTGGCTGTAGGAAAGTTGCCTTGAACCTGGAGAGGTGGGACCCATGGAATGGGTAGCACGCAGTATAACTCTAGAGGCTCTGCCTCTGCTCCTCCAACCTCAGCAACCCTCTCAGCCTGAGGAGTATCCAGCCTTATGTCTTATGCCGCTGTGGGTGTAGATGTGGTCAATCCTGGTTGCATCACAGCCCCTGAACGCATTTTGGCAGAATTTCCCTCCCTCTCGCCGTGCTTCTTTCTTCTGTGTTTTGGAAATGTATTTTTAGAATGGGCTTTAGCTGATTTTCAGTGCTGTGTTGATGCCGCTTGACACACACTTGATTCACTTACAGAGAGATATCAATACTTAGGTTTTCAGATGCTGACGAGTCTGATATATTCTTCTGTGATGAGTAGGAGCTGTTGAGTCCTGTTCACTGAGCAAGGAGTAGGTGGTGTCTATTATATATTTGCTTTTCCGACCGGTATCTGTGCTCATTTCCAAGTCGTGTTTTATGCATCACGCCACCTCACCTTTCCGCTTAAGCAGTCCTAAGTGTGTTTTCGAAAAGCGTGAGTCTGTTCTCTTTTGTCATTCGGGTCGTGGGTAGCGATTTTTACATTCCCTCTCTAAGTGATATCCCAAGTTTCTTTTTCTGTGGGACAGATTTCACTTAGCATCATCGTACCTCAATCCACTCATTATGCTGGAACCAGCCTTATGACATGGATTCCATGGCTGAGGGATATTCTATCGTACCTAAGTAGCACAAATTCTTGGTCCATTTCTCTCTTCCCCGGCATATGAAGGGTGTCCCGAAGTCGAGGTTGTTGTAAAGAGAGAAGCCCTAAACTTTGGGGTGCCTGCGTCTGGTTGATTTTTAGTTTTCCCAAGATATAGGCCCACGTGTGGAGGTGCCCTATGCTCTGTGGTTCTGTTCTGTACGTGTTTTAGGAACGAGCATACGCTTCTCCAGAGTGGCTGTTGGCATTTTGCGTCCCTCCCGGCAACTGAACAAGGCTCCCTTATCTCCTTGGCCTGTCCTGCCTTTCTGGTTTTTTGACATTTTCCGGATGGCTCTTTTGCCCGGGGGGGGAGTGAGATTTCTTTGTAGTGCCGATCTGCTCTCCCCGGGTGCTGGGTTGGCCAAAAAGGGCGTATGCGTTTTTTCCTGAATATATTCAGGAAAAAACGCATACGCCCTTTTTGGCCAACTGCATCATTGTCCACGTTCTGCCGCTTTTCCTGTGCTGGGAAGGCCATTCCCATCTACCTCCTGAACTCCGTTTCGTGCAATTCTGCCTTGCGTTCAAATCCCCTTCGTGGCCTTACCTCAGTATGTTTTTGGACGAGTGTTATCATTTAGAGCTCGGCAGGTTTGTGAAGTGCAGTGCCCCAGAGCTCCGTTTGGCAGCTCGCTTTGGTGTGAGCTGGCCGCAATAGCGCAAGATTGCTTCAGGCCCTGTTGTGCTTCCGGCGAGGCAGGCCGAGCCTTTGGTGAATTCCTCTTCGTGATGGGAAATTAGAGTGACATGGGCCTGTCCGAACACCGCCAGCTGGTCTCTCATTGGTTGCCCCTCTTCCAGTTCATCCTTCGGACCACTTGCAGAGACTACGAAAGAGGAGTGTCAAGACGCTGATCCTGCAAGTGGGCGAATTGTTAGTCAAGCGGCTGGGATGGCGGACGCTAGCACCCGGAGGTGAAAAATGAGGTGCGCTTTCGAAAGCTTTCCCGATCACACGGTGTACCATCCCCTGGGATTCCCATGAGTGGTTTGGCTGTAGGAAAGTTGCCTTGAACCTGGAGAGGTGGGACCCATGGAATGGGTAGCACGCAGTATAACTCTAGAGGCTCTGCCTTTGCTCCTCCAACCTCAGCAACCCTCTCAGCCTGAGGAGTATCCAGCCGTATGTCTTATGCCGCTGTGGGTGTAGATGTGGTCAATCCTGGTTGCATCACAGCCCCTGAACGCATTTTGTCAGAATTTCCCTCCCTCTCGCCGTGCTTTTTTCTTCTGTGTTTTGGAAATGTATTTTTAGAATGGGCTTTAGCTGATTTTCAGTGCTGTGTTGATGCCGCTTGACACACACTTGATTCACTTACAGAGAGATATCAAAACTTAGGTTTTCAGATGCTGACGAGTCTGATATATTCTTCTGTGATGAGTAGGAGCTGTTGAGTCCTGTTCACTGAGCAAGGAGTAGGTGGTGTCTATTATATATTTGCTTTTCCGACCGGTATCTGTGCTCATTGCCAATTCGTGTTTTATGCATCACACCACCTCACCTTTCCGCTTAAGCAGGCCTAAGTGTGTTTTCGAAAAGCATGAGTCTGTTCTCTTTTGTCATTCGGGTCGTGGGTAGCGATTTTTACATTCCCTCTCTAAGTGATATCCCAAGTTTCTTTTTCTGTGGGACAGATTTCACTTAGCATCATCGTACCTCAATCCACTCATTATGCTGGAACCAGCCTTATGACATGGATTCCATGGCTGAGGGATATTCCATCGTACCTAAGTAGCACAAATTCTTGGTCCATTTCTCTCTTCCCCGGCATATGAAGGGTGTCCCGAAGTCGAGGTTGTTGTAAAGAGAGAAGCCGTAAACTTTGGGGTGCCTGCGTCTGGTTGATTTTTAGTTTTCCCAAGATATAGGCCCACGTGTGGAGGTGCCCTATGCTCTGTGGTTCTGTTCTGTACGTGTTTTAGGAACGAGCATACGCTTCTCCAGAGTGGCTGTTGGCATTTTGCGTCCCTCCCGGCAACTGAACAAGGCTCCCTTATCTCCTTGGCCTGTCCTACCTTTCTGGTTTTTTGACATTTTCCGGATGGCTCTTTTGCCCGGGGGGGGAGTGAGATTTCTTTGTAGTGCCGATTTGCTCTCCCCGGGTGCTGGGTTGGCCAAAAAGGGCGTATGCGTTTTTTCCTGAATATATTCAGGAAAAAACGCATACGCCCTTTTTGGCCAACTGCATCATTGTCCACGTTCTGCCGCTTTTCCTGTGCTGGGAAGGCCATTCCCATCTCCCTCCTGAACTCCGTTTCGTGCAATTCTGCCTTGCGTTCAAATCCCCTTCGTGGCCTTACCTCAGTATGTTTTTGGACGAGTGTTATCATTTAGAGCTCGGCAGGTTTGTGAAGTGCAGTGCCCCAGAGCTCCGTTTGGCAGCTCGCTTTGGTGTGAGCTGGCCGCAATAGCGCAAGATTGCTTCAGGCCCTGTTGTGCTTCCGGCGAGGCAGGCCGAGCCTTTGGTGAATTCCTCTTCGTGATGGGAAATTAGAGTGACATGGGCCTGTCCGAACACCGCCAGCTGGTCTCTCATTGGTTGCCCCTCTTCCAGTTCATCCTTCGGACCACTTGCAGAGACTACGAAAGAGGAGTGTCAAGACGCTGATCCTGCAAGTGGGCGAATTGTTAGTCAAGCGGCTGGGATGGCGGACGCTAGCACCCGGAGGTGAAAAATGAGGTGCGCTTTCGAAAGCTTTCCCGATCACACGGTGTACCATCCCCTGGGATTCCCATGAGTGGTTTGGCTGTAGGAAAGTTGCCTTGAACCTGGAGAGGTGGGACCCATGGAATGGGTAGCACGCAGTATAACTCTAGAGGCTCTGCCTTTGCTCCTCCAACCTCAGCAACCCTCTCAGCCTGAGGAGTATCCAGCCGTATGTCTTATGCCGCTGTGGGTGTAGATGTGGTCAATCCTGGTTGCATCACAGCCCCTGAACGCATTTTGGCAGAATTTCCCTCCCTCTCGCCGTGCTTCTTTCTTCTGTGTTTTGGAAATGTATTTTTAGAATGGGCTTTAGCTGATTTTCAGTGCTGTGTTGATGCCGCTTGACACACACTTGATTCACTTACAGAGAGATATCAATACTTAGGTTTTCAGATGCTGACGAGTCTGATATATTCTTCTGTGATGAGTAGGAGCTGTTGAGTCCTGTTCACTGCGCAAGGAGTAGGTGGTGTCTATTATATATTTGCTTTTCCGACCGGTATCTGTGTTCATTTCCAAGTCGTGTTTTATGCATCACACCACCTCACCTTTCCGCTTAAGCAGGCCTAAGTGTGTTTTCGAAAAGCGTGAGTCTGTTCTCTTTTGTCATTCGGGTCGTGGGTCGCGATTTTTACATTCCCTCTCTAAGTGATATCCCAAGTTTCTTTTTCTGTGGGACAGATTTCACTTAGCATCATCGTACCTCAATCCACTCATTATGCTGGAACCAGCCTTATGACATGGATTCCATGGCTGAGGGATATTCCATCGTACCTAAGTAGCACAAATTCTTGGTCCATTTCTCTCTTCCCCGGCATATGAAGGGTGTCCCGAAGTCGAGGTTGTTGTAAAGAAAGAAGCCCTAAACTTTGGGGTGCCTGCGTCTGGTTGATTTTTAGTTTTCCCAAGATATAGGCCCACGTGTGGAGGTGCCCTATGCTCTGTGGTTCTGTTCTGTACGTGTTTTAGGAACGAGCATACGCTTCTCCAGAGTGGCTGTTGGCATTTTGCGTCCCTCCCGGCAACTGAACAAGGCTCCCTTATCTCCTTGGCCTGTCCTGCCTTTCTGGTTTTTTGACATTTTCCGGATGGCTCTTTTGCCCGGGGGGGGAGTGAGATTTCTTTGTAGTGCCGATCTGCTCTCCCCGGGTGCTGGGTTGGCCAAAAAGGGCGTATGCGTTTTTTCCTGAATATATTCAGGAAAAAACGCATACGCCCTTTTTGGCCAACTGCATCATTGTCCACGTTCTGCCGCTTTTCCTGTGCTGGGAAGGCCATTCCCATCTACCTCCTGAACTCCGTTTCGTGCAATTCTGCCTTGCGTTCAAATCCCCTTCGTGGCCTTACCTCAGTATGTTTTTGGACGAGTGTTATCATTTAGAGCTCGGCAGGTTTGTGAAGTGCAGTGCCCCAGAGCTCCGTTTGGCAGCTCGCTTTGGTGTGAGCTGGCCGCAATAGCGCAAGATTGCTTCAGGCCCTGTTGTGCTTCCGGCGAGGCAGGCCGAGCCTTTGGTGAATTCCTCTTCGTGATGGGAAATTAGAGTGACATGGGCCTGTCTGAACACCGCCAGCTGGTCTCTCATTGGTTGCCCCTCTTCCAGTTCATCCTTCGGACCACTTGCAGAGACTACGAAAGAGGAGTGTCAAGACGCTGATCCTGCAAGTGGGCGAATTGTTAGTCAAGCGGCTGGGATGGCGGACGCTAGCACCCGGAGGTGAAAAATGAGGTGCGCTTTCGAAAGCTTTCCCGATCACACGGTGTACCATCCCCTGGGATTCCCATGAGTGGTTTGGCTGTAGGAAAGTTGCCTTGAACCTGGAGAGGTGGGACCCATGGAATGGGTAGCACGCAGTATAACTCTAGAGGCTCTGCCTTTGCTCCTCCAACCTCAGCAACCCTCTCAGCCTGAGGAGTATCCAGCCGTATGTCTTATGCCGCTGTGGGTGTAGATGTGGTCAATCCTGGTTGCATCACAGCCCCTGAACGCATTTTGTCAGAATTTCCCTCCCTCTCGCCGTGCTTTTTTCTTCTGTGTTTTGGAAATGTATTTTTAGAATGGGCTTTAGCTGATTTTCAGTGCTGTGTTGATGCCGCTTGACACACACTTGATTCACTTACAGAGAGATATCAAAACTTAGGTTTTCAGATGCTGACGAGTCTGATATATTCTTCTGTGATGAGTAGGAGCTGTTGAGTCCTGTTCACTGAGCAAGGAGTAGGTGGTGTCTATTATATATTTGCTTTTCCGACCGGTATCTGTGCTCATTGCCAATTCGTGTTTTATGCATCACACCACCTCACCTTTCCGCTTAAGCAGGCCTAAGTGTGTTTTCGAAAAGCATGAGTCTGTTCTCTTTTGTCATTCGGGTCGTGGGTAGCGATTTTTACATTCCCTCTCTAAGTGATATCCCAAGTTTCTTTTTCTGTGGGACAGATTTCACTTAGCATCATCGTACCTCAATCCACTCATTATGCTGGAACCAGCCTTATGACATGGATTCCATGGCTGAGGGATATTCCATCGTACCTAAGTAGCACAAATTCTTGGTCCATTTCTCTCTTCCCCGGCATATGAAGGGTGTCCCGAAGTCGAGGTTGTTGTAAAGAGAGAAGCCGTAAACTTTGGGGTGCCTGCGTCTGGTTGATTTTTAGTTTTCCCAAGATATAGGCCCACGTGTGGAGGTGCCCTATGCTCTGTGGTTCTGTTCTGTACGTGTTTTAGGAACGAGCATACGCTTCTCCAGAGTGGCTGTTGGCATTTTGCGTCCCTCCCGGCAACTGAACAAGGCTCCCTTATCTCCTTGGCCTGTCCTACCTTTCTGGTTTTTTGACATTTTCCGGATGGCTCTTTTGCCCGGGGGGGGAGTGAGATTTCTTTGTAGTGCCGATTTGCTCTCCCCGGGTGCTGGGTTGGCCAAAAAGGGCGTATGCGTTTTTTCCTGAATATATTCAGGAAAAAACGCATACGCCCTTTTTGGCCAACTGCATCATTGTCCACGTTCTGCCGCTTTTCCTGTGCTGGGAAGGCCATTCCCATCTCCCTCCTGAACTCCGTTTCGTGCAATTCTGCCTTGCGTTCAAATCCCCTTCGTGGCCTTACCTCAGTATGTTTTTGGACGAGTGTTATCATTTAGAGCTCGGCAGGTTTGTGAAGTGCAGTGCCCCAGAGCTCCGTTTGGCAGCTCGCTTTGGTGTGAGCTGGCCGCAATAGCGCAAGATTGCTTCAGGCCCTGTTGTGCTTCCGGCGAGGCAGGCCGAGCCTTTGGTGAATTCCTCTTCGTGATGGGAAATTAGAGTGACATGGGCCTGTCCGAACACCGCCAGCTGGTCTCTCATTGGTTGCCCCTCTTCCAGTTCATCCTTCGGACCACTTGCAGAGACTACGAAAGAGGAGTGTCAAGACGCTGATCCTGCAAGTGGGCGAATTGTTAGTCAAGCGGCTGGGATGGCGGACGCTAGCACCCGGAGGTGAAAAATGAGGTGCGCTTTCGAAAGCTTTCCCGATCACACGGTGTACCATCCCCTGGGATTCCCATGAGTGGTTTGGCTGTAGGAAAGTTGCCTTGAACCTGGAGAGGTGGGACCCATGGAATGGGTAGCACGCAGTATAACTCTAGAGGCTCTGCCTCTGCTCCTCCAACCTCAGCAACCCTCTCAGCCTGAGGAGTATCCAGCCGTATGTCTTATGCCGCTGTGGGTGTAGATGTGGTCAATCCTGGTTGCATCACAGCCCCTGAACGCATTTTGGCAGAATTTCCCTCCCTCTCGCCGTGCTTCTTTCTTCTGTGTTTTGGAAATGTATTTTTAGAATGGGCTTTAGCTGATTTTCAGTGCTGTGTTGATGCCGCTTGACACACACTTGATTCACTTACAGAGAGATATCAATACTTAGGTTTTCAGATGCTGACGAGTCTGATATATTCTTCTGTGATGAGTAGGAGCTGTTGAGTCCTGTTCACTGCGCAAGGAGTAGGTGGTGTCTATTATATATTTGCTTTTCCGACCGGTATCTGTGTTCATTTCCAAGTCGTGTTTTATGCATCACACCACCTCACCTTTCCGCTTAAGCAGGCCTAAGTGTGTTTTCGAAAAGCGTGAGTCTGTTCTCTTTTGTCATTCGGGTCGTGGGTCGCGATTTTTACATTCCCTCTCTAAGTGATATCCCAAGTTTCTTTTTCTGTGGGACAGATTTCACTTAGCATCATCGTACCTCAATCCACTCATTATGCTGGAACCAGCCTTATGACATGGATTCCATGGCTGAGGGATATTCCATCGTACCTAAGTAGCACAAATTCTTGGTCCATTTCTCTCTTCCCCGGCATATGAAGGGTGTCCCGAAGTCGAGGTTGTTGTAAAGAAAGAAGCCCTAAACTTTGGGGTGCCTGCGTCTGGTTGATTTTTAGTTTTCCCAAGATATAGGCCCACGTGTGGAGGTGCCGTATGCTCTGTGGTTCTGTTCTGTACGTGTTTTAGGAACGAGCATACGCTTCTCCAGAGTGGCTGTTGGCATTTTGCGTCCCTCCCGGCAACTGAACAAGGCTCCCTTATCTCCTTGGCCTGTCCTGCCTTTCTGGTTTTTTGACATTTTCCGGATGGCTCTTTTGCCCGGGGGGGGAGTGAGATTTCTTTGTAGTGCCGATTTGCTCTCCCCGGGTGCTGGGTTGGCCAAAAAGGGCGTATGCGTTTTTTCCTGAATATATTCAGGAAAAAACGCATACGCCCTTTTTGGCCAACTGCATCATTGTCCACGTTCTGCCGCTTTTCCTGTGCTGGGAAGGCCATTCCCATCTACCTCGTGAACTCCGTTTCGTGCAATTCTGCCTTGCGTTCAAATCCCCTTCGTGGCCTTACCTCAGTATGTTTTTGGACGAGTGTTATCATTTAGAGCTCGGCAGGTTTGTGAAGTGCAGTGCCCCAGAGCTCCGTTTGGCAGCTCGCTTTGGTGTGAGCTGGCCGCAATAGCGCAAGATTGCTTCAGGCCCTGTTGTGCTTCCGGCGAGGCAGGCCGAGCCTTTGGTGAATTCCTCTTCGTGATGGGAAATTAGAGTGACATGGGCCTGTCCGAACACCGCCAGCTGGTCTCTCATTGGTTGCCCCTCTTCCAGTTCATCCTTCGGACCACTTGCAGAGACTACGAAAGAGGAGTGTCAAGACGCTGATCCTGCAAGTGGGCGAATTGTTAGTCAAGCGGCTGGGATGGCGGACGCTAGCACCCGGAGGTGAAAAATGAGGTGCGCTTTCGAAAGCTTTCCCGATCACACGGTGTACCATCCCCTGGGATTCCCATGAGTGGTTTGGCTGTAGGAAAGTTGCCTTGAACCTGGAGAGGTGGGACCCATGGAATGGGTAGCACGCAGTATAACTCTAGAGGCTCTGCCTCTGCTCCTCCAACCTCAGCAACCCTCTCAGCCTGAGGAGTATCCAGCCTTATGTCTTATGCCGCTGTGGGTGTAGATGTGGTCAATCCTGGTTGCATCACAGCCCCTGAACGCATTTTGGCAGAATTTCCCTCCCTCTCGCCGTGCTTCTTTCTTCTGTGTTTTGGAAATGTATTTTTAGAATGGGCTTTAGCTGATTTTCACTGCTGTGTTGATGCCGCTTGACACACACTTGATTCACTTACAGAGAGATATCAATACTTAGGTTTTCAGATGCTGACGAGTCTGATATATTCTTCTGTGATGAGTAGGAGCTGTTGAGTCCTGTTCACTGAGCAAGGAGTAGGTGGTGTCTATTATATATTTGCTTTTCCGACCGGTATCTGTGCTCATTTCCAAGTCGTGTTTTATGCATCACGCCACCTCACCTTTCCGCTTAAGCAGGCCTAAGTGTGTTTTCGAAAAGCGTGAGTCTGTTCTCTTTTGTCATTCGGGTCGTGGGTAGCGATTTTTACATTCCCTCTCTAAGTGATATCCCAAGTTTCTTTTTCTGTGGGACAGATTTCACTTAGCATCATCGTACCTCAATCCACTCATTATGCTGGAACCAGCCTTATGACATGGATTCCATGGCTGAGGGATATTCCCTCGTACCTAAGTAGCACAAATTCTTGGTCCATTTCTCTCTTCCCCGGCATATGAAGGGTGTCCCGAAGTCGAGGTTGTTGTAAAGAGAGAAGCCCTAAACTTTGGGGTGCCTGCGTCTGGTTGATTTTTAGTTTTCCCACGATATAGGCCCACGTGTGGAGGTGCCGTATGCTCTGTGGTTCTGTTCTGTACGTGTTTTAGGAACGAGCATACGCTTCTCCAGAGTGGCTGTTGGCATTTTGCATCCCTCCCGGCAACTGAACAAGGCTCCCTTATCTCCTTGGCCTGTCCTACCTTTCTGTTTTTTTGACATTTTCCGGATGGCTCTTTTGCCCGGGGGGGGAGTGAGATTTCTTTGTAGTGCCGATTTGCTCTCCCCGGGTGCTGGGTTGGCCAAAAAGGGCGTATGCGTTTTTTCCTGAATATATTCAGGAAAAAACGCATACGCCCTTTTTGGCCAACTGCATCATTGTCCACGTTCTGCCGCTTTTCCTGTGCTGGGAAGGCCATTCCCATCTACCTCCTGAACTCCGTTTCGTGCAATTCTGCCTTGCGTTCAAATCCCCTTCGTGGCCTTACCTCAGTATGTTTTTGGACGAGTGTTATCATTTAGAGCTCGGCAGGTTTGTGAAGTGCAGTGCCCCAGAGCTCCGTTTGGCAGCTCGCTTTGGTGTGAGCTGGCCGCAATAGCGCAAGATTGCTTCAGGCCCTGTTGTGCTTCCGGCGAGGCAGGCCGAGCCTTTGGTGAAATCCTCTTCGTGATGGGAAATTAGAGTGACATGGGCCTGTCCGAACACCGCCAGCTGGTCTCTCATTGGTTGCCCCTCTTCCAGTTCATCCTTCGGACCACTTGCAGAGACTACGAAAGAGGAGTGTCAAGACGCTGATCCTGCAAGTGGGCGAATTGTTAGTCAAGCGGCTGGGATGGCGGACGCTAGCACCCGGAGGTGAAAAATGAGGTGCGCTTTCGAAAGCTTTCCCGATCACACGGTGTACCATCCCCTGGGATTCCCATGAGTGGTTTGGCTGTAGGAAAGTTGCCTTGAACCTGGAGAGGTGGGACCCATGGAATGGGTAGCACGCAGTATAACTCTAGAGGCTCTGCCTCTGCTCCTCCAACCTCAGCAACCCTCTCAGCCTGAGGAGTATCCAGCCTTATGTCTTATGCCGCTGTGGGTGTAGATGTGGTCAATCCTGGTTGCATCACAGCCCCTGAACGCATTTTGGCAGAATTTCCCTCCCTCTCGCCGTGCTTCTTTCTTCTGTGTTTTGGAAATGTATTTTTAGAATGGGCTTTAGCTGATTTTCAGTGCTGTGTTGATGCCGCTTGACACACACTTGATTCACTTACAGAGAGATATCAATACTTAGGTTTTCAGATGCTGACGAGTCTGACATATTCTTCTGTGATGAGTAGGAGCTGTTGAGTCCTGTTCACTGAGCAAGGAGTAGGTGGTGTCTATTATATATTTGCTTTTCCGACCGGTATCTGTGTTCATTTCCAAGTCGTGTTTTATGCATCACGCCACCTCACCTTTCCGTTTAAGCAGGCCTAAGTGTGTTTTCGAAAAGCGTGAGTCTGTTCTCTTTTGTCATTCGGGTCGTGGGTAGCGATTTTTACATTCCCTCTCTAAGTGATATCCCAAGTTTCTTTTTCTGTGGGACAGATTTCACTTAGCATCATCGTACCTCAATCCACTCATTATGCTGGAACCAGCCTTATGACATGGATTCCATGGCTGAGGGATATTCCATCGTACCTAAGTAGCACAAATTCTTGGTCCATTTCTCTCTTCCCCGGCATATGAAGGGTGTCCCGAAGTCGAGGTTGTTGTAAAGAGAGAAGCCCTAAACTTTGGGGTGCCTGCGTCTGGTTGATTTTTAGTTTTCCCACGATATAGGCCCACGTGTGGAGGTGCCCTATGCTCTGTGGTTCTGTTCTGTACGTGTTTTAGGAACGAGCATACGCTTCTCCAGAGTGGCTGTTGGCATTTTGCGTCCCTCCCGGCAACTGAACAAGGCTCCCTTATCTCCTTGGCCTGTCCTACCTTTCTGGTTTTTTGACATTTTCCGGATGGCTCTTTTTCCCGGGGGGGGAGTGAGATTTCTTTGTAGTGCCGATTTGCTCTCCCCGGGTGCTGGGTTGGCCAAAAAGGGCGTATGCGTTTTTTCCTGAATATATTCAGGAAAAAACGCATACGCCCTTTTTGGCCAACTGCATCATTGTCCACGTTCTGCCGCTTTTCCTGTGCTGGGAAGGCCATTCCCATCTACCTCCTGAACTCCGTTTCGTGCAATTCTGCCTTGCGTTCAAATCCCCTTCGTGGCCTTACCTCAGTATGTTTTTGGACGAGTGTTATCATTTAGAGCTCGGCAGGTTTGTGAAGTGCAGTGCCCCAGAGCTCCGTTTGGCAGCTCGCTTTGGTGTGAGCTGGCCGCAATAGCGCAAGATTGCTTCAGGCCCTGTTGTGCTTCCGGCGAGGCAGGCCGAGCCTTTGGTGAAATCCTCTTCGTGATGGGAAATTAGAGTGACATGGGCCTGTCCGAACACCGCCAGCTGGTCTCTCATTGGTTGCCCCTCTTCCAGTTCATCCTTCGGACCACTTGCAGAGACTACGAAAGAGGAGTGTCAAGACGCTGATCCTGCAAGTGGGCGAATTGTTAGTCAAGCGGCTGGGATGGCGGACGCTAGCACCCGGAGGTGAAAAATGAGGTGCGCTTTCGAAAGCTTTCCCGATCACACGGTGTACCATCCCCTGGGATTCCCATGAGTGGTTTGGCTGTAGGAAAGTTGCCTTGAACCTGGAGAGGTGGGACCCATGGAATGGGTAGCACGCAGTATAACTCTAGAGGCTCTGCCTCTGCTCCTCCAACCTCAGCAACCCTCTCAGCCTGAGGAGTATCCAGCCTTATGTCTTATGCCGCTGTGGGTGTAGATGTGGTCAATCCTGGTTGCATCACAGCCCCTGAACGCATTTTGGCAGAATTTCCCTCCCTCTCGCCGTGCTTCTTTCTTCTGTGTTTTGGAAATGTATTTTTAGAATGGGCTTTAGGTGATTTTCAGTGCTGTGTTGATGCCGCTTGACACACACTTGATTCACTTACAGAGAGAGATCAATACTTAGGTTTTCAGATGCTGACGAGTCTGATATATTCTTCTGTGATGAGTAGGAGCTGTTGAGTCCTGTTCACTGAGCAAGGAGTAGGTGGTGTCTATTATATATTTCCTTTTCCGACCGGTATCTGTGCTCATTTCCAAGTCGTGTTTTATGCATCACGCCACCTCACCTTTCCGCTTAAGCAGGCCTAAGTGTGTTTTCGAAAAGCGTGAGTCTGTTCTCTTTTGTCATTCGGGTCGTGGGTAGCGATTTTTACATTCCCTCTCTAAGTGATATCCCAAGTTTCTTTTTCTGTGGGACAGATTTCACTTAGCATCATCGTACCTCAATCCACTCATTATGCTGGAACCAGCCTTATGACATGGATTCCATGGCTGAGGGATATTCCATCGTACCTAAGTAGCACAAATGCTTGGTCCATTTCTCTCTTCCCCGGCATATGAAGGGTGTCCCGAAGTCGAGGTTGTTGTAAAGAGAGAAGCCGAAAACTTTGGGGTGCCTGCGTCTGGTTGATTTTTAGTTTTCCCAAGATATAGGCCCACGTGTGGAGGTGCCCTATGCTCTGTGGTTCTGTTCTGTACGTGTTTTAGGAACGAGCATACGCTTCTCCAGAGTGGCTGTTGGCATTTTGCGTCCCTCCCGGCAACTGAACAAGGCTCCCTTATCTCCTTGGCCTGTCCTGCCTTTCTGGTTTTTTGACATTTTCCGGATGGCTCTTTTGCCCGGGGGGGGGGAGTGAGATTTCTTTGTAGTGCCGATTTGCTCTCCCCGGGTGCTGGGTTGGCCAAAAAGGGCGTATGCGTTTTTTCCTGAATATATTCAGGAAAAAACGCATACGCCCTTTTTGGCCAACTGCATCATTGTCCACGTTCTGCCGCTTTTCCTGTGCTGGGAAGGCCATTCCCATCTACCTCCTGAACTCCGTTTCGTGCAATTCTGCCTTGCGTTCAAATCCCCTTCGTGGCCTTACCTCAGTATGTTTTTGGACGAGTGTTATCATTTAGAGCTCGGCAGGTTTGTGAAGTGCAGTGCCCCAGAGCTCCGTTTGGCAGCTCGCTTTGGTGTGAGCTGGCCGCAATAGCGCAAGATTGCTTCAGGCCCTGTTGTGCTTCCGGCGAGGCAGGCCGAGCCTTTGGTGAATTCCTCTTCGTGATGGGAAATTAGAGTGACATGGGCCTGTCCGAACACCGCCAGCTGGTCTCTCATTGGTTGCCCCTCTTCCAGTTCATCCTTCGGACCACTTGCAGAGACTACGAAAGAGGAGTGTCAAGACGCTGATCCTGCAAGTGGGCGAATTGTTAGTCAAGCGGCTGGGATGGCGGACGCTAGCACCCGGAGGTGAAAAATGAGGTGCGCTTTCGAAAGCTTTCCCGATCACACGGTGTACCATCCCCTGGGATTCCCATGAGTGGTTTGGCTGTAGGAAAGTTGCCTTGAACCTGGAGAGGTGGGACCCATGGAATGGGTAGCACGCAGTATAACTCTAGAGGCTCTGCCTCTGCTCCTCCAACCTCAGCAACCCTCTCAGCCTGAGGAGTATCCAGCCTTATGTCTTATGCCGCTGTGGGTGTAGATGTGGTCAATCCTGGTTGCATCACAGCCCCTGAACGCATTTTGGCAGAATTTCCCTCCCTCTCGCCGTGCTTCTTTCTTCTGTGTTTTGGAAATGTATTTTTAGAATGGGCTTTAGCTGATTTTCAGTGCTGTGTTGATGCCGCTTGACACACACTTGATTCACTTTCAGAGAGATATCAATACTTAGGTTTTCAGATGCTGACGAGTCTGATATATTCTTCTGTGATGAGTAGGAGCTGTTGAGTCCTGTTCACTGAGCAAGGAGTAGGTGGTGTCTATTATATATTTACTTTTCCGACCGGTATCTGTGCTCATTTCCAAGTCGTGTTTTATGCATCACGCCACCTCACCTTTCCGCTTAAGCAGGCCTAAGTGTGTTTTCGAAAAGCGTGAGTCTGTTCTCTTTTGTCATTCGGGTCGTGGGTAGCGATTTTTACATTCCCTCTCTAAGTGATATCCCAAGTTTCTTTTTCTGTGGGACAGATTTCACTTAGCATCATCGTACCTCAATCCACTCATTATGCTGGAACCAGCCTTATGACATGGATTCCATGGCTGAGGGATATTCCATCGTACCTAAGTAGCACAAATGCTTGGTCCATTTCTCTCTTCCCCGGCATATGAAGGGTGTCCCGAAGTCGAGGTTGTTGTAAAGAGAGAAGCCGTAAACTTTGGGGTGCCTGCGTCTGGTTGATTTTTAGTTTTCCCAAGATATAGGCCCACGTGTGGAGGTGCCCTATGCTCTGTGGTTCTGTTCTGTACGTGTTTTAGGAACGAGCATACGCTTCTCCAGAGTGGCTGTTGGCATTTTGCGTCCCTCCTGGCAACTGAACAAGGCTCCCTTATCTCCTTGGCCTGTCCTGCCTTTCTGGTTTTTACACATTTTCCGGATGGCTCTTTTGCCCGGGGGGGGCAGTGAGATTTCTTTGTAGTGCCGATTTGCTCTCCCCGGGTGCTGGGTTGGCCAAAAAGGGCGTATGCGTTTTTTCCTGAATATATTCAGGAAAAAACGCATACGCCCTTTTTGGCCAACTGCATCATTGTCCACGTTCTGCCGCTTTTCCTGTGCTGGGAAGGCCATTCCCATCTACCTCCTGAACTCCGTTTCGTGCAATTCTGCCTTGCGTTCAAATCCCCTTCGTGGCCTTACCTCAGTATGTTTTTGGACGAGTGTTATCATTTAGAGCTCGGCAGGTTTGTGAAGTGCAGTGCCCCAGAGCTCCGTTTGGCAGCTCGCTTTGGTGTGAGCTGGCCGCAATAGCGCAAGATTGCTTCAGGCCCTGTTGTGCTTCCGGCGAGGCAGGCCGAGCCTTTGGTGAATTCCTCTTCGTGATGGGAAATTAGAGTGACATGGGCCTGTCCGAACACCGCCAGCTGGTCTCTCATTGGTTGCCCCTCTTCCAGTTCATCCTTCGGACCACTTGCAGAGACTACGAAAGAGGAGTGTCAAAACGCTGATCCTGCAAGTGGGGAAATTGTTAGTCAAGCGGCTGGGATGGCGGACGCTAGCACCCGGAGGTGAAAAATGAGGTGCGCTTTCGAAAGCTTTCCCGATCACACGGTGTACCATCCCCTGGGATTCCCATGAGTGGTTTGGCTGTAGGAAAGTTGCCTTGAACCTGGAGAGGTGGGACCCATGGAATGGGTAGCACGCAGTATAACTCTAGAGGCTCTGCCTCTGCTCCTCCAACCTCAGCAACCCTCTCAGCCTGAGGAGTATCCAGCCGTATGTCTTATGCCGCTGTGGGTGTAGATGTGGTCAATCCTGGTTGCATCACAGCCCCTGAACGCATTTTGGCAGAATTTCCCTCCCTCTCGCCGTGCTTCTTTCTTCTGTGTTTTGGAAATGTATTTTTAGAAT
The DNA here is from genome assembly GCF_026419965.1 of Kogia breviceps. Lineage (NCBI taxonomy): Eukaryota > Metazoa > Chordata > Mammalia > Artiodactyla > Physeteridae > Kogia > Kogia breviceps. Next base: position 54,813,231 of record NC_081318.1, read on the forward strand.
GGGCTTTAGCTGATTTTCAGTGCTGTGTTGATGCCGCTTGACACACACTTGATTCACTTTCAGAGAGATATCAATACTTAGGTTTTCAGATGCTGACGAGTCTGATATATTCTTCTGTGATGAGTAGGAGCTGTTGAGTCCTGTTCACTGAGCAAGGAGTAGGTGGTGTCTATTATATATTTGCTTTTCCGACCGGTATCTGTGCTCATTGCCAATTCGTGTTTTATGCATCACACCACCTCACCTTTCCGCTTAAGCAGGCCTAAGTGTGTTTTCGAAAAGCGTGAGTCTGTTCTCTTTTGTCATTCGGGTCGTGGGTAGCGATTTTTACATTCCCTCTCTAAGTGATATCCCAAGTTTCTTTTTCTGTGGGACAGATTTCACTTAGCATCATCGTACCTCAATCCACTCATTATGCTGGAACCAGCCTTATGACATGGATTCCATGGCTGAGGGATATTCCATCGTACCTAAGTAGCACAAATGCTTGGTCCATTTCTCTCTTCCCCGGCATATGAAGGGTGTCCCGAAGTCGAGGTTGTTGTAAAGAGAGAAGCCGTAAACTTTGGGGTGCCTGCGTCTGGTTGATTTTTAGTTTTCCCAAGATATAGGCCCACGTGTGGAGGTGCCCTATGCTCTGTGGTTCTGTTCTGTACGTGTTTTAGGAACGAGCATACGCTTCTCCAGAGTGGCTGTTGGCATTCTGCGTCCCTCCTGGCAACTGAACAAGGCTCCCTTATCTCCTTGGCCTGTCCTGCCTTTCTGGTTTTTACACATTTTCCGGATGGCTCTTTTGCCCGGGGGGGGGAGTGAGATTTCTTTGTAGTGCCGATTTGCTCTCCCCGGGTGCTGGGTTGGCCAAAAAGGGCGTATGCGTTTTTTCCTGAATATATTCAGGAAAAAACGCATACGCCCTTTTTGGCCAACTGCATCATTGTCCACGTTCTGCCGCTTTTCCTGTGCTGGGAAGGCCATTCCCATCTACCTCGTGAACTCCGTTTCGTGCAATTCTGCCTTGCGTTCAAATCCCCTTCGTGGCCTTACCTCAGTATGTTTTTGGACGAGTGTTATCATTTAGAGCTTGGCAGGTTTGTGAAGTGCAGTGCCCCAGAGCTCCGTTTGGCAGCTCGCTTTGGTGTGAGCTGGCCGCAATAGCGCAAGATTGCTTCAGGCCCTGTTGTGCTTCCGGCGAGGCAGGCCGAGCCTTTGGTGAATTCCTCTTCGTGATGGGAAATTAGAGTGACATGGGCCTGTCCGAACACCGCCAGCTGGTCTCTCATTGGTTGCCCCTCTTCCAGTTCATCCTTCGGACCACTTGCAGAGACTACGAAAGAGGAGTGTCAAAACGCTGATCCTGCAAGTGGGGAAATTGTTAGTCAAGCGGCTGGGATGGCGGACGCTAGCACCCGGAGGTGAAAAATGAGGTGCGCTTTCGAAAGCTTTCCCGATCACACGGTGTACCATCCCCTGGGATTCCCATGAGTGGTTTGGCTGTAGGAAAGTTGCCTTGAACCTGGAGAGGTGGGACCCATGGAATGGGTAGCACGCAGTATAACTCTAGAGGCTCTGCCTCTGCTCCTCCAACCTCAGCAACCCTCTCAGCCTGAGGAGTATCCAGCCGTATGTCTTATGCCGCTGTGGGTGTAGATGTGGTCAATCCTGGTTGCATCACAGCCCCTGAACGCATTTTGGCAGAATTTCCCTCCCTCTCGCCGTGCTTCTTTCTTCTGTGTTTTGGAAATGTATTTTTAGAATGGGCTTTAGCTGATTTTCAGTGCTGTGTTGATGCCGCTTGACACACACTTGATTCACTTTCAGAGAGATATCAATACTTAGGTTTTCAGATGCTGACGAGTCTGATATATTCTTCTGTGATGAGTAGGAGCTGTTGAGTCCTGTTCACTGAGCAAGGAGTAGGTGGTGTCTATTATATATTTGCTTTTCGGACCGGTATCTGTGCTCATTGCCAATTCGTGTTTTATGCATCACACCACCTCACCTTTCCGCTTAAGCAGGCCTAAGTGTGTTTTCGAAAAGCGTGAGTCTGTTCTCTTTTGTCATTCGGGTCGTGGGTCGCGATTTTTACATTCCCTCTCTAAGTGATATCCCAAGTTTCTTTTTCTGTGGGACAGATTTCACTTAGCATCATCGTACCTCAATCCACTCATTATGCTGGAACCAGCCTTATGACATGGATTCCATGGCTGAGGGATATTCCATCGTACCTAAGTAGCACAAATTCTTGGTCCATTTCTCTCTTCCCCGGCATATGAAGGGTGTCCCGAAGTCGAGGTTGTTGTAAAGAGAGAAGCCCTAAACTTTGGGGTGCCTGCGTCTGGTTGATTTTTAGTTTTCCCACGATATAGGCCCACGTGTGGAGGTGCCGTATGCTCTGTGGTTCTGTTCTGTACGTGTTTTAGGAACGAGCATACGCTTCTCCAGAGTGGCTGTTGGCATTTTGCGTCCCTCCCGGCAACTGAACAAGGCTCCCTTATCTCCTTGGCCTGTCCTGCCTTTCTGGTTTTTTGACATTTTCCGGATGGCTCTTTTGCCCGGGGGGGGAGTGAGATTTCTTTGTAGTGCCGATTTGCTCTCCCCGGGTGCTGGGTTGGCCAAAAAGGGCGTATGCGTTTTTTCCTGAATATATTCAGGAAAAAACGCATACGCCCTTTTTGGCCAACTGCATCATTGTCCACGTTCTGCCGCTTTTCCTGTGCTGGGAAGGCCATTCCCATCTACCTCCTGAACTCCGTTTCGTGCAATTCTGCCTTGCGTTCAAATCCCCTTCGTGGCCTTACCTCAGTATGTTTTTGGACGAGTGTTATCATTTAGAGCTCGGCAGGTTTGTGAAGTGCAGTGCCCCAGAGCTCCGTTTGGCAGCTCGCTTTGGTGTGAGCTGGCCGCAATAGCGCAAGATTGCTTCAGGCCCTGTTGTGCTTCCGGCGAGGCAGGCCGAGCCTTTGGTGAAATCCTCTTCGTGATGGGAAATTAGAGTGACATGGGCCTGTCCGAACACCGCCAGCTGGTCTCTCATTGGTTGCCCCTCTTCCAGTTCATCCTTCGGACCACTTGCAGAGACTACGAAAGAGGAGTGTCAAGACGCTGATCCTGCAAGTGGGCGAATTGTTAGTCAAGCGGCTGGGATGGCGGACGCTAGCACCCGGAGGTGAAAAATGAGGTGCGCTTTCGAAAGCTTTCCCGATCACACGGTGTACCATCCCCTGGGATTCCCATGAGTGGTTTGGCTGTAGGAAAGTTGCCTTGAACCTGGAGAGGTGGGACCCATGGAATGGGTAGCACGCAGTATAACTCTAGAGGCTCTGCCTCTGCTCCTCCAACCTCAGCAACCCTCTCAGCCTGAGGAGTATCCAGCCTTATGTCTTATGCCGCTGTGGGTGTAGATGTGGTCAATCCTGGTTGCATCACAGCCCCTGAACGCATTTTGGCAGAATTTCCCTCCCTCTCGCCGTGCTTCTTTCTTCTGTGTTTTGGAAATGTATTTTTAGAATGGGCTTTAGCTGATTTTCAGTGCTGTGTTGATGCCGCTTGACACACACTTGATTCACTTACAGAGAGATATCAATACTTAGGTTTTCAGATGCTGACGAGTCTGATATATTCTTCTGTGATGAGTAGGAGCTGTTGAGTCCTGGTCACTGAGCAAGGAGTAGGTGGTGTCTATTATATATTTGCTTTTCCGACCGGTATCTGTGCTCATTTCCAAGTCGTGTTTTATGCATCACGCCACCTCACCTTTCCGTTTAAGCAGGCCTAAGTGTGTTTTCGAAAAGCGTGAGTCTGTTCTCTTTTGTCATTCGGGTCGTGGGTAGCGATTTTTACATTCCCTCTCTAAGTGATATCCCAAGTTTCTTTTTCTGTGGGACAGATTTCACTTAGCATCATCGTACCTCAATCCACTCATTATGCTGGAACCAGCCTTATGACATGGATTCCATGGCTGAGGGATATTCCATCGTACCTAAGTAGCACAAATTCTTGGTCCATTTCTCTCTTCCCCGGCATATGAAGGGTGTCCCGAAGTCGAGGTTGTTGTAAAGAGAGAAGCCCTAAACTTTGGGGTGCCTGCGTCTGGTTGATTTTTAGTTTTCCCACGATATAGGCCCACGTGTGGAGGTGCCGTATGCTCTGTGGTTCTGTTCTGTACGTGTTTTAGGAACGAGCATACGCTTCTCCAGAGTGGCTGTTGGCATTTTGCGTCCCTCCCGGCAACTGAACAAGGCTCCCTTATCTCCTTGGCCTGTCCTGCCTTTCTGGTTTTTTGACATTTTCCGGATGGCTCTTTTGCCCGGGGGGGGGAGTGAGATTTCTTTGTAGTGCCGATTTGCTCTCCCCGGGTGCTGGGTTGGCCAAAAAGGGCGTATGCGTTTTTTCCTGAATATATTCAGGAAAAAACGCATACGCCCTTTTTGGCCAACTGCATCATTGTCCACGTTCTGCCGCTTTTCCTGTGCTGGGAAGGCCATTCCCATCTACCTCGTGAACTCCGTTTCGTGCAATTCTGCCTTGCGTTCAAATCCCCTTCGTGGCCTTACCTCAGTATGTTTTTGGACGAGTGTTATCATTTAGAGCTCGGCAGGTTTGTGAAGTGCAGTGCCCCAGAGCTCCGTTTGGCAGCTCGCTTTGGTGTGAGCTGGCCGCAATAGCGCAAGATTGCTTCAGGCCCTGTTGTGCTTCCGGCGAGGCAGGCCGAGCCTTTGGTGAATTCCTCTTCGTGATGGGAAATTAGAGTGACATGGGCCTGTCCGAACACCGCCAGCTGGTCTCTCATTGGTTGCCCCTCTTCCAGGTCATCCTTCGGACCACTTGCAGAGACTACGAAAGAGGAGTGTCAAGACGCTGATCCTGCAAGTGGGCGAATTGTTAGTCAAGCGGCTGGGATGGCGGACGCTAGCACCCGGAGGTGAAAAATGAGGTGCGCTTTCGAAAGCTTTCCCGATCACACGGTGTACCATCCCCTGGGATTCCCATGAGTGGTTTGGCTGTAGGAAAGTTGCCTTGAACCTGGAGAGGTGGGACCCATGGAATGGGTAGCATGCAGTATAACTCTAGAGGCTCTGCCTCTGCTCCTCCAACCTCAGCAACCCTCTCAGCCTGAGGAGTATCCAGCCTTATGTCTTATGCCGCTGTGGGTGTAGATGTGGTCAATCCTGGTTGCATCACAGCCCCTGAACGCATTTTGGCAGAATTTCCCTCCCTCTCGCCGTGCTTCTTTCTTCTGTGTTTTGGAAATGTATTTTTAGAATGGGCTTTAGCTGATTTTCAGTGCTGTGTTGATGTCGCTTGACACACACTTGATTCACTTACAGAGAGATATCAATACTTAGGTTTTCAGATGCTGACGAGTCTGATATATTCTTCTGTGATGAGTAGGAGCTGTTGAGTCCTGTTCACTGAGCAAGGAGTAGGTGGTGTCTATTATATATTTGCTTTTCCGACCGGTATCTGTGCTCATTTCCAAGTCGTGTTTTATGCATCACGCCACCTCACCTTTCCGCTTAAGCAGGCCTAAGTGTGTTTTCGAAAAGCGTGAGTCTGTTCTCTTTTGTCATTCGGGTCGTGGGTCGCGATTTTTACATTCCCTCTCTAAGTGATATCCCAAGTTTCTTTTTCTGTGGGACAGATTTCACTTAGCATCATCGTACCTCAATCCACTCATTATGCTGGAACCAGCCTTATGACATGGATTCCATGGCTGAGGGATATTCCATCGTACCTAAGTAGCACAAATTCTTGGTCCATTTCTCTCTTCCCCGGCATATGAAGGGTGTCCCGAAGTCGAGGTTGTTGTAAAGAGAGAAGCCGTAAACTTTGGGGTGCCTGCGTCTGGTTGATTTTTAGTTTTCCCACGATATAGGCCCACGTGTGGAGGTGCCGTATGCTCTGTGGTTCTGTTCTGTACGTGTTTTAGGAACGAGCATACGCTTCTCCAGAGTGGCTGTTGGCATTTTGCGTCCCTCCCGGCAACTGAACAAGGCTCCCTTATCTCCTTGGCCTGTCCTACCTTTCTGGTTTTTTGACATTTTCCGGATGGCTCTTTTGCCCGGGGGGGGAGTGAGATTTCTTTGTAGTGCCGATTTGCTCTCCCCGGGTGCTGGGTTGGCCAAAAAGGGCGTATGCGTTTTTTCCTGAATATATTCAGGAAAAAACGCATACGCCCTTTTTGGCCAACTGCATCATTGTCCACGTTCTGCCGCTTTTCCTGTGCTGGGAAAGCCATTCCCATCTACCTCGTGAACTCCGTTTCGTGCAATTCTGCCTTGCGTTCAAATCCCCTTCGTGGCCTTACCTCAGTATGTTTTTGGACGAGTGTTATCATTTAGAGCTCGGCAGGTTTGTGAAGTGCAGTGCCCCAGAGCTCCGTTTGGCAGCTCGCTTTGGTGTGAGCTGGCCGCAATAGCGCAAGATTGCTTCAGGCCCTGTTGTGCTTCCGGCGAGGCAGGCCGAGCCTTTGGTGAATTCCTCTTCGTGATGGGAAATTAGAGTGACATGGGCCTGTCCGAACACCGCCAGCTGGTCTCTCATTGGTTGCCCCTCTTCCAGTTCATCCTTCGGACCACTTGCAGAGACTACGAAAGAGGAGTGTCAAGACGCTGATCCTGCAAGTGGGCGAATTGTTAGTCAAGCGGCTGGGATGGCGGACGCTAGCACCCGGAGGTGAAAAATGAGGTGCGCTTTCGAAAGCTTTCCCGATCACACGGTGTACCATCCCCTGGGATTCCCATGAGTGGTTTGGCTGTAGGAAAGTTGCCTTGAACCTGGAGAGGTGGGACCCATGGAATGGGTAGCACGCAGTATAACTCTAGAGGCTCTGCCTCTGCTCCTCCAACCTCAGCAACCCTCTCAGCCTGAGGAGTATCCAGCCTTATGTCTTATGCCGCTGTGGGTGTAGATGTGGTCAATCCTGGTTGCATCACAGCCCCTGAACGCATTTTGGCAGAATTTCCCTCCCTCTCGCCGTGCTTCTTTCTTCTGTGTTTTGGAAATGTATTTTTAGAATGGGCTTTAGCTGATTTTCAGGGCTGTGTTGATGCCGCTTGACACACACTTGATTCACTTACAGAGAGATATCAATACTTAGGTTTTCAGATGCTGACGAGTCTGATATATTCTTCTGTGATGAGTAGGAGCTGTTGAGTCCTGTTCACTGAGCAAGGAGTAGGTGGTGTCTATTATATATTTGCTTTTCCGACCGGTATCTGTGCTCATTTCCAAGTCGTGTTTTATGCATCACGCCAACTTACCTTTCCGCTTAAGCAGGCCTAAGTGTGTTTTCGAAAAGCATGAGTCTGTTCTCTTTTGTCATTCGGGTCGTGGGTAGCGATTTTTACATTCCCTCTCTAAGTGATATCCCAAGTTTCTTTTTCTGTGGGACAGATTTCACTTAGCATCATCGTACCTCAATCCACTCATTATGCTGGAACCAGCCTTATGACATGGATTCCATGGCTGAGGGATATTCCATCGTACCTAAGTAGCACAAATTCTTGGTCCATTTCTCTCTTCCCCGGCATATGAAGGGTGTCCCGAAGTCGAGGTTGTTGTAAAGAGAGAAGCCGTAAACTTTGGGGTGCCTGCGTCTGGTTGATTTTTAGTTTTCCCAAGATATAGGCCCACGTGTGGAGGTGCCCTATGCTCTGTGGTTCTGTTCTGTACGTGTTTTAGGAACGAGCATACGCTTCTCCAGAGTGGCTGTTGGCATTTTGCGTCCCTCCCGGCAACTGAACAAGGCTCCCTTATCTCCTTGGCCTGTCCTGCCTTTCTGGTTTTTACACATTTTCCGGATGGCTCTTTTGCCCGGGGGGGGGAGTGAGATTTCTTTGTAGTGCCGATTTGCTCTCCCCGGGTGCTGGGTTGGCCAAAAAGGGCGTATGCGTTTTTTCCTGAATATATTCAGGAAAAAACGCATACGCCCTTTTTGGCCAACTGCATCATTGTCCACGTTCTGCCGCTTTTCCTGTGCTGGGAAGGCCATTCCCATCTACGTCCTGAACTCCGTTTCGTGCAATTCTGCCTTGCGTTCAAATCCCCTTCGTGGCCTTACCTCAGTATGTTTTTGGACGAGTGTTATCATTTAGAGCTTGGCAGGTTTGTGAAGTGCAGTGCCCCAGAGCTCCGTTTGGCAGCTCGCTTTGGTGTGAGCTGGCCGCAATAGCGCAAGATTGCTTCAGGCCCTGTTGTGCTTCCGGCGAGGCAGGCCGAGCCTTTGGTGAAATCCTCTTCGTGATGGGAAATTAGAGTGACATGGGCCTGTCCGAACACCGCCAGCTGGTCTCTCATTGGTTGCCCCTCTTCCAGTTCATCCTTCGGACCACTTGCAGAGACTACGAAAGAGGAGTGTCAAGACGCTGATCCTGCAAGTGGGCGAATTGTTAGTCAAGCGGCTGGGATGGCGGACGCTAGCACCCGGAGGTGAAAAATGAGGTGCGCTTTCGAAAGCTTTCCCGATCACACGGTGTACCATCCCCTGGGATTCCCATGAGTGGTTTGGCTGTAGGAAAGTTGCCTTGAACCTGGAGAGGTGGGACCCATGGAATGGGTAGCACGCAGTATAACTCTAGAGGCTCTGCCTCTGCTCGTCCAACCTCAGCAACCCTCTCAGCCTGAGGAGTATCCAGCCTTATGTCTTATGCCGCTGTGGGTGTAGATGTGGTCAATCCTGGTTGCATCACAGCCCCTGAACGCATTTTGGCAGAATTTCCCTCCCTCTCGCCGTGCTTCTTTCTTCTGTGTTTTGGAAATGTATTTTTAGAATGGGCTTTAGCTGATTTTCACTGCTGTGTTGATGCCGCTTGACACACACTTGATTCACTTACAGAGAGATATCAATACTTAGGTTTTCAGATGCTGACGAGTCTGATATATTCTTCTGTGATGAGTAGGAGCTGTTGAGTCCTGTTCACTGAGCAAGGAGTAGGTGGTGTCTATTATATATTTGCTTTTCCGACCGGTATCTGTGTTCATTTCCAAGTCGTGTTTTATGCATCACGCCACCTCACCTTTCCGCTTAAGCAGGCCTAAGTGTGTTTTCGAAAAGCGTGAGTCTGTTCTCTTTTGTCATTTGGGTCGTGGGTAGCGATTTTTACATTCCCTCTCTAAGTGATATCCCAAGTTTCTTTTTCTGTGGGACAGATTTCACTTAGCATCATCGTACCTCAATCCACTCATTATGCTGGAACCAGCCTTATGACATGGATTCCATGGCTGAGGGATATTCCATCGTACCTAAGTAGCACAAATTCTTGGTCCATTTCTCTCTTCCCCGGCATATGAAGGGTGTCCCGAAGTCGAGGTTGTTGTAAAGAGAGAAGCCCTAAACTTTGGGGTGCCTGCGTCTGGTTGATTTTTAGTTTTCCCAAGATATAGGCCCACGTGTGGAGGTGCCGTATGCTCTGTGGTTCTGTTCTGTACGTGTTTTAGGAACGAGCATACGCTTCTCCAGAGTGGCTGTTGGCATTTTGCGTCCCTCCCGGCAACTGAACAAGGCTCCCTTATCTCCTTGGCCTGTCCTGCCTTTCTGGTTTTTTGACATTTTCCGGATGGCTCTTTTGCCCGGGGGTGGGGAGTGAGATTTCTTTGTAGTGCCGATTTGCTCTCCCCGGGTGCTGGGTTGGCCAAAAAGGGCGTATGCGTTTTTTCCTGAATATATTCAGGAAAAAACGCATACGCCCTTTTTGGCCAACTGCATCATTGTCCACGTTCTGCCGCTTTTCCTGTGCTGGGAAGGCCATTCCCATCTACCTCCTGAACTCCGTTTCGTGCAATTCTGCCTTGCGTTCAAATCCCCTTCGTGGCCTTACCTCAGTATGTTTTTGGACGAGTGTTATCATTTAGAGCTCGGCAGGTTTGTGAAGTGCAGTGCCCCAGAGCTCCGTTTGGCAGCTCGCTTTGGTGTGAGCTGGCCGCAATAGCGCAAGATTGCTTCAGGCCCTGTTGTGCTTCCGGCGAGGCAGGCCGAGCCTTTGGTGAATTCCTCTTCGTGATGGGAAATTAGAGTGACATGGGCCTGTCCGAACACCGCCAGCTGGTCTCTCATTGGTTGCCCCTCTTCCAGTTCATCCTTCGGACCACTTGCAGAGACTACGAAAGAGGAGTGTCAAGACGCTGATCCTGCAAGTGGGCGAATTGTTAGTCAAGCGGCTGGGATGGCGGACGCTAGCACCCAGAGGTGAAAAATGAGGTGCGCTTTCGAAAGCTTTCCCGATCACACGGTGTACCATCCCCTGGGATTCCCATGAGTGGTTTGGCTGTAGGAAAGTTGCCTTGAACCTGGAGAGGTGGGACCCATGGAATGGGTAGCACGCAGTATAACTCTAGAGGCTCTGCCTCTGCTCCTCCAACCTCAGCAACCCTCTCAGCCTGAGGAGTATCCAGCCTTATGTCTTATGCCGCTGTGGGTGTAGATGTGGTCAATCCTGGTTGCATCACAGCCCCTGAACGCATTTTGGCAGAATTTCCCTCCCTCTCGCCGTGCTTCTTTCTTCTGTGTTTTGGAAATGTATTTTTAGAATGGGCTTTAGCTGATTTTCAGTGCTGTGTTGATGCCGCTTGACACACACTTGATTCACTTACAGAGAGATATCAATACTTAGGTTTTCAGATGCTGACGAGTCTGATATATTCTTCTGTGATGAGTAGGAGCTGTTGAGTCCTGTTCACTGAGCAAGGAGTAGGTGGTGTCTATTATATATTTGCTTTTCCGACCGGTATCTGTGTTCATTTCCAAGTCGTGTTTTATGCATCACGCCACCTCACCTTTCCGTTTAAGCAGGCCTAAGTGTGTTTTCGAAAAGCGTGAGTCTGTTCTCTTTTGTCATTCGGGTCGTGGGTCGCGATTTTTACATTCCCTCTCTAAGTGATATCCCAAGTTTCTTTTTCTGTGGGACAGATTTCACTTAGCATCATCGTACCTCAATCCACTCATTATGCTGGAACCAGCCTTATGACATGGATTCCATGGCTGAGGGATATTCCATCGTACCTAAGTAGCACAAATTCTTGGTCCATTTCTCTCTTCCCCGGCATATGAAGGGTGTCCCGAAGTCGAGGTTGTTGTAAAGAGAGAAGCCCTAAACTTTGGGGTGCCTGCGTCTGGTTGATTTTTAGTTTTCCCACGATATAGGCCTACGTGTGGAGGTGCCCTATGCTCTGTGGTTCTGTTCTGTACGTGTTTTAGGAACGAGCATACGCTTCTCCAGAGTGGCTGTTGGCATTTTGCGTCCCTCCCGGCAACTGAACAAGGCTCCCTTATCTCCTTGGCCTGTCCTGCCTTTCTGGTTTTTTGACATTTTCTGGATGGCTCTTTTGCCCGGGGGGGGAGTGAGATTTCTTTGTAGTGCCGATTTGCTCTCCCCGGGTGCTGGGTTGGCCAAAAAGGGCGTATGCGTTTTTTCCTGAATATATTCAGGAAAAAACGCATACGCCCTTTTTGGCCAACTGCATCATTGTCCACGTTCTGCCGCTTTTCCTGTGCTGGGAAGGCCATTCCCATCTACCTCCTGAACTCCGTTTCGTGCAATTCTGCCTTGCGTTCAAATCCCCTTCGTGGCCTTACCTCAGTATGTTTTTGGACGAGTGTTATCATTTAGAGCTCGGCAGGTTTGTGAAGTGCAGTGCCCCAGAGCTCCGTTTGGCAGCTCGCTTTGGTGTGAGCTGGCCGCAATAGCGCAAGATTGCTTCAGGCCCTGTTGTGCTTCCGGCGAGGCAGGCCGAGCCTTTGGTGAAATCCTCTTCGTGATGGGAAATTAGAGTGACATGGGCCTGTCCGAACACCGCCAGCTGGTCTCTCATTGGTTGCCCCTCTTCCAGTTCATCCTTCGGACCACTTGCAGAGACTACGAAAGAGGAGTGTCAAGACGCTGATCCTGCAAGTGGGGAAATTGTTAGTCAAGCGGCTGGGATGGCGGACGCTAGCACCCGGAGGTGAAAAATGAGGTGCGCTTTCGAAAGCTTTCCCGATCACACGGTGTACCATCCCCTGGGATTCCCATGAGTGGTTTGGCTGTAGGAAAGTTGCCTTGAACCTGGAGAGGTGGGACCCATGGAATGGGTAGCACGCAGTATAACTCTAGAGGCTCTGCCTCTGCTCCTCCAACCTCAGCAACCCTCTCAGCCTGAGGAGTATCCAGCCTTATGTCTTATGCCGCTGTGGGTGTAGATGTGGTCAATCCTGGTTGCATCACAGCCCCTGAACGCATTTTGGCAGAATTTCCCTCCCTCTCGCCGTGCTTCTTTCTTCTGTGTTTTGGAAATGTATTTTTAGAATGGGCTTTAGCTGATTTTCAGTGCTGTGTTGATGCCGCTTGACACACACTTGATTCACTTACAGAGAGATATCAATACTTAGGTTTTCAGATGCTGACGAGTCTGATATATTCTTCTGTGATGAGTAGGAGCTGTTGAGTCCTGTTCACTGAGCAAGGAGTAGGTGGTGTCTATTATATATTTGCTTTTCCGACCGGTATCTGTGTTCATTTCCAAGTCGTGTTTTATGCATCACGCCACCTCACCTTTCCGTTTAAGCAGGCCTAAGTGTGTTTTCGAAAAGCGTGAGTCTGTTCTCTTTTGTCATTCGGGTCGTGGGTAGCGATTTTTACATTCCCTCTCTAAGTGATATCCCAAGTTTCTTTTTCTGTGGGACAGATTTCACTTAGCATCATCGTACCTCAATCCACTCATTATGCTGGAACCAGCCTTATGACATGGATTCCATGGCTGAGGGATATTCCATCGTACCTAAGTAGCACAAATTCTTGGTCCATTTCTCTCTTCCCCGGCATATGAAGGGTGTCCCGAAGTCGAGGTTGTTGTAAAGAGAGAAGCCGTAAACTTTGGGGTGCCTGCGTCTGGTTGATTTTTAGTTTTCCCAAGATATAGGCCCACGTGTGGAGGTGCCCTATGCTCTGTGGTTCTGTTCTGTACGTGTTTTAGGAACGAGCATACGCTTCTCCAGAGTGGCTGTTGGCATTTTGCGTCACTCCCGGCAACTGAACAAGGCTCCCTTATCTCCTTGGCCTGTCCTGCCTTTCTGGTTTTTACACATTTTCCGGATGGCTCTTTTGCCCGGGGGGGGGAGTGAGATTTCTTTGTAGTGCCGATTTGCTCTCCCCGGGTGCTGGGTTGGCCAAAAAGGGCGTATGCGTTTTTTCCTGAATATATTCAGGAAAAAACGCATACGCCCTTTTTGGCCAACTGCATCATTGTCCACGTTCTGCCGCTTTTCCTGTGCTGGGAAGGCCATTCCCATCTACCTCCTGAACTCCGTTTCGTGCAATTCTGCCTTGCGTTCAAATCCCCTTCGTGGCCTTACCTCAGTATGTTTTTGGACGAGTGTTATCATTTAGAGCTCGGCAGGTTTGTGAAGTGCAGTGCCCCAGAGCTCCGTTTGGCAGCTCGCTTTGGTGTGAGCTGGCCGCAATAGCGCAAGATTGCTTCAGGCCCTGTTGTGCTTCCGGCGAGGCAGGCCGAGCCTTTGGTGAATTCCTCTTCGTGATGGGAAATTAGAGTGACATGGGCCTGTCCGAACACCGCCAGCTGGTCTCTCATTGGTTGCCCCTCTTCCAGTTCATCCTTCGGACCACTTGCAGAGACTACGAAAGAGGAGTGTCAAGACGCTGATCCTGCAAGTGGGGAAATTGTTAGTCAAGCGGCTGGGATGGCGGACGCTAGCACCCGGAGGTGAAAAATGAGGTGCGCTTTCGAAAGCTTTCCCGATCACACGGTGTACCATCCCCTGGGATTCCCATGAGTGGTTTGGCTGTAGGAAAGTTGCCTTGAACCTGGAGAGGTGGGACCCATGGAATGGGTAGCACGCAGTATAACTCTAGAGGCTCTGCCTCTGCTCGTCCAACCTCAGCAACCCTCTCAGCCTGAGGAGTATCCAGCCTTATGTCTTATGCCGCTGTGGGTGTAGATGTGGTCAATCCTGGTTGCATCACAGCCCCTGAACGCATTTTGGCAGAATTTCCCTCCCTCTCGCCGTGCTTCTTTCTTCTGTGTTTTGGAAATGTATTTTTAGAATGGGCTTTAGCTGATTTTCAGTGCTGTGTTGATGCCGCTTGACACACACTTGATTCACTTACAGAGAGATATCAATACTTAGGTTTTCAGATGCTGACGAGTCTGATATATTCTTCTGTGATGAGTAGGAGCTGTTGAGTCCTGTTCACTGAGCAAGGAGTAGGTGGTGTCTATTATATATTTGCTTTTCCGACCGGTATCTGTGTTCATTTCCAAGTCGTGTTTTATGCATCACGCCACCTCACCTTTCCGTTTAAGCAGGCCTAAGTGTGTTTTCGAAAAGCGTGAGTCTGTTCTCTTTTGTCATTCGGGTCGTGGGTAGCGATTTTTACATTCCCTCTCTAAGTGATATCCCAAGTTTCTTTTTCTGTGGGACAGATTTCACTTAGCATCATCGTACCTCAATCCACTCATTATGCTGGAACCAGCCTTATGACATGGATTCCATGGCTGAGGGATATTCCATCGTACCTAAGTAGCACAAATTCTTGGTCCATTTCTCTCTTCCCCGGCATATGAAGGGTGTCCCGAAGTCGAGGTTGTTGTAAAGAGAGAAGCCGTAAACTTTGGGGTGCCTGCGTCTGGTTGATTTTTAGTTTTCCCAAGATATAGGCCCACGTGTGGAGGTGCCGTATGCTCTGTGGTTCTGTTCTGTACGTGTTTTAGGAACGAGCATACGCTTCTCCAGAGTGGCTGTTGGCATTTTGCGTCCCTCCCGGCAACTGAACAAGGCTCCCTTATCTCCTTGGCCTGTCCTGCCTTTCTGGTTTTTTGACATTTTTCGGATGGCTCTTTTGCCCGGGGGGGGGGGGAGTGAGATTTCTTTGTAGTGCCGATTTGCTCTCCCCGGGTGCTGGGTTGGCCAAAAAGGGCGTATGCGTTTTTTCCTGAATATATTCAGGAAAAAACGCATACGCCCTTTTTGGCCAACTGCATCATTGTCCACGTTCTGCCGCTTTTCCTGTGCTGGGAAGGCCATTCCCATCTACCTCCTGAACTCCGTTTCGTGCAATTCTGCCTTGCGTTCAAATCCCCTTCGTGGCCTTACCTCAGTATGTTTTTGGACGAGTGTTATCATTTAGAGCTCGGCAGGTTTGTGAAGTGCAGTGCCCCAGAGCTCCGTTTGGCAGCTCGCTTTGGTGTGAGCTGGCCGCAATAGCGCAAGATTGCTTCAGGCCCTGTTGTGCTTCCGGCGAGGCAGGCCGAGCCTTTGGTGAATTCCTCTTCGTGATGGGAAATTAGAGTGACATGGGCCTGTCCGAACACCGCCAGCTGGTCTCTCATTGGTTGCCCCTCTTCCAGTTCATCCTTCGGACCACTTGCAGAGACTACGAAAGAGGAGTGTCAAGACGCTGATCCTGCAAGTGGGGAAATTGTTAGTCAAGCGGCTGGGATGGCGGACGCTAGCACCCGGAGGTGAAAAATGAGGTGCGCTTTCGAAAGCTTTCCCGATCACACGGTGTACCATCCCCTGGGATTCCCATGAGTGGTTTGGCTGTAGGAAAGTTGCCTTGAACCTGGAGAGGTGGGACCCATGGAATGGGTAGCACGCAGTATAACTCTAGAGGCTCTGCCTCTGCTCCTCCAACCTCAGCAACCCTCTCAGCCTGAGGAGTATCCAGCCTTATGTCTTATGCCGCTGTGGGTGTAGATGTGGTCAATCCTGGTTGCATCACAGCCCCTGAACGCATTTTGGCAGAATTTCCCTCCCTCTCGCCGTGCTTCTTTCTTCTGTGTTTTGGAAATGTATTTTTAGAATGGGCTTTAGCTGATTTTCAGTGCTGTGTTGATGCCGCTTGACACACACTTGATTCACTTACAGAGAGATATCAATACTTAGGTTTTCAGATGCTGACGAGTCTGATATATTCTTCTGTGATGAGTAGGAGCTGTTGAGTCCTGTTCACTGAGCAAGGAGTAGGTGGTGTCTATTATATATTTGCTTTTCCGACCGGTATCTGTGTTCATTTCCAAGTCGTGTTTTATGCATCACGCCACCTCACCTTTCCGCTTAAGCAGGCCTAAGTGTGTTTTCGAAAAGCGTGAGTCTGTTCTCTTTTGTCATTCGGGTCGTGGGTAGCGATTTTTACATTCCCTCTCTAAGTGATATCCCAAGTTTCTTTTTCTGTGGGACAGATTTCACTTAGCATCATCGTACCTCAATCCACTCATTATGCTGGAACCAGCCTTATGACATGGATTCCATGGCTGAGGGATATTCCATCGTACCTAAGTAGCACAAATTCTTGGTCCATTTCTCTCTTCCCCGGCATATGAAGGGTGTCCCGAAGTCGAGGTTGTTGTAAAGAGAGAAGCCGTAAACTTTGGGGTGCCTGCGTCTGGTTGATTTTTAGTTTTCCCAAGATATAGGCCCACGTGTGGAGGTGCCCTATGCTCTGTGGTTCTGTTCTGTACGTGTTTTAGGAACGAGCATACGCTTCTCCAGAGTGGCTGTTGGCATTTTGCGTCCCTCCCGGCAACTGAACAAGGCTCCCTTATCTCCTTGGCCTGTCCTGCCTTTCTGGTTTTTTGACATTTTCCGGATGGCTCTTTTGCCCGGGGGGGGGGAGTGAGATTTCTTTGTAGTGCCGATTTGCTCTCCCCGGGTGCTGGGTTGGCCAAAAAGGGCGTATGCGTTTTTTCCTGAATATATTCAGGAAAAAACGCATACGCCCTTTTTGGCCAACTGCATCATTGTCCACGTTCTGCCGCTTTTCCTGTGCTGGGAAGGCCATTCCCATCTACCTCCTGAACTCCGTTTCGTGCAATTCTGCCTTGCGTTCAAATCCCCTTCGTGGCCTTACCTCAGTATGTTTTTGGACGAGTGTTATCATTTAGAGCTCGGCAGGTTTGTGAAGTGCAGTGCCCCAGAGCTCCGTTTGGCAGCTCGCTTTGGTGTGAGCTGGCCGCAATAGCGCAAGATTGCTTCAGGCCCTGTTGTGCTTCCGGCGAGGCAGGCCGAGCCTTTGGTGAATTCCTCTTCGTGATGGGAAATTAGAGTGACATGGGCCTGTCCGAACACCGCCAGCTGGTCTCTCATTGGTTGCCCCTCTTCCAGTTCATCCTTCGGACCACTTGCAGAGACTACGAAAGAGGAGTGTCAAGACGCTGATCCTGCAAGTGGGCGAATTGTTAGTCAAGCGGCTGGGATGGCGGACGCTAGCACCCGGAGGTGAAAAATGAGGTGCGCTTTCGAAAGCTTTCCCGATCACACGGTGTACCATCCCCTGGGATTCCCATGAGTGGTTTGGCTGTAGGAAAGTTGCCTTGAACCTGGAGAGGTGGGACCCATGGAATGGGTAGCACGCAGTATAACTCTAGAGGCTCTGCCTCTGCTCCTCCAACCTCAGCAACCCTCTCAGCCTGAGGAGTATCCAGCCTTATGTCTTATGCCGCTGTGGGTGTAGATGTGGTCAATCCTGGTTGCATCACAGCCCCTGAACGCATTTTGGCAGAATTTCCCTCCCTCTCGCCGTGCTTCTTTCTTCTGTGTTTTGGAAATGTATTTTTAGAATGGGCTTTAGCTGATTTTCACTGCTGTGTTGATGCCGCTTGACACACACTTGATTCACTTACAGAGAGATATCAATACTTAGGTTTTCAGATGCTGACGAGTCTGATATATTCTTCTGTGATGAGTAGGAGCTGTTGAGTCCTGTTCACTGAGCAAGGAGTAGGTGGTGTCTATTATATATTTGCTTTTCCGACCGGTATCTGTGTTCATTTCCAAGTCGTGTTTTATGCATCACGCCACCTCACCTTTCCGTTTAAGCAGGCCTAAGTGTGTTTTCGAAAAGCGTGAGTCTGTTCTCTTTTGTCATTCGGGTCGTGGGTCGCGATTTGTACATTCCCTCTCTAAGTGATATCCCAAGTTTCTTTTTCTGTGGGACAGATTTCACTTAGCATCATCGTACCTCAATCCACTCATTATGCTGGAACCAGCCTTATGACATGGATTCCATGGCTGAGGGATATTCCATCGTACCTAAGTAGCACAAATTCTTTTTCCATTTCTCTCTTCCCCGGCATATGAAGGGTGTCCCGAAGTCGAGGTTGTTGTAAAGAGAGAAGCCCTAAACTTTGGGGTGCCTGCGTCTGGTTGATTTTTAGTTTTCCCACGATATAGGCCCACGTGTGGAGGTGCCCTATGCTCTGTGGTTCTGTTCTGTACGTGTTTTAGGAACGAGCATACGCTTCTCCAGAGTGGCTGTTGGCATTTTGCGTCCCTCCCGGCAACTGAACAAGGCTCCCTTATCTCCTTGGCCTGTCCTGCCTTTCTGGTTTTTTGACATTTTCTGGATGGCTCATTTGCCCGGGGGGGGAGTGAGATTTCTTTGTAGTGCCGATTTGCTCTCCCCGGGTGCTGGGTTGGCCAAAAAGGGCGTATGCGTTTTTTCCTGAATATATTCAGGAAAAAACGCATACGCCCTTTTTGGCCAACTGCATCATTGTCCACGTTCTGCCGCTTTTCCTGTGCTGGGAAGGCCATTCCCATCTACCTCCTGAACTCCGTTTCGTGCAATTCTGCCTTGCGTTCAAATCCCCTTCGTGGCCTTACCTCAGTATGTTTTTGGACGAGTGTTATCATTTAGAGCTCGGCAGGTTTGTGAAGTGCAGTGCCCCAGAGCTCCGTTTGGCAGCTCGCTTTGGTGTGAGCTGGCCGCAATAGCGCAAGATTGCTTCAGGCCCTGTTGTGCTTCCGGCGAGGCAGGCCGAGCCTTTGGTGAATTCCTCTTCGTGATGGGAAATTAGAGTGACATGGGCCTGTCTGAACACCGCCAGCTGGTCTCTCATTGGTTGCCCCTCTTCCAGTTCATCCTTCGGACCACTTGCAGAGACTACGAAAGAGGAGTGTCAAGACGCTGATCCTGCAAGTGGGGAAATTGTTAGTCAAGCGGCTGGGATGGCGGACGCTAGCACCCGGAGGTGAAAAATGAGGTGCGCTTTCGAAAGCTTTCCCGATCACACGGTGTACCATCCCCTGGGATTCCCATGAGTGGTTTGGCTGTAGGAAAGTTGCCTTGAACCTGGAGAGGTGGGACCCATGGAATGGGTAGCACGCAGTATAACTCTAGAGGCTCTGCCTCTGCTCCTCCAACCTCAGCAACCCTCTCAGCCTGAGGAGTATCCAGCCTTATGTCTTATGCCGCTGTGGGTGTAGATGTGGTCAATCCTGGTTGCATCACAGCCCCTGAACGCATTTTGGCAGAATTTCCCTCCCTCTCGCCGTGCTTCTTTCTTCTGTGTTTTGGAAATGTATTTTTAGAATGGGCTTTAGCTGATTTTCAGTGCTGTGTTGATGCCGCTTGACACACACTTGATTCACTTACAGAGAGATATCAATACTTAGGTTTTCAGATGCTGACGAGTCTGATATATTCTTCTGTGATGAGTAGGAGCTGTTGAGTCCTGTTCACTGAGCAAGGAGTAGGTGGTGTCTATTATATATTTGCTTTTCCGACCGGTATCTGTGCTCATTTCCAAGTCGTGTTTTATGCATCACGCCACCTCACCTTTCCGCTTAAGCAGGCCTAAGTGTGTTTTCGAAAAGCGTGAGTCTGTTCTCTTTTGTCATTCGGGTCGTGGGTCGCGATTTTTACATTCCCTCTCTAAGTGATATCCCAAGTTTCTTTTTCTGTGGGACAGATTTCACTTAGCATCATCGTACCTCAATCCACTCATTATGCTGGAACCAGCCTTATGACATGGATTCCATGGCTGAGGGATATTCCATCGTACCTAAGTAGCACAAATTCTTTTTCCATTTCTCTCTTCCCCGGCATATGAAGGGTGTCCCGAAGTCGAGGTTGTTGTAAAGAGAGAAGCCCTAAACTTTGGGGTGCCTGCGTCTGGTTGATTTTTAGTTTTCCCACGATATAGGCCCACGTGTGGAGGTGCCGTATGCTCTGTGGTTCTGTTCTGTACGTGTTTTAGGAACGAGCATACGCTTCTCCAGAGTGGCTGTTGGCATTTTGCGTCCCTCCCGGCAACTGAACAAGGCTCCCTTATCTCCTTGGCCTGTCCTACCTTTCTGGTTTTTTGACATTTTCCGGATGGCTCTTTTGCCCGGGGGGGGAGTGAGATTTCTTTGTAGTGCCGATTTGCTCTCCCCGGGTGCTGGGTTGGCCAAAAAGGGCGTATGCGTTTTTTCCTGAATATATTCAGGAAAAAACGCATACGCCCTTTTTGGCCAACTGCATCATTGTCCACGTTCTGCCGCTTTTCCTGTGCTGGGAAGGCCATTCCCATCTACCTCGTGAACTCCGTTTCGTGCAATTCTGCCTTGCGTTCAAATCCCCTTCGTGGCCTTACCTCAGTATGTTTTTGGACGAGTGTTATCATTTAGAGCTCGGCAGGTTTGTGAAGTGCAGTGCCCCAGAGCTCCGTTTGGCAGCTCGCTTTGGTGTGAGCTGGCCGCAATAGCGCAAGATTGCTTCAGGCCCTGTTGTGCTTCCGGCGAGGCAGGCCGAGCCTTTGGTGAATTCCTCTTCGTGATGGGAAATTAGAGTGACATGGGCCTGTCCGAACACCGCCAGCTGGTCTCTCATTGGTTGCCCCTCTTCCAGTTCATCCTTCGGACCACTTGCAGAGACTACGAAAGAGGAGTGTCAAGACGCTGATCCTGCAAGTGGGCGAATTGTTAGTCAAGCGGCTGGGATGGCGGACGCTAGCACCCGGAGGTGAAAAATGAGGTGCGCTTTCGAAAGCTTTCCCGATCACACGGTGTACCATCCCCTGGGATTCCCATGAGTGGTTTGGCTGTAGGAAAGTTGCCTTGAACCTGGAGAGGTGGGACCCATGGAATGGGTAGCACGCAGTATAACTCTAGAGGCTCTGCCTCTGCTCCTCCAACCTCAGCAACCCTCTCAGCCTGAGGAGTATCCAGCCTTATGTCTTATGCCGCTGTGGGTGTAGATGTGGTCAATCCTGGTTGCATCACAGCCCCTGAACGCATTTTGGCAGAATTTCCCTCCCTCTCGCCGTGCTTCTTTCTTCTGTGTTTTGGAAATGTATTTTTAGAATGGGCTTTAGCTGATTTTCAGTGCTGTGTTGATGCCGCTTGACACACACTTGATTCACTTACAGAGAGATATCAATACTTAGGTTTTCAGATGCTGACGAGTCTGATATATTCTTCTGTGATGAGTAGGAGCTGTTGAGTCCTGTTCACTGAGCAAGGAGTAGGTGGTGTCTATTATATATTTGCTTTTCCGACCGGTATCTGTGTTCATTTCCAAGTCGTGTTTTATGCATCATGCCACCTCACCTTTCCGTTTAAGCAGGCCTAAGTGTGTTTTCGAAAAGCGTGAGTCTGTTCTCTTTTGTCATTCGGGTCGTGGGTCGCGATTTTTACATTCCCTCTCTAAGTGATATCCCAAGTTTCTTTTTCTGTGGGACAGATTTCACTTAGCATCATCGTACCTCAATCCACTCATTATGCTGGAACCAGCCTTATGACATGGATTCCATGGCTGAGGGATATTCCATCGTACCTAAGTAGCACAAATTCTTGGTCCATTTCTCTCTTCCCCGGCATATGAAGGGTGTCCCGAAGTCGAGGTTGTTGTAAAGAGAGAAGCCGTAAACTTTGGGGTGCCTGCGTCTGGTTGATTTTTAGTTTTCCCACGATATAGGCCCACGTGTGGAGGTGCCGTATGCTCTGTGGTTCTGTTCTGTACGTGTTTTAGGAACGAGCATACGCTTCTCCAGAGTGGCTGTTGGCATTTTGCGTCCCTCCCGGCAACTGAACAAGGCTCCCTTATCTCCTTGGCCTGTCCTACCTTTCTGGTTTTTTGACATTTTCCGGATGGCTCTTTTGCCCGGGGGGGGAGTGAGATTTCTTTGTAGTGCCGATTTGCTCTCCCCGGGTGCTGGGTTGGCCAAAAAGGGCGTATGCGTTTTTTCCTGAATATATTCAGGAAAAAACGCATACGCCCTTTTTGGCCAACTGCATCATTGTCCACGTTCTGCCGCTTTTCCTGTGCTGGGAAGGCCATTCCCATCTACCTCGTGAACTCCGTTTCGTGCAATTCTGCCTTGCGTTCAAATCCCCTTCGTGGCCTTACCTCAGTATGTTTTTGGACGAGTGTTATCATTTAGAGCTCGGCAGGTTTGTGAAGTGCAGTGCCCCAGAGCTCCGTTTGGCAGCTCGCTTTGGTGTGAGCTGGCCGCAATAGCGCAAGATTGCTTCAGGCCCTGTTGTGCTTCCGGCGAGGCAGGCCGAGCCTTTGGTGAATTCCTCTTCGTGATGGGAAATTAGAGTGACATGGGCCTGTCCGAACACCGCCAGCTGGTCTCTCATTGGTTGCCCCTCTTCCAGTTCATCCTTCGGACCACTTGCAGAGACTACGAAAGAGGAGTGTCAAGACGCTGATCCTGCAAGTGGGCGAATTGTTAGTCAAGCGGCTGGGATGGCGGACGCTAGCACCCGGAGGTGAAAAATGAGGTGCGCTTTCGAAAGCTTTCCCGATCACACGGTGTACCATCCCCTGGGATTCCCATGAGTGGTTTGGCTGTAGGAAAGTTGCCTTGAACCTGGAGAGGTGGGACCCATGGAATGGGTAGCACGCAGTATAACTCTAGAGGCTCTGCCTCTGCTCCTCCAACCTCAGCAACCCTCTCAGCCTGAGGAGTATCCAGCCGTATGTCTTATGCCGCTGTGGGTGTAGATGTGGTCAATCCTGGTTGCATCACAGCCCCTGAACGCATTTTGGCAGAATTTCCCTCCCTCTCGCCGTGCTTCTTTCTTCTGTGTTTTGGAAATGTATTTTTAGAATGGGCTTTAGCTGATTTTCAGTGCTGTGTTGATGCCGCTTGACACACACTTGATTCACTTTCAGAGAGATATCAATACTTAGGTTTTCAGATGCTGACGAGTCTGATATATTCTTCTGTGATGAGTAGGAGCTGTTGAGTCCTGTTCACTGAGCAAGGAGTAGGTGGTGTCTATTATATATTTGCTTTTCCGACCGGTATCTGTGCTCATTTCCAAGTCGTGTTTTATGCATCACGCCAACTTACCTTTCCGCTTAAGCAGGCCTAAGTGTGTTTTCGAAAAGCATGAGTCTGTTCTCTTTTGTCATTCGGGTCGTGGGTAGCGATTTTTACATTCCCTCTCTAAGTGATATCCCAAGTTTCTTTTTCTGTGGGACAGATTTCACTTAGCATCATCGTACCTCAATCCACTCATTATGCTGGAACCAGCCTTATGACATGGATTCCATGGCTGAGGGATATTCCATCGTACCTAAGTAGCACAAATTCTTGGTCCATTTCTCTCTTCCCCGGCATATGAAGGGTGTCCCGAAGTCGAGGTTGTTGTAAAGAGAGAAGCCGTAAACTTTGGGGTGCCTGCGTCTGGTTGATTTTTAGTTTTCCCAAGATATAGGCCCACGTGTGGAGGTGCCCTATGCTCTGTGGTTCTGTTCTGTACGTGTTTTAGGAACGAGCATACGCTTCTCCAGAGTGGCTGTTGGCATTTTGCGTCCCTCCCGGCAACTGAACAAGGCTCCCTTATCTCCTTGGCCTGTCCTGCCTTTCTGGTTTTTACACATTTTCCGGATGGCTCTTTTGCCCGGGGGGGGGAGTGAGATTTCTTTGTAGTGCCGATTTGCTCTCCCCGGGTGCTGGGTTGGCCAAAAAGGGCGTATGCGTTTTTTCCTGAATATATTCAGGAAAAAACGCATACGCACTTTTTGGCCAACTGCATCATTGTCCACGTTCTGCCGCTTTTCCTGTGCTGGGAAGGCCATTCCCATCTACGTCCTGAACTCCGTTTCGTGCAATTCTGCCTTGCGTTCAAATCCCCTTCGTGGCCTTACCTCAGTATGTTTTTGGACGAGTGTTATCATTTAGAGCTTGGCAGGTTTGTGAAGTGCAGTGCCCCAGAGCTCCGTTTGGCAGCTCGCTTTGGTGTGAGCTGGCCGCAATAGCGCAAGATTGCTTCAGGCCCTGTTGTGCTTCCGGCGAGGCAGGCCGAGCCTTTGGTGAAATCCTCTTCGTGATGGGAAATTAGAGTGACATGGGCCTGTCCGAACACCGCCAGCTGGTCTCTCATTGGTTGCCCCTCTTCCAGTTCATCCTTCGGACCACTTGCAGAGACTACGAAAGAGGAGTGTCAAGACGCTGATCCTGCAAGTGGGCGAATTGTTAGTCAAGCGGCTGGGATGGCGGACGCTAGCACCCGGAGGTGAAAAATGAGGTGCGCTTTCGAAAGCTTTCCCGATCACACGGTGTACCATCCCCTGGGATTCCCATGAGTGGTTTGGCTGTAGGAAAGTTGCCTTGAACCTGGAGAGGTGGGACCCATGGAATGGGTAGCACGCAGTATAACTCTAGAGGCTCTGCCTCTGCTCCTCCAACCTCAGCAACCCTCTCAGCCTGAGGAGTATCCAGCCTTATGTCTTATGCCGCTGTGGGTGTAGATGTGGTCAATCCTGGTTGCATCACAGCCCCTGAACGCATTTTGGCAGAATTTCCCTCCCTCTCGCCGTGCTTCTTTCTTCTGTGTTTTGGAAATGTATTTTTAGAATGGGCTTTAGCTGATTTTCACTGCTGTGTTGATGCCGCTTGACACACACTTGATTCACTTACAGAGAGATATCAATACTTAGGTTTTCAGATGCTGACGAGTCTGATATATTCTTCTGTGATGAGTAGGAGCTGTTGAGTCCTGTTCACTGAGCAAGGAGTAGGTGGTGTCTATTATATATTTGCTTTTCCGACCGGTATCTGTGTTCATTTCCAAGTCGTGTTTTATGCATCACGCCACCTCACCTTTCCGTTTAAGCAGGCCTAAGTGTGTTTTCGAAAAGCGTGAGTCTGTTCTCTTTTGTCATTCGGGTCGTGGGTAGCGATTTTTACATTCCCTCTCTAAGTGATATCCCAAGTTTCTTTTTCTGTGGGACAGATTTCACTTAGCATCATCGTACCTCAATCCACTCATTATGCTGGAACCAGCCTTATGACATGGATTCCATGGCTGAGGGATATTCCATCGTACCTAAGTAGCACAAATTCTTGGTCCATTTCTCTCTTCCCCGGCATATGAAGGGTGTCCCGAAGTCGAGGTTGTTGTAAAGAGAGAAGCCCTAAACTTTGGGGTGCCTGCGTCTGGTTGATTTTTAGTTTTCCCAAGATATAGGCCCACGTGTGGAGGTGCCGTATGCTCTGTGGTTCTGTTCTGTACGTGTTTTAGGAACGAGCATACGCTTCTCCAGAGTGGCTGTTGGCATTTTGCGTCCCTCCCGGCAACTGAACAAGGCTCCCTTATCTCCTTGGCCTGTCCTGCCTTTCTGGTTTTTTGACATTTTCCGGATGGCTCTTTTGCCCGGGGGGGGGGAGTGAGATTTCTTTGTAGTGCCGATTTGCTCTCCCCGGGTGCTGGGTTGGCCAAAAAGGGCGTATGCGTTTTTTCCTGAATATATTCAGGAAAAAACGCATACGCCCTTTTTGGCCAACTGCATCATTGTCCACGTTCTGCCGCTTTTCCTGTGCTGGGAAGGCCATTCCCATCTACCTCCTGAACTCCGTTTCGTGCAATTCTGCCTTGCGTTCAAATCCCCTTCGTGGCCTTACCTCAGTATGTTTTTGGACGAGTGTTATCATTTAGAGCTCGGCAGGTTTGTGAAGTGCAGTGCCCCAGAGCTCCGTTTGGCAGCTCGCTTTGGTGTGAGCTGGCCGCAATAGCGCAAGATTGCTTCAGGCCCTGTTGTGCTTCCGGCGAGGCAGGCCGAGCCTTTGGTGAATTCCTCTTCGTGATGGGAAATTAGAGTGACATGGGCCTGTCCGAACACCGCCAGCTGGTCTCTCATTGGTTGCCCCTCTTCCAGTTCATCCTTCGGACCACTTGCAGAGACTACGAAAGAGGAGTGTCAAGACGCTGATCCTGCAAGTGGGCGAATTGTTAGTCAAGCGGCTGGGATGGCGGACGCTAGCACCCAGAGGTGAAAAATGAGGTGCGCTTTCGAAAGCTTTCCCGATCACACGGTGTACCATCCCCTGGGATTCCCATGAGTGGTTTGGCTGTAGGAAAGTTGCCTTGAACCTGGAGAGGTGGGACCCATGGAATGGGTAGCACGCAGTATAACTCTAGAGGCTCTGCCTCTGCTCCTCCAACCTCAGCAACCCTCTCAGCCTGAGGAGTATCCAGCCTTATGTCTTATGCCGCTGTGGGTGTAGATGTGGTCAATCCTGGTTGCATCACAGCCCCTGAACGCATTTTGGCAGAATTTCCCTCCCTCTCGCCGTGCTTCTTTCTTCTGTGTTTTGGAAATGTATTTTTAGAATGGGCTTTAGCTGATTTTCAGTGCTGTGTTGATGCCGCTTGACACACACTTGATTCACTTACAGAGAGATATCAATACTTAGGTTTTCAGATGCTGACGAGTCTGATATATTCTTCTGTGATGAGTAGGAGCTGTTGAGTCCTGTTCACTGAGCAAGGAGTAGGTGGTGTCTATTATATATTTGCTTTTCCGACCGGTATCTGTGTTCATTTCCAAGTCGTGTTTTATGCATCACGCCACCTCACCTTTCCGTTTAAGCAGGCCTAAGTGTGTTTTCGAAAAGCGTGAGTCTGTTCTCTTTTGTCATTCGGGTCGTGGGTCGCGATTTGTACATTCCCTCTCTAAGTGATATCCCAAGTTTCTTTTTCTGTGGGACAGATTTCACTTAGCATCATCGTACCTCAATCCACTCATTATGCTGGAACCAGCCTTATGACATGGATTCCATGGCTGAGGGATATTCCATCGTACCTAAGTAGCACAAATTCTTGGTCCATTTCTCTCTTCCCCGGCATATGAAGGGTGTCCCGAAGTCGAGGTTGTTGTAAAGAGAGAAGCCCTAAACTTTGGGGTGCCTGCGTCTGGTTGATTTTTAGTTTTCCCACGATATAGGCCTACGTGTGGAGGTGCCCTATGCTCTGTGGTTCTGTTCTGTACGTGTTTTAGGAACGAGCATACGCTTCTCCAGAGTGGCTGTTGGCATTTTGCGTCCCTCCCGGCAACTGAACAAGGCTCCCTTATCTCCTTGGCCTGTCCTGCCTTTCTGGTTTTTTGACATTTTCTGGATGGCTCTTTTGCCCGGGGGGGGAGTGAGATTTCTTTGTAGTGCCGATTTGCTCTCCCCGGGTGCTGGGTTGGCCAAAAAGGGCGTATGCGTTTTTTCCTGAATATATTCAGGAAAAAACGCATACGCCCTTTTTGGCCAACTGCATCATTGTCCACGTTCTGCCGCTTTTCCTGTGCTGGGAAGGCCATTCCCATCTACCTCGTGAACTCCGTTTCATGCAATTCTGCCTTGCGTTCAAATCCCCTTCGTGGCCTTACCTCAGTATGTTTTTGGACGAGTGTTATCATTTAGAGCTCGGCAGGTTTGTGAAGTGCAGTGCCCCAGAGCTCCGTTTGGCAGCTCGCTTTGGTGTGAGCTGGCCGCAATAGCGCAAGATTGCTTCAGGCCCTGTTGTGCTTCCGGCGAGGCAGGCCGAGCCTTTGGTGAAATCCTCTTCGTGATGGGAAATTAGAGTGACATGGGCCTGTCCGAACACCGCCAGCTGGTCTCTCATTGGTTGCCCCTCTTCCAGTTCATCCTTCGGACCACTTGCAGAGACTACGAAAGAGGAGTGTCAAGACGCTGATCCTGCAAGTGGGGAAATTGTTAGTCAAGCGGCTGGGATGGCGGACGCTAGCACCCGGAGGTGAAAAATGAGGTGCGCTTTCGAAAGCTTTCCCGATCACACGGTGTACCATCCCCTGGGATTCCCATGAGTGGTTTGGCTGTAGGAAAGTTGCCTTGAACCTGGAGAGGTGGGACCCATGGAATGGGTAGCACGCAGTATAACTCTAGAGGCTCTGCCTTTGCTCCTCCAACCTCAGCAACCCTCTCAGCCTGAGGAGTATCCAGCCGTATGTCTTATGCCGCTGTGGGTGTAGATGTGGTCAATCCTGGTTGCATCACAGCCCCTGAACGCATTTTGGCAGAATTTCCCTCCCTCTCGCCGTGCTTCTTTCTTCTGTGTTTTGGAAATGTATTTTTAGAATGGGCTTTAGCTGATTTTCAGTGCTGTGTTGATGCCGCTTGACACACACTTGATTCACTTACAGAGAGATATCAATACTTAGGTTTTCAGATGCTGACGAGTCTGATATATTCTTCTGTGATGAGTAGGAGCTGTTGAGTCCTGTTCACTGAGCAAGGAGTAGGTGGTGTCTATTATATATTTGCTTTTCCGACCGGTATCTGTGCTCATTGCCAATTCGTGTTTTATGCATCACACCACCTCACCTTTCCGCTTAAGCAGGCCTAAGTGTGTTTTTGAAAAGCGTGAGTCTGTTCTCTTTTGTCATTCGGGTCGTGGGTAGCGATTTTTACATTCCCTCTCTAAGTGATATCCCAAGTTTCTTTTTCTGTGGGACAGATTTCACTTAGCATCATCGTACCTCAATCCACTCATTATGCTGGAACCAGCCTTATGACATGGATTCCATGGCTGAGGGATATTCCATCGTACCTAAGTAGCACAAATTCTTGGTCCATTTCTCTCTTCACCGGCATATGAAGGGTGTCCCGAAGTCGAGGTTGTTGTAAAGAGAGAAGCCGTAAACTTTGGGGTGCCTGCGTCTGGTTGATTTTTAGTTTTCCCAAGATATAGGCCCACGTGTGGAGGTGCCCTATGCTCTGTGGTTCTGTTCTGTACGTGTTTTAGGAACGAGCATACGCTTCTCCAGAGTGGCTGTTGGCATTTTGCGTCCCTCCCGGCAACTGAACAAGGCTCCCTTATCTCCTTGGCCTGTCCTGCCTTTCTGGTTTTTACACATTTTCCGGATGGCTCTTTTGCCCGGGGGGGGAGTGAGATTTCTTTGTAGTGCCGATTTGCTCTCCCCGGGTGCTGGGTTGGCCAAAAAGGGCGTATGCGTTTTTTCCTGAATATATTCAGGAAAAAACGCATACGCCCTTTTTGGCCAACTGCATCATTGTCCACGTTCTGCCGCTTTTCCTGTGCTGGGAAGGCCATTCCCATCTACCTCGTGAACTCCGTTTCGTGCAATTCTGCCTTGCGTTCAAATCCCCTTCGTGGCCTTACCTCAGTATGTTTTTGGACGAGTGTTATCATTTAGAGCTCGGCAGGTTTGTGAAGTGCAGTGCCCCAGAGCTCCGTTTGGCAGCTCGCTTTGGTGTGAGCTGGCCGCAATAGCGCAAGATTGCTTCAGGCCCTGTTGTGCTTCCGGCGAGGCAGGCCGAGCCTTTGGTGAATTCCTCTTCGTGATGGGAAATTAGAGTGACATGGGCCTGTCCGAACACCGCCAGCTGGTCTCTCATTGGTTGCCCCTCTTCCAGTTCATCCTTCGGACCACTTGCAGAGACTACGAAAGAGGAGTGTCAAGACGCTGATCCTGCAAGTGGGGAAATTGTTAGTCAAGCGGCTGGGATGGCGGACGCTAGCACCCGGAGGTGAAAAATGAGGTGCGCTTTCGAAAGCTTTCCCGATCACACGGTGTACCATCCCCTGGGATTCCCATGAGTGGTTTGGCTGTAGGAAAGTTGCCTTGAACCTGGAGAGGTGGGACCCATGGAATGGGTAGCACGCAGTATAACTCTAGAGGCTCTGCCTTTGCTCCTCCAACCTCAGCAACCCTCTCAGCCTGAGGAGTATCCAGCCGTATGTCTTATGCCGCTGTGGGTGTAGATGTGGTCAATCCTGGTTGCATCACAGCCCCTAAACGCATTTTGGCAGAATTTCCCTCCCTCTCGCCGTGCTTCTTTCTTCTGTGTTTTGGAAATGTATTTTTAGAATGGGCTTTAGCTGATTTTCAGTGCTGTGTTGATGCCGCTTGACACACACTTGATTCACTTACAGAGAGATATCAATACTTAGGTTTTCAGATGCTGACGAGTCTGATATATTCTTCTGTGATGAGTAGGAGCTGTTGAGTCCTGTTCACTGAGCAAGGAGTAGGTGGTGTCTATTATATATTTGCTTTTCCGACCGGTATCTGTGCTCATTTCCAAGTCGTGTTTTATGCATCACGCCACCTCACCTTTCCGCTTAAGCAGGCCTAAGTGTGTTTTCGAAAAGCGTGAGTCTGTTCTCTTTTGTCATTCGGGTCGTGGGTCGAGATTTTTACATTCCCTCTCTAAGTGATATCCCAAGTTTCTTTTTCTGTGGGACAGATTTCACTTAGCATCATCGTACCTCAATCCACTCATTATGCTGGAACCAGCCTTATGACATGGATTCCATGGCTGAGGGATATTCCATCGTACCTAAGTAGCACAAATTCTTTTTCCATTTCTCTCTTCCCCGGCATATGAAGGGTGTCCCGAAGTCGAGGTTGTTGTAAAGAGAGAAGCCCTAAACTTTGGGGTGCCTGCGTCTGGTTGATTTTTAGTTTTCCCACGATATAGGCCCACGTGTGGAGGTGCCGTATGCTCTGTGGTTCTGTTCTGTACGTGTTTTAGGAACGAGCATACGCTTCTCCAGAGTGGCTGTTGGCATTTTGCGTCCCTCCCGGCAACTGAACAAGGCTCCCTTATCTCCTTGGCCTGTCCTACCTTTCTGGTTTTTTGACATTTTCCGGATGGCTCTTTTGCCCGGGGGGGGAGTGAGATTTCTTTGTAGTGCCGATTTGCTCTCCCCGGGTGCTGGGTTGGCCAAAAAGGGCGTATGCGTTTTTTCCTGAATATATTCAGGAAAAAACGCATACGCCCTTTTTGGCCAACTGCATCATTGTCCACGTTCTGCCGCTTTTCCTGTGCTGGGAAGGCCATTCCCATCTACCTCGTGAACTCCGTTTCGTGCAATTCTGCCTTGCGTTCAAATCCCCTTCGTGGCCTTACCTCAGTATGTTTTTGGACGAGTGTTATCATTTAGAGCTCGGCAGGTTTGTGAAGTGCAGTGCCCCAGAGCTCCGTTTGGCAGCTCGCTTTGGTGTGAGCTGGCCGCAATAGCGCAAGATTGCTTCAGGCCCTGTTGTGCTTCCGGCGAGGCAGGCCGAGCCTTTGGTGAATTCCTCTTCGTGATGGGAAATTAGAGTGACATGGGCCTGTCCGAACACCGCCAGCTGGTCTCTCATTGGTTGCCCCTCTTCCAGTTCATCCTTCGGACCACTTGCAGAGACTACGAAAGAGGAGTGTCAAGACGCTGATCCTGCAAGTGGGGAAATTGTTAGTCAAGCGGCTGGGATGGCGGACGCTAGCACCCGGAGGTGAAAAATGAGGTGCGCTTTCGAAAGCTTTCCCGATCACACGGTGTACCATCCCCTGGGATTCCCATGAGTGGTTTGGCTGTAGGAAAGTTGCCTTGAACCTGGAGAGGTGGGACCCATGGAATGGGTAGCACGCAGTATAACTCTAGAGGCTCTGCCTTTGCTCCTCCAACCTCAGCAACCCTCTCAGCCTGAGGAGTATCCAGCCGTATGTCTTATGCCGCTGTGGGTGTAGATGTGGTCAATCCTGGTTGCATCACAGCCCCTGAACGCATTTTGGCAGAATTTCCCTCCCTCTCGCCGTGCTTCTTTCTTCTGTGTTTTGGAAATGTATTTTTAGAATGGGCTTTAGCTGATTTTCAGTGCTGTGTTGATGCCGCTTGACACACACTTGATTCACTTACAGAGAGATATCAATACTTAGGTTTTCAGATGCTGACGAGTCTGATATATTCTTCTGTGATGAGTAGGAGCTGTTGAGTCCTGTTCACTGAGCAAGGAGTAGGTGGTGTCTATTATATATTTGCTTTTCCGACCGGTATCTGTGTTCATTTCCAAGTCGTGTTTTATGCATCACGCCACCTCACCTTTCCGTTTAAGCAGGCCTAAGTGTGTTTTCGAAAAGCGTGAGTCTGTTCTCTTTTGTCATTCGGGTCGTGGGTAGCGATTTTTACATTCCCTCTCTAAGTGATATCCCAAGTTTCTTTTTCTGTGGGACAGATTTCACTTAGCATCATCGTACCTCAATCCACTCATTATGCTGGAACCAGCCTTATGACATGGATTCCATGGCTGAGGGATATTCCATCGTACCTAAGTAGCACAAATTCTTGGTCCATTTCTCTCTTCCCCGGCATATGAAGGGTGTCCCGAAGTCGAGGTTGTTGTAAAGAGAGAAGCCGTAAACTTTGGGGTGCCTGCGTCTGGTTGATTTTTAGTTTTCCCACGATATAGGCCCACGTGTGGAGGTGCCCTATGCTCTGTGGTTCTGTTCTGTACGTGTTTTCGGAACGAACATACGCTTCTCCAGAGTGGCTGTTGGCATTTTGCGTCCCTCCCGGCAACTGAACAAGGCTCCCTTATCTCCTTGGCCTGTCCTGCCTTTCTGGTTTTTACACATTTTCCGGATGGCTCTTTTGCCCGGGGGGGGGAGTGAGATTTCTTTGTAGTGCCGATTTGCTCTCCCCGGGTGCTGGGTTGGCCAAAAAGGGCGTATGCGTTTTTTCCTGAATATATTCAGGAAAAAACGCATACGCCCTTTTTGGCCAACTGCATCATTGTCCACGTTCTGCCGCTTTTCCTGTGCTGGGAAGGCCATTCCCATCTACCTCGTGAACTCCGTTTCGTGCAATTCTGCCTTGCGTTCAAATCCCCTTCGTGGCCTTACCTCAGTATGTTTTTGGACGAGTGTTATCATTTAGAGCTCGGCAGGTTTGTGAAGTGCAGTGCCCCAGAGCTCCGTTTGGCAGCTCGCTTTGGTGTGAGCTGGCCGCAATAGCGCAAGATTGCTTCAGGCCCTGTTGTGCTTCCGGCGAGGCAGGCCGAGCCTTTGGTGAATTCCTCTTCGTGATGGGAAATTAGAGTGACATGGGCCTGTCCGAACACCGCCAGCTGGTCTCTCATTGGTTGCCCCTCTTCCAGTTCATCCTTCGGACCACTTGCAGAGACTACGAAAGAGGAGTGTCAAGACGCTGATCCTGCAAGTGGGCGAATTGTTAGTCAAGCGGCTGGGATGGCGGACGCTAGCACCCGGAGGTGAAAAATGAGGTGCGCTTTCGAAAGCTTTCCCGATCACACGGTGTACCATCCCCTGGGATTCCCATGAGTGGTTTGGCTGTAGGAAAGTTGCCTTGAACCTGGAGAGGTGGGACCCATGGAATGGGTAGCACGCAGTATAACTCTAGAGGCTCTGCCTTTGCTCCTCCAACCTCAGCAACCCTCTCAGCCTGAGGAGTATCCAGCCGTATGTCTTATGCCGCTGTGGGTGTAGATGTGGTCAATCCTGGTTGCATCACAGCCCCTGAACGCATTTTGGCAGAATTTCCCTCCCTCTCGCCGTGCTTCTTTCTTCTGTGTTTTGGAAATGTATTTTTAGAATGGGCTTTAGCTGATTTTCAGTGCTGTGTTGATGCCGCTTGACACACACTTGATTCACTTACAGAGAGATATCAATACTTAGGTTTTCAGATGCTGACGAGTCTGATATATTCTTCTGTGATGAGTAGGAGCTGTTGAGTCCTGTTCACTGAGCAAGGAGTAGGTGGTGTCTATTATATATTTGCTTTTCCGACCGGTATCTGTGCTCATTTCCAAGTCGTGTTTTATGCATCACGCCACCTCACCTTTCCGCTTAAGCAGGCCTAAGTGTGTTTTCGAAAAGCGTGAGTCTGTTCTCTTTTGTCATTCGGGTCGTGGGTCGCGATTTTTACATTCCCTCTCTAAGTGATATCCCAAGTTTCTTTTTCTGTGGGACAGATTTCACTTAGCATCATCGTACCTCAATCCACTCATTATGCTGGAACCAGCCTTATGACATGGATTCCATGGCTGAGGGATATTCCATCGTACCTAAGTAGCACAAATTCTTTTTCCATTTCTCTCTTCCCCGGCATATGAAGGGTGTCCCGAAGTCGAGGTTGTTGTAAAGAGAGAAGCCCTAAACTTTGGGGTGCCTGCGTCTGGTTGATTTTTAGTTTTCCCACGATATAGGCCCACGTGTGGAGGTGCCGTATGCTCTGTGGTTCTGTTCTGTACGTGTTTTAGGAACGAGCATACGCTTCTCCAGAGTGGCTGTTGGCATTTTGCGTCCCTCCCGGCAACTGAACAAGGCTCCCTTATCTCCTTGGCCTGTCCTACCTTTCTGGTTTTTTGACATTTTCCGGATGGCTCTTTTGCCCGGGGGGGGAGTGAGATTTCTTTGTAGTGCCGATTTGCTCTCCCCGGGTGCTGGGTTGGCCAAAAAGGGCGTATGCGTTTTTTCCTGAATATATTCAGGAAAAAACGCATACGCCCTTTTTGGCCAACTGCATCATTGTCCACGTTCTGCCGCTTTTCCTGTGCTGGGAAGGCCATTCCCATCTACCTCGTGAACTCCGTTTCGTGCAATTCTGCCTTGCGTTCAAATCCCCTTCGTGGCCTTACCTCAGTATGTTTTTGGACGAGTGTTATCATTTAGAGCTCGGCAGGTTTGTGAAGTGCAGTGCCCCAGAGCTCCGTTTGGCAGCTCGCTTTGGTGTGAGCTGGCCGCAATAGCGCAAGATTGCTTCAGGCCCTGTTGTGCTTCCGGCGAGGCAGGCCGAGCCTTTGGTGAATTCCTCTTCGTGATGGGAAATTAGAGTGACATGGGCCTGTCCGAACACCGCCAGCTGGTCTCTCATTGGTTGCCCCTCTTCCAGTTCATCCTTCGGACCACTTGCAGAGACTACGAAAGAGGAGTGTCAAGACGCTGATCCTGCAAGTGGGCGAATTGTTAGTCAAGCGGCTGGGATGGCGGACGCTAGCACCCGGAGGTGAAAAATGAGGTGCGCTTTCGAAAGCTTTCCCGATCACACGGTGTACCATCCCCTGGGATTCCCATGAGTGGTTTGGCTGTAGGAAAGTTGCCTTGAACCTGGAGAGGTGGGACCCATGGAATGGGTAGCACGCAGTATAACTCTAGAGGCTCTGCCTCTGCTCCTCCAACCTCAGCAACCCTCTCAGCCTGAGGAGTATCCAGCCTTATGTCTTATGCCGCTGTGGGTGTAGATGTGGTCAATCCTGGTTGCATCACAGCCCCTGAACGCATTTTGGCAGAATTTCCCTCCCTCTCGCCGTGCTTCTTTCTTCTGTGTTTTGGAAATGTATTTTTAGAATGGGCTTTAGCTGATTTTCAGTGCTGTGTTGATGCCGCTTGACACACACTTGATTCACTTACAGAGAGATATCAATACTTAGGTTTTCAGATGCTGACGAGTCTGATATATTCTTCTGTGATGAGTAGGAGCTGTTGAGTCCTGTTCACTGAGCAAGGAGTAGGTGGTGTCTATTATATATTTGCTTTTCCGACCGGTATCTGTGCTCATTTCCAAGTCGTGTTTTATGCATCACGCCACCTCACCTTTCCGCTTAAGCAGGCCTAAGTGTGTTTTCGAAAAGCGTGAGTCTGTTCTCTTTTGTCATTCGGGTCGTGGGTCGCGATTTTTACATTCCCTCTCTAAGTGATATCCCAAGTTTCTTTTTCTGTGGGACAGATTTCACTTAGCATCATCGTACCTCAATCCACTCATTATGCTGGAACCAGCCTTATGACATGGATTCCATGGCTGAGGGATATTCCATCGTACCTAAGTAGCACAAATTCTTTTTCCATTTCTCTCTTCCCCGGCATATGAAGGGTGTCCCGAAGTCGAGGTTGTTGTAAAGAGAGAAGCCCTAAACTTTGGGGTGCCTGCGTCTGGTTGATTTTTAGTTTTCCCACGATATAGGCCCACGTGTGGAGGTGCCGTATGCTCTGTGGTTCTGTTCTGTACGTGTTTTAGGAACGAGCATACGCTTCTCCAGAGTGGCTGTTGGCATTTTGCGTCCCTCCCGGCAACTGAACAAGGCTCCCTTATCTCCTTGGCCTGTCCTACCTTTCTGGTTTTTTGACATTTTCCGGATGGCTCTTTTGCCCGGGGGGGGAGTGAGATTTCTTTGTAGTGCCGATTTGCTCTCCCCGGGTGCTGGGTTGGCCAAAAAGGGCGTATGCGTTTTTTCCTGAATATATTCAGGAAAAAACGCATACGCCCTTTTTGGCCAACTGCATCATTGTCCACGTTCTGCCGCTTTTCCTGTGCTGGGAAGGCCATTCCCATCTACCTCCTGAACTCCGTTTCGTGCAATTCTGCCTTGCGTTCAAATCCCCTTCGTGGCCTTACCTCAGTATGTTTTTGGACGAGTGTTATCATTTAGAGCTCGGCAGGTTTGTGAAGTGCAGTGCCCCAGAGCTCCGTTTGGCAGCTCGCTTTGGTGTGAGCTGGCCGCAATAGCGCAAGATTGCTTCAGGCCCTGTTGTGCTTCCGGCGAGGCAGGCCGAGCCTTTGGTGAATTCCTCTTCGTGATGGGAAATTAGAGTGACATGGGCCTGTCCGAACACCGCCAGCTGGTCTCTCATTGGTTGCCCCTCTTCCAGTTCATCCTTCGGACCACTTGCAGAGACTACGAAAGAGGAGTGTCAAGACGCTGATCCTGCAAGTGGGCGAATTGTTAGTCAAGCGGCTGGGATGGCGGACGCTAGCACCCGGAGGTGAAAAATGAGGTGCGCTTTCGAAAGCTTTCCCGATCACACGGTGTACCATCCCCTGGGATTCCCATGAGTGGTTTGGCTGTAGGAAAGTTGCCTTGAACCTGGAGAGGTGGGACCCATGGAATGGGTAGCACGCAGTATAACTCTAGAGGCTCTGCCTCTGCTCCTCCAACCTCAGCAACCCTCTCAGCCTGAGGAGTATCCAGCCTTATGTCTTATGCCGCTGTGGGTGTAGATGTGGTCAATCCTGGTTGCATCACAGCCCCTGAACGCATTTTGGCAGAATTTCCCTCCCTCTCGCCGTGCTTCTTTCTTCTGTGTTTTGGAAATGTATTTTTAGAATGGGCTTTAGCTGATTTTCAGTGCTGTGTTGATGCCGCTTGACACACACTTGATTCACTTACAGAGAGATATCAATACTTAGGTTTTCAGATGCTGACGAGTCTGATATATTCTTCTGTGATGAGTAGGAGCTGTTGAGTCCTGTTCACTGAGCAAGGAGTAGGTGGTGTCTATTATATATTTGCTTTTCCGACCGGTATCTGTGTTCATTTCCAAGTCGTGTTTTATGCATCATGCCACCTCACCTTTCCGCTTAAGCAGGCCTAAGTGTGTTTTCGAAAAGCGTGAGTCTGTTCTCTTTTGTCATTCGGGTCGTGGGTCGCGATTTTTACATTCCCTCTCTAAGTGATATCCCAAGTTTCTTTTTCTGTGGGACAGATTTCACTTAGCATCATCGTACCTCAATCCACTCATTATGCTGGAACCAGCCTTATGACATGGATTCCATGGCTGAGGGATATTCCATCGTACCTAAGTAGCACAAATTCTTGGTCCATTTCTCTCTTCCCCGGCATATGAAGGGTGTCCCGAAGTCGAGGTTGTTGTAAAGAGAGAAGCCGTAAACTTTGGGGTGCCTGCGTCTGGTTGATTTTTAGTTTTCCCACGATATAGGCCCACGTGTGGAGGTGCCGTATGCTCTGTGGTTCTGTTCTGTACGTGTTTTAGGAACGAGCATACGCTTCTCCAGAGTGGCTGTTGGCATTTTGCGTCCCTCCCGGCAACTGAACAAGGCTCCCTTATCTCCTTGGCCTGTCCTACCTTTCTGGTTTTTTGACATTTTCCGGATGGCTCTTTTGCCCGGGGGGGGAGTGAGATTTCTTTGTAGTGCCGATTTGCTCTCCCCGGGTGCTGGGTTGGCCAAAAAGGGCGTATGCGTTTTTTCCTGAATATATTCAGGAAAAAACGCATACGCCCTTTTTGGCCAACTGCATCATTGTCCACGTTCTGCCGCTTTTCCTGTGCTGGGAAGGCCATTCCCATCTACCTCGTGAACTCCGTTTCGTGCAATTCTGCCTTGCGTTCAAATCCCCTTCGTGGCCTTACCTCAGTATGTTTTTGGACGAGTGTTATCATTTAGAGCTCAGCAGGTTTGTGAAGTGCAGTGCCCCAGAGCTCCGTTTGGCAGCTCGCTTTGGTGTGAGCTGGCCGCAATAGCGCAAGATTGCTTCAGGCCCTGTTGTGCTTCCGGCGAGGCAGGCCGAGCCTTTGGTGAATTCCTCTTCGTGATGGGAAATTAGAGTGACATGGGCCTGTCCGAACACCGCCAGCTGGTCTCTCATTGGTTGCCCCTCTTCCAGTTCATCCTTCGGACCACTTGCAGAGACTACGAAAGAGGAGTGTCAAGACGCTGATCCTGCAAGTGGGCGAATTGTTAGTCAAGCGGCTGGGATGGCGGACGCTAGCACCCGGAGGTGAAAAATGAGGTGCGCTTTCGAAAGCTTTCCCGATCACACGGTGTACCATCCCCTGGGATTCCCATGAGTGGTTTGGCTGTAGGAAAGTTGCCTTGAACCTGGAGAGGTGGGACCCATGGAATGGGTAGCACGCAGTATAACTCTAGAGGCTCTGCCTCTGCTCCTCCAACCTCAGCAACCCTCTCAGCCTGAGGAGTATCCAGCCTTATGTCTTATGCCGCTGTGGGTGTAGATGTGGTCAATCCTGGTTGCATCACAGCCCCTGAACGCATTTTGGCAGAATTTCCCTCCCTCTCGCCGTGCTTCTTTCTTCTGTGTTTTGGAAATGTATTTTTAGAATGGGCTTTAGCTGATTTTCAGTGCTGTGTTGATGCCGCTTGACACACACTTGATTCACTTACAGAGAGATATCAATACTTAGGTTTTCAGATGCTGACGAGTCTGATATATTCTTCTGTGATGAGTAGGAGCTGTTGAGTCCTGTTCACTGAGCAAGGAGTAGGTGGTGTCTATTATATATTTGCTTTTCCGACCGGTATCTGTGTTCATTTCCAAGTCGTGTTTTATGCATCATGCCACCTCACCTTTCCGTTTAAGCAGGCCTAAGTGTGTTTTCGAAAAGCGTGAGTCTGTTCTCTTTTGTCATTCGGGTCGTGGGTCGCGATTTTTACATTCCCTCTCTAAGTGATATCCCAAGTTTCTTTTTCTGTGGGACAGATTTCACTTAGCATCATCGTACCTCAATCCACTCATTATGCTGGAACCAGCCTTATGACATGGATTCCATGGCTGAGGGATATTCCATCGTACCTAAGTAGCACAAATTCTTGGTCCATTTCTCTCTTCCCCGGCATATGAAGGGTGTCCCGAAGTCGAGGTTGTTGTAAAGAGAGAAGCCGTAAACTTTGGGGTGCCTGCGTCTGGTTGATTTTTAGTTTTCCCACGATATAGGCCCACGTGTGGAGGTGCCGTATGCTCTGTGGTTCTGTTCTGTACGTGTTTTAGGAACGAGCATACGCTTCTCCAGAGTGGCTGTTGGCATTTTGCGTCCCTCCCGGCAACTGAACAAGGCTCCCTTATCTCCTTGGCCTGTCCTACCTTTCTGGTTTTTTGACATTTTCCGGATGGCTCTTTTGCCCGGGGGGGGAGTGAGATTTCTTTGTAGTGCCGATTTGCTCTCCCCGGGTGCTGGGTTGGCCAAAAAGGGCGTATGCGTTTTTTCCTGAATATATTCAGGAAAAAACGCATACGCCCTTTTTGGCCAACTGCATCATTGTCCACGTTCTGCCGCTTTTCCTGTGCTGGGAAGGCCATTCCCATCTACCTCCTGAACTCCGTTTCGTGCAATTCTGCCTTGCGTTCAAATCCCCTTCGTGGCCTTACCTCAGTATGTTTTTGGACGAGTGTTATCATTTAGAGCTCGGCAGGTTTGTGAAGTGCAGTGCCCCAGAGCTCCGTTTGGCAGCTCGCTTTGGTGTGAGCTGGCCGCAATAGCGCAAGATTGCTTCAGGCCCTGTTGTGCTTCCGGCGAGGCAGGCCGAGCCTTTGGTGAATTCCTCTTCGTGATGGGAAATTAGAGTGACATGGGCCTGTCCGAACACCGCCAGCTGGTCTCTCATTGGTTGCCCCTCTTCCAGTTCATCCTTCGGACCACTTGCAGAGACTACGAAAGAGGAGTGTCAAGACGCTGATCCTGCAAGTGGGCGAATTGTTAGTCAAGCGGCTGGGATGGCGGACGCTAGCACCCGGAGGTGAAAAATGAGGTGCGCTTTCGAAAGCTTTCCCGATCACACGGTGTACCATCCCCTGGGATTCCCATGAGTGGTTTGGCTGTAGGAAAGTTGCCTTGAACCTGGAGAGGTGGGACCCATGGAATGGGTAGCACGCAGTATAACTCTAGAGGCTCTGCCTCTGCTCCTCCAACCTCAGCAACCCTCTCAGCCTGAGGAGTATCCAGCCTTATGTCTTATGCCGCTGTGGGTGTAGATGTGGTCAATCCTGGTTGCATCACAGCCCCTGAACGCATTTTGGCAGAATTTCCCTCCCTCTCGCCGTGCTTCTTTCTTCTGTGTTTTGGAAATGTATTTTTAGAATGGGCTTTAGCTGATTTTCAGTGCTGTGTTGATGCCGCTTGACACACACTTGATTCACTTACAGAGAGATATCAATACTTAGGTTTTCAGATGCTGACGAGTCTGATATATTCTTCTGTGATGAGTAGGAGCTGTTGAGTCCTGTTCACTGAGCAAGGAGTAGGTGGTGTCTATTATATATTTGCTTTTCCGACCGGTATCTGTGCTCATTTCCAAGTCGTGTTTTATGCATCACGCCACCTCACCTTTCCGCTTAAGCAGGCCTAAGTGTGTTTTCGAAAAGCGTGAGTCTGTTCTCTTTTGTCATTCGGGTCGTGGGTCGCGATTTTTACATTCCCTCTCTAAGTGATATCCCAAGTTTCTTTTTCTGTGGGACAGATTTCACTTAGCATCATCGTACCTCAATCCACTCATTATGCTGGAACCAGCCTTATGACATGGATTCCATGGCTGAGGGATATTCCATCGTACCTAAGTAGCACAAATTCTTTTTCCATTTCTCTCTTCCCCGGCATATGAAGGGTGTCCCGAAGTCGAGGTTGTTGTAAAGAGAGAAGCCCTAAACTTTGGGGTGCCTGCGTCTGGTTGATTTTTAGTTTTCCCACGATATAGGCCCACGTGTGGAGGTGCCGTATGCTCTGTGGTTCTGTTCTGTACGTGTTTTAGGAACGAGCATACGCTTCTCCAGAGTGGCTGTTGGCATTTTGCGTCCCTCCCGGCAACTGAACAAGGCTCCCTTATCTCCTTGGCCTGTCCTACCTTTCTGGTTTTTTGACATTTTCCGGATGGCTCTTTTGCCCGGGGGGGGAGTGAGATTTCTTTGTAGTGCCGATTTGCTCTCCCCGGGTGCTGGGTTGGCCAAAAAGGGCGTATGCGTTTTTTCCTGAATATATTCAGGAAAAAACGCATACGCCCTTTTTGGCCAACTGCATCATTGTCCACGTTCTGCCGCTTTTCCTGTGCTGGGAAGGCCATTCCCATCTACCTCCTGAACTCCGTTTCGTGCAATTCTGCCTTGCGTTCAAATCCCCTTCGTGGCCTTACCTCAGTATGTTTTTGGACGAGTGTTATCATTTAGAGCTCGGCAGGTTTGTGAAGTGCAGTGCCCCAGAGCTCCGTTTGGCAGCTCGCTTTGGTGTGAGCTGGCCGCAATAGCGCAAGATTGCTTCAGGCCCTGTTGTGCTTCCGGCGAGGCAGGCCGAGCCTTTGGTGAAATCCTCTTCGTGATGGGAAATTAGAGTGACATGGGCCTGTCCGAACACCGCCAGCTGGTCTCTCATTGGTTGCCCCTCTTCCAGTTCATCCTTCGGACCACTTGCAGAGACTACGAAAGAGGAGTGTCAAGACGCTGATCCTGCAAGTGGGGAAATTGTTAGTCAAGCGGCTGGGATGGCGGACGCTAGCACCCGGAGGTGAAAAATGAGGTGCGCTTTCGAAAGCTTTCCCGATCACACGGTGTACCATCCCCTGGGATTCCCATGAGTGGTTTGGCTGTAGGAAAGTTGCCTTGAACCTGGAGAGGTGGGACCCATGGAATGGGTAGCACGCAGTATAACTCTAGAGGCTCTGCCTCTGCTCCTCCAACCTCAGCAACCCTCTCAGCCTGAGGAGTATCCAGCCTTATGTCTTATGCCGCTGTGGGTGTAGATGTGGTCAATCCTGGTTGCATCACAGCCCCTGAACGCATTTTGGCAGAATTTCCCTCCCTCTCGCCGTGCTTCTTTCTTCTGTGTTTTGGAAATGTATTTTTAGAATGGGCTTTAGCTGATTTTCAGTGCTGTGTTGATGCCGCTTGACACACACTTGATTCACTTACAGAGAGATATCAATACTTAGGTTTTCAGATGCTGACGAGTCTGATATATTCTTCTGTGATGAGTAGGAGCTGTTGAGTCCTGTTCACTGAGCAAGGAGTAGGTGGTGTCTATTATATATTTGCTTTTTCGACCGGTATCTGTGCTCATTTCCAAGTCCTGTTTTATGCATCACGCCACCTCACTTTTCCACTTAAGCAGGCCTAAGTGTGTTTTCGAAAAGCGTGAGTCTGTTCTCTTTTGTCATTCGGGTCGTGGGTAGCGATTTTTACATTCCCTCTCTAAGTGATATCCCAAGTTTCTTTTTCTGTGGGACAGATTTCACTTAGCATCATCGTACCTCAATCCACTCATTATGCTGGAACCAGCCTTATGACATGGATTCCATGGCTGAGGGATATTCCATCGTACCTAAGTAGCACAAATTCTTGGTCCATTTCTCTCTTCCCCGGCATATGAAGGGTGTCCCGAAGTCGAGGTTGTTGTAAAGAGAGAAGCCCTAAACTTTGGGGTGCCTGCGTCTGGTTGATTTTTAGTTTTCCCACGATATAGGCCCACGTGTGGAGGTGCCCTATGCTCTGTGGTTCTGTTCTGTACGTGTTTTAGGATCGAGCATACGCTTCTCCAGAGTGGCTGTTGGCATTTTGCGTCCCTCCCGGCAACTGAACAAGGCTCCCTTATCTCCTTGGCCTTTCCTGCCTTTCTGGTTTTTTGACATTTTCCGGATGGCTCTTTTGCCCGGGGGGGGAGTGAGATTTCTTTGTAGGGCCCACTTTCTCTCCCCGGGTGCTGGGTTGGCCAAAAAGGGCGTATGCGTTTTTTCCTGAATATATTCAGGAAAAAACGCATACGCCCTTTTTGGCCAACTGCATCATTGTCCACGTTCTGCCGCTTTTCCTGTGCTGGGAAGGCCATTCCCATCTACCTCGTGAACTCCGTTTCGTGCAATTCTGCCTTGCGTTCAAATCCCCTTCGTGGCCTTACCTCAGTATGTTTTTGGACGAGTGTTATCATTTAGAGCTCAGCAGGTTTGTGAAGTGCAGTGCCCCAGAGCTCCGTTTGGCAGCTCGCTTTGGTGTGAGCTGGCCGCAATAGCGCAAGATTGCTTCAGGCCCTGTTGTGCTTCCGGCGAGGCAGGCCGAGCCTTTGGTGAATTCCTCTTCGTGATGGGAAATTAGAGTGACATGGGCCTGTCCGAACACCGCCAGCTGGTCTCTCATTGGTTGC
This sequence comes from Kogia breviceps, assembly GCF_026419965.1. Classification (NCBI taxonomy): domain Eukaryota; kingdom Metazoa; phylum Chordata; class Mammalia; order Artiodactyla; family Physeteridae; genus Kogia; species Kogia breviceps. The sequence goes on from NC_081318.1 coordinate 54,856,629, forward strand.
CCCTCTTCCAGTTCATCCTTCGGACCACTTGCAGAGACTACGAAAGAGGAGTGTCAAGACGCTGATCCTGCAAGTGGGCGAATTGTTAGTCAAGCGGCTGGGATGGCGGACGCTAGCACCCGGAGGTGAAAAATGAGGTGCGCTTTCGAAAGCTTTCCCGATCACACGGTGTACCATCCCCTGGGATTCCCATGAGTGGTTTGGCTGTAGGAAAGTTGCCTTGAACCTGGAGAGGTGGGACCCATGGAATGGGTAGCACGCAGTATAACTCTAGAGGCTCTGCCTCTGCTCCTCCAACCTCAGCAACCCTCTCAGCCTGAGGAGTATCCAGCCTTATGTCTTATGCCGCTGTGGGTGTAGATGTGGTCAATCCTGGTTGCATCACAGCCCCTGAACGCATTTTGGCAGAATTTCCCTCCCTCTCGCCGTGCTTCTTTCTTCTGTGTTTTGGAAATGTATTTTTAGAATGGGCTTTAGCTGATTTTCAGTGCTGTGTTGATGCCGCTTGACACACACTTGATTCACTTACAGAGAGATATCAATACTTAGGTTTTCAGATGCTGACGAGTCTGATATATTCTTCTGTGATGAGTAGGAGCTGTTGAGTCCTGTTCACTGAGCAAGGAGTAGGTGGTGTCTATTATATATTTGCTTTTCCGACCGGTATCTGTGTTCATTTCCAAGTCGTGTTTTATGCATCATGCCACCTCACCTTTCCGTTTAAGCAGGCCTAAGTGTGTTTTCGAAAAGCGTGAGTCTGTTCTCTTTTGTCATTCGGGTCGTGGGTCGCGATTTTTACATTCCCTCTCTAAGTGATATCCCAAGTTTCTTTTTCTGTGGGACAGATTTCACTTAGCATCATCGTACCTCAATCCACTCATTATGCTGGAACCAGCCTTATGACATGGATTCCATGGCTGAGGGATATTCCATCGTACCTAAGTAGCACAAATTCTTGGTCCATTTCTCTCTTCCCCGGCATATGAAGGGTGTCCCGAAGTCGAGGTTGTTGTAAAGAGAGAAGCCGTAAACTTTGGGGTGCCTGCGTCTGGTTGATTTTTAGTTTTCCCACGATATAGGCCCACGTGTGGAGGTGCCGTATGCTCTGTGGTTCTGTTCTGTACGTGTTTTAGGAACGAGCATACGCTTCTCCAGAGTGGCTGTTGGCATTTTGCGTCCCTCCCGGCAACTGAACAAGGCTCCCTTATCTCCTTGGCCTGTCCTACCTTTCTGGTTTTTTGACATTTTCCGGATGGCTCTTTTGCCCGGGGGGGGAGTGAGATTTCTTTGTAGTGCCGATTTGCTCTCCCCGGGTGCTGGGTTGGCCAAAAAGGGCGTATGCGTTTTTTCCTGAATATATTCAGGAAAAAACGCATACGCCCTTTTTGGCCAACTGCATCATTGTCCACGTTCTGCCGCTTTTCCTGTGCTGGGAAGGCCATTCCCATCTACCTCCTGAACTCCGTTTCGTGCAATTCTGCCTTGCGTTCAAATCCCCTTCGTGGCCTTACCTCAGTATGTTTTTGGACGAGTGTTATCATTTAGAGCTCGGCAGGTTTGTGAAGTGCAGTGCCCCAGAGCTCCGTTTGGCAGCTCGCTTTGGTGTGAGCTGGCCGCAATAGCGCAAGATTGCTTCAGGCCCTGTTGTGCTTCCGGCGAGGCAGGCCGAGCCTTTGGTGAATTCCTCTTCGTGATGGGAAATTAGAGTGACATGGGCCTGTCCGAACACCGCCAGCTGGTCTCTCATTGGTTGCCCCTCTTCCAGTTCATCCTTCGGACCACTTGCAGAGACTACGAAAGAGGAGTGTCAAGACGCTGATCCTGCAAGTGGGCGAATTGTTAGTCAAGCGGCTGGGATGGCGGACGCTAGCACCCGGAGGTGAAAAATGAGGTGCGCTTTCGAAAGCTTTCCCGATCACACGGTGTACCATCCCCTGGGATTCCCATGAGTGGTTTGGCTGTAGGAAAGTTGCCTTGAACCTGGAGAGGTGGGACCCATGGAATGGGTAGCACGCAGTATAACTCTAGAGGCTCTGCCTCTGCTCCTCCAACCTCAGCAACCCTCTCAGCCTGAGGAGTATCCAGCCTTATGTCTTATGCCGCTGTGGGTGTAGATGTGGTCAATCCTGGTTGCATCACAGCCCCTGAACGCATTTTGGCAGAATTTCCCTCCCTCTCGCCGTGCTTCTTTCTTCTGTGTTTTGGAAATGTATTTTTAGAATGGGCTTTAGCTGATTTTCAGTGCTGTGTTGATGCCGCTTGACACACACTTGATTCACTTACAGAGAGATATCAATACTTAGGTTTTCAGATGCTGACGAGTCTGATATATTCTTCTGTGATGAGTAGGAGCTGTTGAGTCCTGTTCACTGAGCAAGGAGTAGGTGGTGTCTATTATATATTTGCTTTTCCGACCGGTATCTGTGCTCATTTCCAAGTCGTGTTTTATGCATCACGCCACCTCACCTTTCCGCTTAAGCAGGCCTAAGTGTGTTTTCGAAAAGCGTGAGTCTGTTCTCTTTTGTCATTCGGGTCGTGGGTCGCGATTTTTACATTCCCTCTCTAAGTGATATCCCAAGTTTCTTTTTCTGTGGGACAGATTTCACTTAGCATCATCGTACCTCAATCCACTCATTATGCTGGAACCAGCCTTATGACATGGATTCCATGGCTGAGGGATATTCCATCGTACCTAAGTAGCACAAATTCTTTTTCCATTTCTCTCTTCCCCGGCATATGAAGGGTGTCCCGAAGTCGAGGTTGTTGTAAAGAGAGAAGCCCTAAACTTTGGGGTGCCTGCGTCTGGTTGATTTTTAGTTTTCCCACGATATAGGCCCACGTGTGGAGGTGCCGTATGCTCTGTGGTTCTGTTCTGTACGTGTTTTAGGAACGAGCATACGCTTCTCCAGAGTGGCTGTTGGCATTTTGCGTCCCTCCCGGCAACTGAACAAGGCTCCCTTATCTCCTTGGCCTGTCCTACCTTTCTGGTTTTTTGACATTTTCCGGATGGCTCTTTTGCCCGGGGGGGGAGTGAGATTTCTTTGTAGTGCCGATTTGCTCTCCCCGGGTGCTGGGTTGGCCAAAAAGGGCGTATGCGTTTTTTCCTGAATATATTCAGGAAAAAACGCATACGCCCTTTTTGGCCAACTGCATCATTGTCCACGTTCTGCCGCTTTTCCTGTGCTGGGAAGGCCATTCCCATCTACCTCCTGAACTCCGTTTCGTGCAATTCTGCCTTGCGTTCAAATCCCCTTCGTGGCCTTACCTCAGTATGTTTTTGGACGAGTGTTATCATTTAGAGCTCGGCAGGTTTGTGAAGTGCAGTGCCCCAGAGCTCCGTTTGGCAGCTCGCTTTGGTGTGAGCTGGCCGCAATAGCGCAAGATTGCTTCAGGCCCTGTTGTGCTTCCGGCGAGGCAGGCCGAGCCTTTGGTGAAATCCTCTTCGTGATGGGAAATTAGAGTGACATGGGCCTGTCCGAACACCGCCAGCTGGTCTCTCATTGGTTGCCCCTCTTCCAGTTCATCCTTCGGACCACTTGCAGAGACTACGAAAGAGGAGTGTCAAGACGCTGATCCTGCAAGTGGGGAAATTGTTAGTCAAGCGGCTGGGATGGCGGACGCTAGCACCCGGAGGTGAAAAATGAGGTGCGCTTTCGAAAGCTTTCCCGATCACACGGTGTACCATCCCCTGGGATTCCCATGAGTGGTTTGGCTGTAGGAAAGTTGCCTTGAACCTGGAGAGGTGGGACCCATGGAATGGGTAGCACGCAGTATAACTCTAGAGGCTCTGCCTCTGCTCCTCCAACCTCAGCAACCCTCTCAGCCTGAGGAGTATCCAGCCTTATGTCTTATGCCGCTGTGGGTGTAGATGTGGTCAATCCTGGTTGCATCACAGCCCCTGAACGCATTTTGGCAGAATTTCCCTCCCTCTCGCCGTGCTTCTTTCTTCTGTGTTTTGGAAATGTATTTTTAGAATGGGCTTTAGCTGATTTTCAGTGCTGTGTTGATGCCGCTTGACACACACTTGATTCACTTACAGAGAGATATCAATACTTAGGTTTTCAGATGCTGACGAGTCTGATATATTCTTCTGTGATGAGTAGGAGCTGTTGAGTCCTGTTCACTGAGCAAGGAGTAGGTGGTGTCTATTATATATTTGCTTTTTCGACCGGTATCTGTGCTCATTTCCAAGTCCTGTTTTATGCATCACGCCACCTCACTTTTCCACTTAAGCAGGCCTAAGTGTGTTTTCGAAAAGCGTGAGTCTGTTCTCTTTTGTCATTCGGGTCGTGGGTAGCGATTTTTACATTCCCTCTCTAAGTGATATCCCAAGTTTCTTTTTCTGTGGGACAGATTTCACTTAGCATCATCGTACCTCAATCCACTCATTATGCTGGAACCAGCCTTATGACATGGATTCCATGGCTGAGGGATATTCCATCGTACCTAAGTAGCACAAATTCTTGGTCCATTTCTCTCTTCCCCGGCATATGAAGGGTGTCCCGAAGTCGAGGTTGTTGTAAAGAGAGAAGCTGTAAACTTTGGGGTGCCTGCGTCTGGTTGATTTTTAGTTTTCCCACGATATAGGCCCACGTGTGGAGGTGCCGTATGCTCTGTGGTTCTGTTCTGTACGTGTTTTAGGAACGAGCATACGCTTCTCCAGAGTGGCTGTTGGCATTTTGCGTCCCTCCCGGCAACTGAACAAGGCTCCCTTATCTCCTTGGCCTGTCCTACCTTTCTGGTTTTTTGACATTTTCCGGATGGCTCTTTTGCCCGGGGGGGGAGTGAGATTTCTTTGTAGTGCCGATTTGCTCTCCCCGGGTGCTGGGTTGGCCAAAAAGGGCGTATGCGTTTTTTCCTGAATATATTCAGGAAAAAACGCATACGCCCTTTTTGGCCAACTGCATCATTGTCCACGTTCTGCCGCTTTTCCTGTGCTGGGAAGGCCATTCCCATCTACCTCGTGAACTCCGTTTCGTGCAATTCTGCCTTGCGTTCAAATCCCCTTCGTGGCCTTACCTCAGTATGTTTTTGGACGAGTGTTATCATTTAGAGCTCGGCAGGTTTGTGAAGTGCAGTGCCCCAGAGCTCCGTTTGGCAGCTCGCTTTGGTGTGAGCTGGCCGCAATAGCGCAAGATTGCTTCAGGCCCTGTTGTGCTTCCGGCGAGGCAGGCCGAGCCTTTGGTGAATTCCTCTTCGTGATGGGAAATTAGAGTGACATGGGCCTGTCCGAACACCGCCAGCTGGTCTCTCATTGGTTGCCCCTCTTCCAGTTCATCCTTCGGACCACTTGCAGAGACTACGAAAGAGGAGTGTCAAGACGCTGATCCTGCAAGTGGGCGAATTGTTAGTCAAGCGGCTGGGATGGCGGACGCTAGCACCCGGAGGTGAAAAATGAGGTGCGCTTTCGAAAGCTTTCCCGATCACACGGTGTACCATCCCCTGGGATTCCCATGAGTGGTTTGGCTGTAGGAAAGTTGCCTTGAACCTGGAGAGGTGGGACCCATGGAATGGGTAGCACGCAGTATAACTCTAGAGGCTCTGCCTCTGCTCCTCCAACCTCAGCAACCCTCTCAGCCTGAGGAGTATCCAGCCTTATGTCTTATGCCGCTGTGGGTGTAGATGTGGTCAATCCTGGTTGCATCACAGCCCCTGAACGCATTTTGGCAGAATTTCCCTCCCTCTCGCCGTGCTTCTTTCTTCTGTGTTTTGGAAATGTATTTTTAGAATGGGCTTTAGCTGATTTTCAGTGCTGTGTTGATGCCGCTTGACACACACTTGATTCACTTACAGAGAGATATCAATACTTAGGTTTTCAGATGCTGACGAGTCTGATATATTCTTCTGTGATGAGTAGGAGCTGTTGAGTCCTGTTCACTGAGCAAGGAGTAGGTGGTGTCTATTATATATTTGCTTTTCCGACCGGTATCTGTGTTCATTTCCAAGTCGTGTTTTATGCATCATGCCACCTCACCTTTCCGTTTAAGCAGGCCTAAGTGTGTTTTCGAAAAGCGTGAGTCTGTTCTCTTTTGTCATTCGGGTCGTGGGTCGCGATTTTTACATTCCCTCTCTAAGTGATATCCCAAGTTTCTTTTTCTGTGGGACAGATTTCACTTAGCATCATCGTACCTCAATCCACTCATTATGCTGGAACCAGCCTTATGACATGGATTCCATGGCTGAGGGATATTCCATCGTACCTAAGTAGCACAAATTCTTGGTCCATTTCTCTCTTCCCCGGCATATGAAGGGTGTCCCGAAGTCGAGGTTGTTGTAAAGAGAGAAGCCGTAAACTTTGGGGTGCCTGCGTCTGGTTGATTTTTAGTTTTCCCACGATATAGGCCCACGTGTGGAGGTGCCGTATGCTCTGTGGTTCTGTTCTGTACGTGTTTTAGGAACGAGCATACGCTTCTCCAGAGTGGCTGTTGGCATTTTGCGTCCCTCCCGGCAACTGAACAAGGCTCCCTTATCTCCTTGGCCTGTCCTACCTTTCTGGTTTTTTGACATTTTCCGGATGGCTCTTTTGCCCGGGGGGGGAGTGAGATTTCTTTGTAGTGCCGATTTGCTCTCCCCGGGTGCTGGGTTGGCCAAAAAGGGCGTATGCGTTTTTTCCTGAATATATTCAGGAAAAAACGCATACGCCCTTTTTGGCCAACTGCATCATTGTCCACGTTCTGCCGCTTTTCCTGTGCTGGGAAGGCCATTCCCATCTACCTCCTGAACTCCGTTTCGTGCAATTCTGCCTTGCGTTCAAATCCCCTTCGTGGCCTTACCTCAGTATGTTTTTGGACGAGTGTTATCATTTAGAGCTCGGCAGGTTTGTGAAGTGCAGTGCCCCAGAGCTCCGTTTGGCAGCTCGCTTTGGTGTGAGCTGGCCGCAATAGCGCAAGATTGCTTCAGGCCCTGTTGTGCTTCCGGCGAGGCAGGCCGAGCCTTTGGTGAATTCCTCTTCGTGATGGGAAATTAGAGTGACATGGGCCTGTCCGAACACCGCCAGCTGGTCTCTCATTGGTTGCCCCTCTTCCAGTTCATCCTTCGGACCACTTGCAGAGACTACGAAAGAGGAGTGTCAAGACGCTGATCCTGCAAGTGGGCGAATTGTTAGTCAAGCGGCTGGGATGGCGGACGCTAGCACCCGGAGGTGAAAAATGAGGTGCGCTTTCGAAAGCTTTCCCGATCACACGGTGTACCATCCCCTGGGATTCCCATGAGTGGTTTGGCTGTAGGAAAGTTGCCTTGAACCTGGAGAGGTGGGACCCATGGAATGGGTAGCACGCAGTATAACTCTAGAGGCTCTGCCTCTGCTCCTCCAACCTCAGCAACCCTCTCAGCCTGAGGAGTATCCAGCCTTATGTCTTATGCCGCTGTGGGTGTAGATGTGGTCAATCCTGGTTGCATCACAGCCCCTGAACGCATTTTGGCAGAATTTCCCTCCCTCTCGCCGTGCTTCTTTCTTCTGTGTTTTGGAAATGTATTTTTAGAATGGGCTTTAGCTGATTTTCAGTGCTGTGTTGATGCCGCTTGACACACACTTGATTCACTTACAGAGAGATATCAATACTTAGGTTTTCAGATGCTGACGAGTCTGATATATTCTTCTGTGATGAGTAGGAGCTGTTGAGTCCTGTTCACTGAGCAAGGAGTAGGTGGTGTCTATTATATATTTGCTTTTCCGACCGGTATCTGTGCTCATTTCCAAGTCGTGTTTTATGCATCACGCCACCTCACCTTTCCGCTTAAGCAGGCCTAAGTGTGTTTTCGAAAAGCGTGAGTCTGTTCTCTTTTGTCATTCGGGTCGTGGGTCGCGATTTTTACATTCCCTCTCTAAGTGATATCCCAAGTTTCTTTTTCTGTGGGACAGATTTCACTTAGCATCATCGTACCTCAATCCACTCATTATGCTGGAACCAGCCTTATGACATGGATTCCATGGCTGAGGGATATTCCATCGTACCTAAGTAGCACAAATTCTTTTTCCATTTCTCTCTTCCCCGGCATATGAAGGGTGTCCCGAAGTCGAGGTTGTTGTAAAGAGAGAAGCCCTAAACTTTGGGGTGCCTGCGTCTGGTTGATTTTTAGTTTTCCCACGATATAGGCCCACGTGTGGAGGTGCCGTATGCTCTGTGGTTCTGTTCTGTACGTGTTTTAGGAACGAGCATACGCTTCTCCAGAGTGGCTGTTGGCATTTTGCGTCCCTCCCGGCAACTGAACAAGGCTCCCTTATCTCCTTGGCCTGTCCTACCTTTCTGGTTTTTTGACATTTTCCGGATGGCTCTTTTGCCCGGGGGGGGAGTGAGATTTCTTTGTAGTGCCGATTTGCTCTCCCCGGGTGCTGGGTTGGCCAAAAAGGGCGTATGCGTTTTTTCCTGAATATATTCAGGAAAAAACGCATACGCCCTTTTTGGCCAACTGCATCATTGTCCACGTTCTGCCGCTTTTCCTGTGCTGGGAAGGCCATTCCCATCTACCTCCTGAACTCCGTTTCGTGCAATTCTGCCTTGCGTTCAAATCCCCTTCGTGGCCTTACCTCAGTATGTTTTTGGACGAGTGTTATCATTTAGAGCTCGGCAGGTTTGTGAAGTGCAGTGCCCCAGAGCTCCGTTTGGCAGCTCGCTTTGGTGTGAGCTGGCCGCAATAGCGCAAGATTGCTTCAGGCCCTGTTGTGCTTCCGGCGAGGCAGGCCGAGCCTTTGGTGAATTCCTCTTCGTGATGGGAAATTAGAGTGACATGGGCCTGTCCGAACACCGCCAGCTGGTCTCTCATTGGTTGCCCCTCTTCCAGTTCATCCTTCGGACCACTTGCAGAGACTACGAAAGAGGAGTGTCAAGACGCTGATCCTGCAAGTGGGCGAATTGTTAGTCAAGCGGCTGGGATGGCGGACGCTAGCACCCGGAGGTGAAAAATGAGGTGCGCTTTCGAAAGCTTTCCCGATCACACGGTGTACCATCCCCTGGGATTCCCATGAGTGGTTTGGCTGTAGGAAAGTTGCCTTGAACCTGGAGAGGTGGGACCCATGGAATGGGTAGCACGCAGTATAACTCTAGAGGCTCTGCCTTTGCTCCTCCAACCTCAGCAACCCTCTCAGCCTGAGGAGTATCCAGCCGTATGTCTTATGCCGCTGTGGGTGTAGATGTGGTCAATCCTGGTTGCATCACAGCCCCTGAACGCATTTTGGCAGAATTTCCCTCCCTCTCGCCGTGCTTCTTTCTTCTGTGTTTTGGAAATGTATTTTTAGAATGGGCTTTAGCTGATTTTCAGTGCTGTGTTGATGCCGCTTGACACACACTTGATTCACTTACAGAGAGATATCAATACTTAGGTTTTCAGATGCTGACGAGTCTGATATATTCTTCTGTGATGAGTAGGAGCTGTTGAGTCCTGTTCACTGAGCAAGGAGTAGGTGGTGTCTATTATATATTTGCTTTTCCGACCGGTATCTGTGCTCATTTCCAAGTCGTGTTTTATGCATCACGCCACCTCACCTTTCCGCTTAAGCAGGCCTAAGTGTGTTTTCGAAAAGCGTGAGTCTGTTCTCTTTTGTCATTCGGGTCGTGGGTCGCGATTTTTACATTCCCTCTCTAAGTGATATCCCAAGTTTCTTTTTCTGTGGGACAGATTTCACTTAGCATCATCGTACCTCAATCCACTCATTATGCTGGAACCAGCCTTATGACATGGATTCCATGGCTGAGGGATATTCCATCGTACCTAAGTAGCACAAATTCTTTTTCCATTTCTCTCTTCCCCGGCATATGAAGGGTGTCCCGAAGTCGAGGTTGTTGTAAAGAGAGAAGCCCTAAACTTTGGGGTGCCTGCGTCTGGTTGATTTTTAGTTTTCCCACGATATAGGCCCACGTGTGGAGGTGCCGTATGCTCTGTGGTTCTGTTCTGTACGTGTTTTAGGAACGAGCATACGCTTCTCCAGAGTGGCTGTTGGCATTTTGCGTCCCTCCCGGCAACTGAACAAGGCTCCCTTATCTCCTTGGCCTGTCCTACCTTTCTGGTTTTTTGACATTTTCCGGATGGCTCTTTTGCCCGGGGGTGGAGTGAGATTTCTTTGTAGTGCCGATTTGCTCTCCCCGGGTGCTGGGTTGGCCAAAAAGGGCGTATGCGTTTTTTCCTGAATATATTCAGGAAAAAACGCATACGCCCTTTTTGGCCAACTGCATCATTGTCCACGTTCTGCCGCTTTTCCTGTGCTGGGAAGGCCATTCCCATCTACCTCGTGAACTCCGTTTCGTGCAATTCTGCCTTGCGTTCAAATCCCCTTCGTGGCCTTACCTCAGTATGTTTTTGGACGAGTGTTATCATTTAGAGCTCGGCAGGTTTGTGAAGTGCAGTGCCCCAGAGCTCCGTTTGGCAGCTCGCTTTGGTGTGAGCTGGCCGCAATAGCGCAAGATTGCTTCAGGCCCTGTTGTGCTTCCGGCGAGGCAGGCCGAGCCTTTGGTGAATTCCTCTTCGTGATGGGAAATTAGAGTGACATGGGCCTGTCCGAACACCGCCAGCTGGTCTCTCATTGGTTGCCCCTCTTCCAGTTCATCCTTCGGACCACTTGCAGAGACTACGAAAGAGGAGTGTCAAGACGCTGATCCTGCAAGTGGGCGAATTGTTAGTCAAGCGGCTGGGATGGCGGACGCTAGCACCCGGAGGTGAAAAATGAGGTGCGCTTTCGAAAGCTTTCCCGATCACACGGTGTACCATCCCCTGGGATTCCCATGAGTGGTTTGGCTGTAGGAAAGTTGCCTTGAACCTGGAGAGGTGGGACCCATGGAATGGGTAGCACGCAGTATAACTCTAGAGGCTCTGCCTCTGCTCCTCCAACCTCAGCAACCCTCTCAGCCTGAGGAGTATCCAGCCTTATGTCTTATGCCGCTGTGGGTGTAGATGTGGTCAATCCTGGTTGCATCACAGCCCCTGAACGCATTTTGGCAGAATTTCCCTCCCTCTCGCCGTGCTTCTTTCTTCTGTGTTTTGGAAATGTATTTTTAGAATGGGCTTTAGCTGATTTTCAGTGCTGTGTTGATGCCGCTTGACACACACTTGATTCACTTACAGAGAGATATCAATACTTAGGTTTTCAGATGCTGACGAGTCTGATATATTCTTCTGTGATGAGTAGGAGCTGTTGAGTCCTGTTCACTGAGCAAGGAGTAGGTGGTGTCTATTATATATTTGCTTTTCCGACCGGTATCTGTGCTCATTTCCAAGTCGTGTTTTATGCATCACGCCACCTCACCTTTCCGCTTAAGCAGGCCTAAGTGTGTTTTCGAAAAGCGTGAGTCTGTTCTCTTTTGTCATTCGGGTCGTGGGTCGCGATTTTTACATTCCCTCTCTAAGTGATATCCCAAGTTTCTTTTTCTGTGGGACAGATTTCACTTAGCATCATCGTACCTCAATCCACTCATTATGCTGGAACCAGCCTTATGACATGGATTCCATGGCTGAGGGATATTCCATCGTACCTAAGTAGCACAAATTCTTTTTCCATTTCTCTCTTCCCCGGCATATGAAGGGTGTCCCGAAGTCGAGGTTGTTGTAAAGAGAGAAGCCCTAAACTTTGGGGTGCCTGCGTCTGGTTGATTTTTAGTTTTCCCACGATATAGGCCCACGTGTGGAGGTGCCGTATGCTCTGTGGTTCTGTTCTGTACGTGTTTTAGGAACGAGCATACGCTTCTCCAGAGTGGCTGTTGGCATTTTGCGTCCCTCCCGGCAACTGAACAAGGCTCCCTTATCTCCTTGGCCTGTCCTACCTTTCTGGTTTTTTGACATTTTCCGGATGGCTCTTTTGCCCGGGGGGGGAGTGAGATTTCTTTGTAGTGCCGATTTGCTCTCCCCGGGTGCTGGGTTGGCCAAAAAGGGCGTATGCGTTTTTTCCTGAATATATTCAGGAAAAAACGCATACGCCCTTTTTGGCCAACTGCATCATTGTCCACGTTCTGCCGCTTTTCCTGTGCTGGGAAGGCCATTCCCATCTACCTCGTGAACTCCGTTTCGTGCAATTCTGCCTTGCGTTCAAATCCCCTTCGTGGCCTTACCTCAGTATGTTTTTGGACGAGTGTTATCATTTAGAGCTCGGCAGGTTTGTGAAGTGCAGTGCCCCAGAGCTCCGTTTGGCAGCTCGCTTTGGTGTGAGCTGGCCGCAATAGCGCAAGATTGCTTCAGGCCCTGTTGTGCTTCCGGCGAGGCAGGCCGAGCCTTTGGTGAATTCCTCTTCGTGATGGGAAATTAGAGTGACATGGGCCTGTCCGAACACCGCCAGCTGGTCTCTCATTGGTTGCCCCTCTTCCAGTTCATCCTTCGGACCACTTGCAGAGACTACGAAAGAGGAGTGTCAAGACGCTGATCCTGCAAGTGGGCGAATTGTTAGTCAAGCGGCTGGGATGGCGGACGCTAGCACCCGGAGGTGAAAAATGAGGTGCGCTTTCGAAAGCTTTCCCGATCACACGGTGTACCATCCCCTGGGATTCCCATGAGTGGTTTGGCTGTAGGAAAGTTGCCTTGAACCTGGAGAGGTGGGACCCATGGAATGGGTAGCACGCAGTATAACTCTAGAGGCTCTGCCTCTGCTCCTCCAACCTCAGCAACCCTCTCAGCCTGAGGAGTATCCAGCCGTATGTCTTATGCCGCTGTGGGTGTAGATGTGGTCAATCCTGGTTGCATCACAGCCCCTGAACGCATTTTGGCAGAATTTCCCTCCCTCTCGCCGTGCTTCTTTCTTCTGTGTTTTGGAAATGTATTTTTAGAATGGGCTTTAGCTGATTTTCAGTGCTGTGTTGATGCCGCTTGACACACACTTGATTCACTTACAGAGAGATATCAATACTTAGGTTTTCAGATGCTGACGAGTCTGATATATTCTTCTGTGATGAGTAGGAGCTGTTGAGTCCTGTTCACTGAGCAAGGAGTAGGTGGTGTCTATTATATATTTGCTTTTCCGACCGGTATCTGTGTTCATTTCCAAGTCGTGTTTTATGCATCATGCCACCTCACCTTTCCGTTTAAGCAGGCCTAAGTGTGTTTTCGAAAAGCGTGAGTCTGTTCTCTTTTGTCATTCGGGTCGTGGGTCGCGATTTTTACATTCCCTCTCTAAGTGATATCCCAAGTTTCTTTTTCTGTGGGACAGATTTCACTTAGCATCATCGTACCTCAATCCACTCATTATGCTGGAACCAGCCTTATGACATGGATTCCATGGCTGAGGGATATTCCATCGTACCTAAGTAGCACAAATTCTTGGTCCATTTCTCTCTTCCCCGGCATATGAAGGGTGTCCCGAAGTCGAGGTTGTTGTAAAGAGAGAAGCCGTAAACTTTGGGGTGCCTGCGTCTGGTTGATTTTTAGTTTTCCCACGATATAGGCCCACGTGTGGAGGTGCCGTATGCTCTGTGGTTCTGTTCTGTACGTGTTTTAGGAACGAGCATACGCTTCTCCAGAGTGGCTGTTGGCATTTTGCGTCCCTCCCGGCAACTGAACAAGGCTCCCTTATCTCCTTGGCCTGTCCTACCTTTCTGGTTTTTTGACATTTTCCGGATGGCTCTTTTGCCCGGGGGGGGAGTGAGATTTCTTTGTAGTGCCGATTTGCTCTCCCCGGGTGCTGGGTTGGCCAAAAAGGGCGTATGCGTTTTTTCCTGAATATATTCAGGAAAAAACGCATACGCCCTTTTTGGCCAACTGCATCATTGTCCACGTTCTGCCGCTTTTCCTGTGCTGGGAAGGCCATTCCCATCTACCTCGTGAACTCCGTTTCGTGCAATTCTGCCTTGCGTTCAAATCCCCTTCGTGGCCTTACCTCAGTATGTTTTTGGACGAGTGTTATCATTTAGAGCTCGGCAGGTTTGTGAAGTGCAGTGCCCCAGAGCTCCGTTTGGCAGCTCGCTTTGGTGTGAGCTGGCCGCAATAGCGCAAGATTGCTTCAGGCCCTGTTGTGCTTCCGGCGAGGCAGGCCGAGCCTTTGGTGAATTCCTCTTCGTGATGGGAAATTAGAGTGACATGGGCCTGTCCGAACACCGCCAGCTGGTCTCTCATTGGTTGCCCCTCTTCCAGTTCATCCTTCGGACCACTTGCAGAGACTACGAAAGAGGAGTGTCAAGACGCTGATCCTGCAAGTGGGCGAATTGTTAGTCAAGCGGCTGGGATGGCGGACGCTAGCACCCGGAGGTGAAAAATGAGGTGCGCTTTCGAAAGCTTTCCCGATCACACGGTGTACCATCCCCTGGGATTCCCATGAGTGGTTTGGCTGTAGGAAAGTTGCCTTGAACCTGGAGAGGTGGGACCCATGGAATGGGTAGCACGCAGTATAACTCTAGAGGCTCTGCCTCTGCTCCTCCAACCTCAGCAACCCTCTCAGCCTGAGGAGTATCCAGCCTTATGTCTTATGCCGCTGTGGGTGTAGATGTGGTCAATCCTGGTTGCATCACAGCCCCTGAACGCATTTTGGCAGAATTTCCCTCCCTCTCGCCGTGCTTCTTTCTTCTGTGTTTTGGAAATGTATTTTTAGAATGGGCTTTAGCTGATTTTCAGGGCTGTGTTGATGCCGCTTGACACACACTTGATTCACTTACAGAGAGATATCAATACTTAGGTTTTCAGATGCTGACGAGTCTGATATATTCTTCTGTGATGAGTAGGAGCTGTTGAGTCCTGTTCACTGAGCAAGGAGTAGGTGGTGTCTATTATATATTTGCTTTTCCGACCGGTATCTGTGCTCATTTCCAAGTCGTGTTTTATGCATCACGCCAACTCACCTTTCCGCTTAAGCAGGCCTAAGTGTGTTTTCGAAAAGCATGAGTCTGTTCTCTTTTGTCATTCGGGTCGTGGGTAGCGATTTTTACATTCCCTCTCTAAGTGATATCCCAAGTTTCTTTTTCTGTGGGACAGATTTCACTTAGCATCATCGTACCTCAATCCACTCATTATGCTGGAACCAGCCTTATGACATGGATTCCATGGCTGAGGGATATTCCATCGTACCTAAGTAGCACAAATTCTTGGTCCATTTCTCTCTTCCCCGGCATATGAAGGGTGTCCCGAAGTCGAGGTTGTTGTAAAGAGAGAAGCCGTAAACTTTGGGGTGCCTGCGTCTGGTTGATTTTTAGTTTTCCCAAGATATAGGCCCACGTGTGGAGGTGCCGTATGCTCTGTGGTTCTGTTCTGTACGTGTTTTAGGAACGAGCATACGCTTCTCCAGAGTGGCTGTTGGCATTTTGCGTCCCTCCCGGCAACTGAACAAGGCTCCCTTATCTCCTTGGCCTGTCCTGCCTTTCTGGTTTTTTGACATTTTCCGGATGGCTCTTTTGCCCGGGGGGGGGGAGTGAGATTTCTTTGTAGTGCCGATTTGCTCTCCCCGGGTGCTGGGTTGGCCAAAAAGGGCGTATGCGTTTTTTCCTGAATATATTCAGGAAAAAACGCATACGCCCTTTTTGGCCAACTGCATCATTGTCCACGTTCTGCCGCTTTTCCTGTGCTGGGAAGGCCATTCCCATCTACCTCCTGAACTCCGTTTCGTGCAATTCTGCCTTGCATT
Organism: Kogia breviceps; assembly: GCF_026419965.1. Lineage (NCBI taxonomy): Eukaryota > Metazoa > Chordata > Mammalia > Artiodactyla > Physeteridae > Kogia > Kogia breviceps. The sequence continues at coordinate 54,872,152 of NC_081318.1, forward strand.
CAAATCCCCTTCGTGGCCTTACCTCAGTATGTTTTTGGACGAGTGTTATCATTTAGAGCTCGGCAGGTTTGTGAAGTGCAGTGCCCCAGAGCTCCGTTTGGCAGCTCGCTTTGGTGTGAGCTGGCCGCAATAGCGCAAGATTGCTTCAGGCCCTGTTGTGCTTCCGGCGAGGCAGGCCGAGCCTTTGGTGAATTCCTCTTCGTGATGGGAAATTAGAGTGACATGGGCCTGTCCGAACACCGCCAGCTGGTCTCTCATTGGTTGCCCCTCTTCCAGTTCATCCTTCGGACCACTTGCAGAGACTACGAAAGAGGAGTGTCAAGACGCTGATCCTGCAAGTGGGGAAATTGTTAGTCAAGCGGCTGGGATGGCGGACGCTAGCACCCGGAGGTGAAAAATGAGGTGCGCTTTCGAAAGCTTTCCCGATCACACGGTGTACCATCCCCTGGGATTCCCATGAGTGGTTTGGCTGTAGGAAAGTTGCCTTGAACCTGGAGAGGTGGGACCCATGGAATGGGTAGCACGCAGTATAACTCTAGAGGCTCTGCCTTTGCTCCTCCAACCTCAGCAACCCTCTCAGCCTGAGGAGTATCCAGCCGTATGTCTTATGCCGCTGTGGGTGTAGATGTGGTCAATCCTGGTTGCATCACAGCCCCTGAACGCATTTTGGCAGAATTTCCCTCCCTCTCGCCGTGCTTCTTTCTTCTGTGTTTTGGAAATGTATTTTTAGAATGGGCTTTAGCTGATTTTCAGTGCTGTGTTGATGCCGCTTGACACACACTTGATTCACTTACAGAGAGATATCAATACTTAGGTTTTCAGATGCTGACGAGTCTGATATATTCTTCTGTGATGAGTAGGAGCTGTTGAGTCCTGTTCACTGAGCAAGGAGTAGGTGGTGTCTATTATATATTTGCTTTTCCGACCGGTATCTGTGTTCATTTCCAAGTCGTGTTTTATGCATCACGCCACCTCACCTTTCCGTTTAAGCAGGCCTAAGTGTGTTTTCGAAAAGCGTGAGTCTGTTCTCTTTTGTCATTCGGGTCGTGGGTAGCGATTTTTACATTCCCTCTCTAAGTGATATCCCAAGTTTCTTTTTCTGTGGGACAGATTTCACTTAGCATCATCGTACCTCAATCCACTCATTATGCTGGAACCAGCCTTATGACATGGATTCCATGGCTGAGGGATATTCCATCGTACCTAAGTAGCACAAATTCTTGGTCCATTTCTCTCTTCCCCGGCATATGAAGGGTGTCCCGAAGTCGAGGTTGTTGTAAAGAGAGAAGCCCTAAACTTTGGGGTGCCTGCGTCTGGTTGATTTTTAGTTTTCCCAAGATATAGGCCCACGTGTGGAGGTGCCGTATGCTCTGTGGTTCTGTTCTGTACGTGTTTTAGGAACGAGCATACGCTTCTCCAGAGTGGCTGTTGGCATTTTGCGTCCCTCCCGGCAACTGAACAAGGCTCCCTTATCTCCTTGGCCTGTCCTGCCTTTCTGGTTTTTTGACATTTTCCGGATGGCTCTTTTGCCCGGGGGGGGGAGTGAGATTTCTTTGTAGTGCCGATTTGCTCTCCCCGGGTGCTGGGTTGGCCAAAAAGGGCGTATGCGTTTTTTCCTGAATATATTCAGGAAAAAACGCATACGCCCTTTTTGGCCAACTGCATCATTGTCCACGTTCTGCCGCTTTTCCTGTGCTGGGAAGGCCATTCCCATCTACGTCCTGAACTCCGTTTCGTGCAATTCTGCCTTGCGTTCAAATCCCCTTCGTGGCCTTACCTCAGTATGTTTTTGGACGAGTGTTATCATTTAGAGCTTGGCAGGTTTGTGAAGTGCAGTGCCCCAGAGCTCCGTTTGGCAGCTCGCTTTGGTGTGAGCTGGCCGCAATAGCGCAAGATTGCTTCAGGCCCTGTTGTGCTTCCGGCGAGGCAGGCCGAGCCTTTGGTGAAATCCTCTTCGTGATGGGAAATTAGAGTGACATGGGCCTGTCCGAACACCGCCAGCTGGTCTCTCATTGGTTGCCCCTCTTCCAGTTCATCCTTCGGACCACTTGCAGAGACTACGAAAGAGGAGTGTCAAGACGCTGATCCTGCAAGTGGGCGAATTGTTAGTCAAGCGGCTGGGATGGCGGACGCTAGCACCCGGAGGTGAAAAATGAGGTGCGCTTTCGAAAGCTTTCCCGATCACACGGTGTACCATCCCCTGGGATTCCCATGAGTGGTTTGGCTGTAGGAAAGTTGCCTTGAACCTGGAGAGCTGGGACCCATGGAATGGGTAGCACGCAGTATAACTCTAGAGGCTCTGCCTCTGCTCCTCCAACCTCAGCAACCCTCTCAGCCTGAGGAGTATCCAGCCTTATGTCTTATGCCGCTGTGGGTGTAGATGTGGTCAATCCTGGTTGCATCACAGCCCCTGAACGCATTTTGGCAGAATTTCCCTCCCTCTCGCCGTGCTTCTTTCTTCTGTGTTTTGGAAATGTATTTTTAGAATGGGCTTTAGCTGATTTTCACTGCTGTGTTGATGCCGCTTGACACACACTTGATTCACTTACAGAGAGATATCAATACTTAGGTTTTCAGATGCTGACGAGTCTGATATATTCTTCTGTGATGAGTAGGAGCTGTTGAGTCCTGTTCACTGAGCAAGGAGTAGGTGGTGTCTATTATATATTTGCTTTTCCGACCGGTATCTGTGTTCATTTCCAAGTCGTGTTTTATGCATCACGCCACCTCACCTTTCCGTTTAAGCAGGCCTAAGTGTGTTTTCGAAAAGCGTGAGTCTGTTCTCTTTTGTCATTCGGGTCGTGGGTAGCGATTTTTACATTCCCTCTCTAAGTGATATCCCAAGTTTCTTTTTCTGTGGGACAGATTTCACTTAGCATCATCGTACCTCAATCCACTCATTATGCTGGAACCAGCCTTATGACATGGATTCCATGGCTGAGGGATATTCCATCGTACCTAAGTAGCACAAATTCTTGGTCCATTTCTCTCTTCCCCGGCATATGAAGGGTGTCCCGAAGTCGAGGTTGTTGTAAAGAGAGAAGCCGTAAACTTTGGGGTGCCTGCGTCTGGTTGATTTTTAGTTTTCCCAAGATATAGGCCCACGTGTGGAGGTGCCGTATGCTCTGTGGTTCTGTTCTGTACGTGTTTTAGGAACGAGCATACGCTTCTCCAGAGTGGCTGTTGGCATTTTGCGTCCCTCCCGGCAACTGAACAAGGCTCCCTTATCTCCTTGGCCTGTCCTGCCTTTCTGGTTTTTTGACATTTTCCGGATGGCTCTTTTGCCCGGGGGGGGGGAGTGAGATTTCTTTGTAGTGCCGATTTGCTCTCCCCGGGTGCTGGGTTGGCCAAAAAGGGCGTATGCGTTTTTTCCTGAATATATTCAGGAAAAAACGCATACGCCCTTTTTGGCCAACTGCATCATTGTCCACGTTCTGCCGCTTTTCCTGTGCTGGGAAGGCCATTCCCATCTACCTCCTGAACTCCGTTTCGTGCAATTCTGCCTTGCGTTCAAATCCCCTTCGTGGCCTTACCTCAGTATGTTTTTGGACGAGTGTTATCATTTAGAGCTCGGCAGGTTTGTGAAGTGCAGTGCCCCAGAGCTCCGTTTGGCAGCTCGCTTTGGTGTGAGCTGGCCGCAATAGCGCAAGATTGCTTCAGGCCCTGTTGTGCTTCCGGCGAGGCAGGCCGAGCCTTTGGTGAATTCCTCTTCGTGATGGGAAATTAGAGTGACATGGGCCTGTCCGAACACCGCCAGCTGGTCTCTCATTGGTTGCCCCTCTTCCAGTTCATCCTTCGGACCACTTGCAGAGACTACGAAAGAGGAGTGTCAAGACGCTGATCCTGCAAGTGGGCGAATTGTTAGTCAAGCGGCTGGGATGGCGGACGCTAGCACCCAGAGGTGAAAAATGAGGTGCGCTTTCGAAAGCTTTCCCGATCACACGGTGTACCATCCCCTGGGATTCCCATGAGTGGTTTGGCTGTAGGAAAGTTGCCTTGAACCTGGAGAGGTGGGACCCATGGAATGGGTAGCACGCAGTATAACTCTAGAGGCTCTGCCTCTGCTCCTCCAACCTCAGCAACCCTCTCAGCCTGAGGAGTATCCAGCCTTATGTCTTATGCCGCTGTGGGTGTAGATGTGGTCAATCCTGGTTGCATCACAGCCCCTGAACGCATTTTGGCAGAATTTCCCTCCCTCTCGCAGTGCTTCTTTCTTCTGTGTTTTGGAAATGTATTTTTAGAATGGGCTTTAGCTGATTTTCAGTGCTGTGTTGATGCCGCTTGACACACACTTGATTCACTTACAGAGAGATATCAATACTTAGGTTTTCAGATGCTGACGAGTCTGATATATTCTTCTGTGATGAGTAGGAGCTGTTGAGTCCTGTTCACTGAGCAAGGAGTAGGTGGTGTCTATTATATATTTGCTTTTCCGACCGGTATCTGTGCTCATTTCCAAGTCGTGTTTTATGCATCACGCCACCTCACCTTTCCGCTTAAGCAGGCCTAAGTGTGTTTTCGAAAAGCGTGAGTCTGTTCTCTTTTGTCATTCGGGTCGTGGGTCGCGATTTTTACATTCCCTCTCTAAGTGATATCCCAAGTTTCTTTATCTGTGGGACAGATTTCACTTAGCATCATCGTACCTCAATCCACTCATTATGCTGGAACCAGCCTTATGACATGGATTCCATGGCTGAGGGATATTCCATCGTACCTAAGTAGCACAAATTCTTGGTCCATTTCTCTCTTCCCCGGCATATGAAGGGTGTCCCGAAGTCGAGGTTGTTGTAAAGAGAGAAGCCCTAAACTTTGGGGTGCCTGCGTCTGGTTGATTTTTAGTTTTCCCACGATATAGGCCCACGTGTGGAGGTGCCGTATGCTCTGTGGTTCTGTTCTGTACGTGTTTTAGGAACGAGCATACGCTTCTCCAGAGTGGCTGTTGGCATTTTGCGTCCCTCCCGGCAACTGAACAAGGCTCCCTTATCTCCTTGGCCTGTCCTACCTTTCTGGTTTTTTGACATTTTCCGGATGGCTCTTTTGCCCGGGGGGGGAGTGAGATTTCTTTGTAGTGCCGATTTGCTCTCCCCGGGTGCTGGGTTGGCCAAAAAGGGCGTATGCGTTTTTTCCTGAATATATTCAGGAAAAAACGCATACGCCCTTTTTGGCCAACTGCATCATTGTCCACGTTCTGCCGCTTTTCCTGTGCTGGGAAGGCCATTCCCATCTACCTCGTGAACTCCGTTTCGTGCAATTCTGCCTTGCGTTCAAATCCCCTTCGTGGCCTTACCTCAGTATGTTTTTGGACGAGTGTTATCATTTAGAGCTCGGCAGGTTTGTGAAGTGCAGTGCCCCAGAGCTCCGTTTGGCAGCTCGCTTTGGTGTGAGCTGGCCGCAATAGCGCAAGATTGCTTCAGGCCCTGTTGTGCTTCCGGCGAGGCAGGCCGAGCCTTTGGTGAATTCCTCTTCGTGATGGGAAATTAGAGTGACATGGGCCTGTCCGAACACCGCCAGCTGGTCTCTCATTGGTTGCCCCTCTTCCAGTTCATCCTTCGGACCACTTGCAGAGACTACGAAAGAGGAGTGTCAAGACGCTGATCCTGCAAGTGGGCGAATTGTTAGTCAAGCGGCTGGGATGGCGGACGCTAGCACCCGGAGGTGAAAAATGAGGTGCGCTTTCGAAAGCTTTCCCGATCACACGGTGTACCATCCCCTGGGATTCCCATGAGTGGTTTGGCTGTAGGAAAGTTGCCTTGAACCTGGAGAGGTGGGACCCATGGAATGGGTAGCACGCAGTATAACTCTAGAGGCTCTGCCTCTGCTCCTCCAACCTCAGCAACCCTCTCAGCCTGAGGAGTATCCAGCCTTATGTCTTATGCCGCTGTGGGTGTAGATGTGGTCAATCCTGGTTGCATCACAGCCCCTGAACGCATTTTGGCAGAATTTCCCTCCCTCTCGCCGTGCTTCTTTCTTCTGTGTTTTGGAAATGTATTTTTAGAATGGGCTTTAGCTGATTTTCAGTGCTGTGTTGATGCCGCTTGACACACACTTGATTCACTTACAGAGAGATATCAATACTTAGGTTTTCAGATGCTGACGAGTCTGATATATTCTTCTGTGATGAGTAGGAGCTGTTGAGTCCTGTTCACTGAGCAAGGAGTAGGTGGTGTCTATTATATATTTGCTTTTCCGACCGGTATCTGTGTTCATTTCCAAGTCGTGTTTTATGCATCATGCCACCTCACCTTTCCGTTTAAGCAGGCCTAAGTGTGTTTTCGAAAAGCGTGAGTCTGTTCTCTTTTGTCATTCGGGTCGTGGGTCGCGAGTTTTACATTCCCTCTCTAAGTGATATCCCAAGTTTCTTTTTCTGTGGGACAGATTTCACTTAGCATCATCGTACCTCAATCCACTCATTATGCTGGAACCAGCCTTATGACATGGATTCCATGGCTGAGGGATATTCCATCGTACCTAAGTAGCACAAATTCTTGGTCCATTTCTCTCTTCCCCGGCATATGAAGGGTGTCCCGAAGTCGAGGTTGTTGTAAAGAGAGAAGCCGTAAACTTTGGGGTGCCTGCGTCTGGTTGATTTTTAGTTTTCCCACGATATAGGCCCACGTGTGGAGGTGCCGTATGCTCTGTGGTTCTGTTCTGTACGTGTTTTAGGAACGAGCATACGCTTCTCCAGAGTGGCTGTTGGCATTTTGCGTCCCTCCCGGCAACTGAACAAGGCTCCCTTATCTCCTTGGCCTGTCCTACCTTTCTGGTTTTTTGACATTTTCCGGATGGCTCTTTTGCCCGGGGGGGGAGTGAGATTTCTTTGTAGTGCCGATTTGCTCTCCCCGGGTGCTGGGTTGGCCAAAAAGGGCGTATGCGTTTTTTCCTGAATATATTCAGGAAAAAACGCATACGCCCTTTTTGGCCAACTGCATCATTGTCCACGTTCTGCCGCTTTTCCTGTGCTGGGAAGGCCATTCCCATCTACCTCGTGAACTCCGTTTCGTGCAATTCTGCCTTGCGTTCAAATCCCCTTCGTGGCCTTACCTCAGTATGTTTTTGGACGAGTGTTATCATTTAGAGCTCGGCAGGTTTGTGAAGTGCAGTGCCCCAGAGCTCCGTTTGGCAGCTCGCTTTGGTGTGAGCTGGCCGCAATAGCGCAAGATTGCTTCAGGCCCTGTTGTGCTTCCGGCGAGGCAGGCCGAGCCTTTGGTGAATTCCTCTTCGTGATGGGAAATTAGAGTGACATGGGCCTGTCCGAACACCGCCAGCTGGTCTCTCATTGGTTGCCCCTCTTCCAGTTCATCCTTCGGACCACTTGCAGAGACTACGAAAGAGGAGTGTCAAGACGCTGATCCTGCAAGTGGGCGAATTGTTAGTCAAGCGGCTGGGATGGCGGACGCTAGCACCCGGAGGTGAAAAATGAGGTGCGCTTTCGAAAGCTTTCCCGATCACACGGTGTACCATCCCCTGGGATTCCCATGAGTGGTTTGGCTGTAGGAAAGTTGCCTTGAACCTGGAGAGGTGGGACCCATGGAATGGGTAGCACGCAGTATAACTCTAGAGGCTCTGCCTCTGCTCCTCCAACCTCAGCAACCCTCTCAGCCTGAGGAGTATCCAGCCTTATGTCTTATGCCGCTGTGGGTGTAGATGTGGTCAATCCTGGTTGCATCACAGCCCCTGAACGCATTTTGGCAGAATTTCCCTCCCTCTCGCCGTGCTTCTTTCTTCTGTGTTTTGGAAATGTATTTTTAGAATGGGCTTTAGCTGATTTTCAGGGCTGTGTTGATGCCGCTTGACACACACTTGATTCACTTACAGAGAGATATCAATACTTAGGTTTTCAGATGCTGACGAGTCTGATATATTCTTCTGTGATGAGTAGGAGCTGTTGAGTCCTGTTCACTGAGCAAGGAGTAGGTGGTGTCTATTATATATTTGCTTTTCCGACCGGTATCTGTGCTCATTTCCAAGTCGTGTTTTATGCATCACGCCAACTCACCTTTCCGCTTAAGCAGGCCTAAGTGTGTTTTCGAAAAGCATGAGTCTGTTCTCTTTTGTCATTCGGGTCGTGGGTAGCGATTTTTACATTCCCTCTCTAAGTGATATCCCAAGTTTCTTTTTCTGTGGGACAGATTTCACTTAGCATCATCGTACCTCAATCCACTCATTATGCTGGAACCAGCCTTATGACATGGATTCCATGGCTGAGGGATATTCCATCGTACCTAAGTAGCACAAATTCTTGGTCCATTTCTCTCTTCCCCGGCATATGAAGGGTGTCCCGAAGTCGAGGTTGTTGTAAAGAGAGAAGCCGTAAACTTTGGGGTGCCTGCGTCTGGTTGATTTTTAGTTTTCCCAAGATATAGGCCCACGTGTGGAGGTGCCGTATGCTCTGTGGTTCTGTTCTGTACGTGTTTTAGGAACGAGCATACGCTTCTCCAGAGTGGCTGTTGGCATTTTGCGTCCCTCCCGGCAACTGAACAAGGCTCCCTTATCTCCTTGGCCTGTCCTGCCTTTCTGGTTTTTTGACATTTTCCGGATGGCTCTTTTGCCCGGGGGGGGGGAGTGAGATTTCTTTGTAGTGCCGATTTGCTCTCCCCGGGTGCTGGGTTGGCCAAAAAGGGCGTATGCGTTTTTTCCTGAATATATTCAGGAAAAAACGCATACGCCCTTTTTGGCCAACTGCATCATTGTCCACGTTCTGCCGCTTTTCCTGTGCTGGGAAGGCCATTCCCATCTACCTCCTGAACTCCGTTTCGTGCAATTCTGCCTTGCATTCAAATCCCCTTCGTGGCCTTACCTCAGTATGTTTTTGGACGAGTGTTATCATTTAGAGCTCGGCAGGTTTGTGAAGTGCAGTGCCCCAGAGCTCCGTTTGGCAGCTCGCTTTGGTGTGAGCTGGCCGCAATAGCGCAAGATTGCTTCAGGCCCTGTTGTGCTTCCGGCGAGGCAGGCCGAGCCTTTGGTGAATTCCTCTTCGTGATGGGAAATTAGAGTGACATGGGCCTGTCCGAACACCGCCAGCTGGTCTCTCATTGGTTGCCCCTCTTCCAGTTCATCCTTCGGACCACTTGCAGAGACTACGAAAGAGGAGTGTCAAGACGCTGATCCTGCAAGTGGGGAAATTGTTAGTCAAGCGGCTGGGATGGCGGACGCTAGCACCCGGAGGTGAAAAATGAGGTGCGCTTTCGAAAGCTTTCCCGATCACACGGTGTACCATCCCCTGGGATTCCCATGAGTGGTTTGGCTGTAGGAAAGTTGCCTTGAACCTGGAGAGGTGGGACCCATGGAATGGGTAGCACGCAGTATAACTCTAGAGGCTCTGCCTTTGCTCCTCCAACCTCAGCAACCCTCTCAGCCTGAGGAGTATCCAGCCGTATGTCTTATGCCGCTGTGGGTGTAGATGTGGTCAATCCTGGTTGCATCACAGCCCCTGAACGCATTTTGGCAGAATTTCCCTCCCTCTCGCCGTGCTTCTTTCTTCTGTGTTTTGGAAATGTATTTTTAGAATGGGCTTTAGCTGATTTTCAGTGCTGTGTTGATGCCGCTTGACACACACTTGATTCACTTACAGAGAGATATCAATACTTAGGTTTTCAGATGCTGACGAGTCTGATATATTCTTCTGTGATGAGTAGGAGCTGTTGAGTCCTGTTCACTGAGCAAGGAGTAGGTGGTGTCTATTATATATTTGCTTTTCCGACCGGTATCTGTGTTCATTTCCAAGTCGTGTTTTATGCATCACGCCACCTCACCTTTCCGTTTAAGCAGGCCTAAGTGTGTTTTCGAAAAGCGTGAGTCTGTTCTCTTTTGTCATTCGGTTCGTGGGTAGCGATTTTTACATTCCCTCTCTAAGTGATATCCCAAGTTTCTTTTTCTGTGGGACAGATTTCACTTAGCATCATCGTACCTCAATCCACTCATTATGCTGGAACCAGCCTTATGACATGGATTCCATGGCTGAGGGATATTCCATCGTACCTAAGTAGCACAAATTCTTGGTCCATTTCTCTCTTCCCCGGCATATGAAGGGTGTCCCGAAGTCGAGGTTGTTGTAAAGAGAGAAGCCCTAAACTTTGGGGTGCCTGCGTCTGGTTGATTTTTAGTTTTCCCAAGATATAGGCCCACGTGTGGAGGTGCCGTATGCTCTGTGGTTCTGTTCTGTACGTGTTTTAGGAACGAGCATACGCTTCTCCAGAGTGGCTGTTGGCATTTTGCGTCCCTCCCGGCAACTGAACAAGGCTCCCTTATCTCCTTGGCCTGTCCTGCCTTTCTGGTTTTTTGACATTTTCCGGATGGCTCTTTTGCCCGGGGGGGGGAGTGAGATTTCTTTGTAGTGCCGATTTGCACTCCCCGGGTGCTGGGTTGGCCAAAAAGGGCGTATGCGTTTTTTCCTGAATATATTCAGGAAAAAACGCATACGCCCTTTTTGGCCAACTGCATCATTGTCCACGTTCTGCCGCTTTTCCTGTGCTGGGAAGGCCATTCCCATCTACGTCCTGAACTCCGTTTCGTGCAATTCTGCCTTGCGTTCAAATCCCCTTCGTGGCCTTACCTCAGTATGTTTTTGGACGAGTGTTATCATTTAGAGCTTGGCAGGTTTGTGAAGTGCAGTGCCCCAGAGCTCCGTTTGGCAGCTCGCTTTGGTGTGAGCTGGCCGCAATAGCGCAAGATTGCTTCAGGCCCTGTTGTGCTTCCGGCGAGGCAGGCCGAGCCTTTGGTGAAATCCTCTTCGTGATGGGAAATTAGAGTGACATGGGCCTGTCCGAACACCGCCAGCTGGTCTCTCATTGGTTGCCCCTCTTCCAGTTCATCCTTCGGACCACTTGCAGAGACTACGAAAGAGGAGTGTCAAGACGCTGATCCTGCAAGTGGGCGAATTGTTAGTCAAGCGGCTGGGATGGCGGACGCTAGCACCCGGAGGTGAAAAATGAGGTGCGCTTTCGAAAGCTTTCCCGATCACACGGTGTACCATCCCCTGGGATTCCCATGAGTGGTTTGGCTGTAGGAAAGTTGCCTTGAACCTGGAGAGCTGGGACCCATGGAATGGGTAGCACGCAGTATAACTCTAGAGGCTCTGCCTCTGCTCCTCCAACCTCAGCAACCCTCTCAGCCTGAGGAGTATCCAGCCTTATGTCTTATGCCGCTGTGGGTGTAGATGTGGTCAATCCTGGTTGCATCACAGCCCCTGAACGCATTTTGGCAGAATTTCCCTCCCTCTCGCCGTGCTTCTTTCTTCTGTGTTTTGGAAATGTATTTTTAGAATGGGCTTTAGCTGATTTTCAGTGCTGTGTTGATGCCGCTTGACACACACTTGATTCACTTACAGAGAGATATCAATACTTAGGTTTTCAGATGCTGACGAGTCTGATATATTCTTCTGTGATGAGTAGGAGCTGTTGAGTCCTGTTCACTGAGCAAGGAGTAGGTGGTGTCTATTATATATTTGCTTTTCCGACCGGTATCTGTGTTCATTTCCAAGTCGTGTTTTATGCATCACGCCACCTCACCTTTCCGTTTAAGCAGGCCTAAGTGTGTTTTCGAAAAGCGTGAGTCTGTTCTCTTTTGTCATTCGGGTCGTGGGTAGCGATTTTTACATTCCCTCTCTAAGTGATATCCCAAGTTTCTTTTTCTGTGGGACAGATTTCACTTAGCATCATCGTACCTCAATCCACTCATTATGCTGGAACCAGCCTTATGACATGGATTCCATGGCTGAGGGATATTCCATCGTACCTAAGTAGCACAAATTCTTGGTCCATTTCTCTCTTCCCCGGCATATGAAGGGTGTCCCGAAGTCGAGGTTGTTGTAAAGAGAGAAGCCGTAAACTTTGGGGTGCCTGCGTCTGGTTGATTTTTAGTTTTCCCAAGATATAGGCCCACGTGTGGAGGTGCCGTATGCTCTGTGGTTCTGTTCTGTACGTGTTTTAGGAACGAGCATACGCTTCTCCAGAGTGGCTGTTGGCATTTTGCGTCCCTCCCGGCAACTGAACAAGGCTCCCTTATCTCCTTGGCCTGTCCTGCCTTTCTGGTTTTTTGACATTTTCCGGATGGCTCTTTTGCCCGGGGGGGGGGAGTGAGATTTCTTTGTAGTGCCGATTTGCTCTCCCCGGGTGCTGGGTTGGCCAAAAAGGGCGTATGCGTTTTTTCCTGAATATATTCAGGAAAAAACGCATACGCCCTTTTTGGCCAACTGCATCATTGTCCACCTTCTGCCGCTTTTCCTGTGCTGGGAAGGCCATTCCCATCTACCTCCTGAACTCCGTTTCGTGCAATTCTGCCTTGCGTTCAAATCCCCTTCGTGGCCTTACCTCAGTATGTTTTTGGACGAGTGTTATCATTTAGAGCTCGGCAGGTTTGTGAAGTGCAGTGCCCCAGAGCTCCGTTTGGCAGCTCGCTTTGGTGTGAGCTGGCCGCAATAGCGCAAGATTGCTTCAGGCCCTGTTGTGCTTCCGGCGAGGCAGGCCGAGCCTTTGGTGAATTCCTCTTCGTGATGGGAAATTAGAGTGACATGGGCCTGTCCGAACACCGCCAGCTGGTCTCTCATTGGTTGCCCCTCTTCCAGTTCATCCTTCGGACCACTTGCAGAGACTACGAAAGAGGAGTGTCAAGACGCTGATCCTGCAAGTGGGCGAATTGTTAGTCAAGCGGCTGGGATGGCGGACGCTAGCACCCAGAGGTGAAAAATGAGGTGCGCTTTCGAAAGCTTTCCCGATCACACGGTGTACCATCCCCTGGGATTCCCATGAGTGGTTTGGCTGTAGGAAAGTTGCCTTGAACCTGGAGAGGTGGGACCCATGGAATGGGTAGCACGCAGTATAACTCTAGAGGCTCTGCCTCTGCTCCTCCAACCTCAGCAACCCTCTCAGCCTGAGGAGTATCCAGCCTTATGTCTTATGCCGCTGTGGGTGTAGATGTGGTCAATCCTGGTTGCATCACAGCCCCTGAACGCATTTTGGCAGAATTTCCCTCCCTCTCGCAGTGCTTCTTTCTTCTGTGTTTTGGAAATGTATTTTTAGAATGGGCTTTAGCTGATTTTCAGTGCTGTGTTGATGCCGCTTGACACACACTTGATTCACTTACAGAGAGATATCAATACTTAGGTTTTCAGATGCTGACGAGTCTGATATATTCTTCTGTGATGAGTAGGAGCTGTTGAGTCCTGTTCACTGAGCAAGGAGTAGGTGGTGTCTATTATATATTTGCTTTTCCGACCGGTATCTGTGTTCATTTCCAAGTCGTGTTTTATGCATCACGCCACCTCACCTTTCCGTTTAAGCAGGCCTAAGTGTGTTTTCGAAAAGCGTGAGTCTGTTCTCTTTTGTCATTCGGGTCGTGGGTCGCGATTTGTACATTCCCTCTCTAAGTGATATCCCAAGTTTCTTTTTCTGTGGGACAGATTTCACTTAGCATCATCGTACCTCAATCCACTCATTATGCTGGAACCAGCCATATGACATGGATTCCATGGCTGAGGGATATTCCATCGTACCTAAGTAGCACAAATTCTTGGTCCATTTCTCTCTTCCCCGGCATATGAAGGGTGTCCCGAAGTCGAGGTTGTTGTAAAGAGAGAAGCCCTAAACTTTGGGGTGCCTGCGTCTGGTTGATTTTTAGTTTTCCCACGATATAGGCCCACGTGTGGAGGTGCCCTATGCTCTGTGGTTCTGTTCTGTACGTGTTTTAGGAACGAGCATACGCTTCTCCAGAGTGGCTGTTGGCATTTTGCGTCCCTCCCGGCAACTGAACAAGGCTCCCTTATCTCCTTGGCCTGTCCTGCCTTTCTGGTTTTTTGACATTTTCTGGATGGCTCATTTGCCCGGGGGGGGAGTGAGATTTCTTTGTAGTGCCGATTTGCTCTCCCCGGGTGCTGGGTTGGCCAAAAAGGGCGTATGCGTTTTTTCCTGAATATATTCAGGAAAAAAAGCATACGCCCTTTTTGGCCAACTGCATCATTGTCCACGTTCTGCCGCTTTTCCTGTGCTGGGAAGGCCATTCCCATCTACCTCCTGAACTCCGTTTCGTGCAATTCTGCCTTGCGTTCAAATCCCCTTCGTGGCCTTACCTCAGTATGTTTTTGGACGAGTGTTATCATTTAGAGCTCGGCAGGTTTGTGAAGTGCAGTGCCCCAGAGCTCCGTTTGGCAGCTCGCTTTGGTGTGAGCTGGCCGCAATAGCGCAAGATTGCTTCAGGCCCTGTTGTGCTTCCGGCGAGGCAGGCCGAGCCTTTGGTGAATTCCTCTTCGTGATGGGAAATTAGAGTGACATGGGCCTGTCCGAACACCGCCAGCTGGTCTCTCATTGGTTGCCCCTCTTCCAGTTCATCCTTCGGACCACTTGCAGAGACTACGAAAGAGGAGTGTCAAGACGCTGATCCTGCAAGTGGGCGAATTGTTAGTCAAGCGGCTGGGATGGCGGACGCTAGCACCCGGAGGTGAAAAATGAGGTGCGCTTTCGAAAGCTTTCCCGATCACACGGTGTACCATCCCCTGGGATTCCCATGAGTGGTTTGGCTGTAGGAAAGTTGCCTTGAACCTGGAGAGGTGGGACCCATGGAATGGGTAGCACGCAGTATAACTCTAGAGGCTCTGCCTCTGCTCCTCCAACCTCAGCAACCCTCTCAGCCTGAGGAGTATCCAGCCTTATGTCTTATGCCGCTGTGGGTGTAGATGTGGTCAATCCTGGTTGCATCACAGCCCCTGAACGCATTTTGGCAGAATTTCCCTCCCTCTCGCCGTGCTTCTTTCTTCTGTGTTTTGGAAATGTATTTTTAGAATGGGCTTTAGCTGATTTTCAGTGCTGTGTTGATGCCGCTTGACACACACTTGATTCACTTACAGAGAGATATCAATACTTAGGTTTTCAGATGCTGACGAGTCTGATATATTCTTCTGTGATGAGTAGGAGCTGTTGAGTCCTGTTCACTGAGCAAGGAGTAGGTGGTGTCTATTATATATTTGCTTTTTCGACCGGTACCTGTGCTCATTTCCAAGTCCTGTTTTATGCATCACGCCACCTCACCTTTCCACTTAAGCAGGCCTAAGTGTGTTTTCGAAAAGCGTGAGTCTGTTCTCTTTTGTCATTCGGGTCGTGGGTAGCGATTTTTACATTCCCTCTCTAAGTGATATCCCAAGTTTCTTTTTCTGTGGGACAGATTTCACTTAGCATCATCGTACCTCAATCCACTCATTATGCTGGAACCAGCCTTATGACATGGATTCCATGGCTGAGGGATATTCCATCGTACCTAAGTAGCACAAATTCTTGGTCCATTTCTCTCTTCCCCGGCATATGAAGGGTGTCCCGAAGTCGAGGTTGTTGTAAAGAGAGAAGCCGTAAACTTTGGGGTGCCTGCGTCTGGTTGATTTTTAGTTTTCCCAAGATATAGGCCCACGTGTGGAGGTGCCCTATGCTCTGTGGTTCTGTTCTGTACGTGTTTTAGGAACGAGCATACGCTTCTCCAGAGTGGCTGTTGGCATTTTGCGTCCCTCCTGGCAACTGAACAAGGCTCCCTTATCTCCTTGGCCTGTCCTGCCTTTCTGGTTTTTACACATTTTCCGGATGGCTCTTTTGCCCGGGGGGGGGAGTGAGATTTCTTTGTAGTGCCGATTTGCTCTCCCCGGGTGCTGGGTTGGCCAAAAAGGGCGTATGCGTTTTTTCCTGAATATATTCAGGAAAAAACGCATACGCCCTTTTTGGCCAACTGCATCATTGTCCACGTTCTGCCGCTTTTCCTGTGCTGGGAAGGCCATTCCCATCTACCTCCTGAACTCCGTTTCGTGCAATTCTGCCTTGCGTTCAAATCCCCTTCGTGGCCTTACCTCAGTATGTTTTTGGACGAGTGTTATCATTTAGAGCTCGGCAGGTTTGTGAAGTGCAGTGCCCCAGAGCTCCGTTTGGCAGCTCGCTTTGGTGTGAGCTGGCCGCAATAGCGCAAGATTGCTTCAGGCCCTGTTGTGCTTCCGGCGAGGCAGGCCGAGCCTTTGGTGAATTCCTCTTCGTGATGGGAAATTAGAGTGACATGGGCCTGTCCGAACACCGCCAGCTGGTCTCTCATTGGTTGCCCCTCTTCCAGTTCATCCTTCGGACCACTTGCAGAGACTACGAAAGAGGAGTGTCAAGACGCTGATCCTGCAAGTGGGGAAATTGTTAGTCAAGCGGCTGGGATGGCGGACGCTAGCACCCGGAGGTGAAAAATGAGGTGCGCTTTCGAAAGCTTTCCCGATCACACGGTGTACCATCCCCTGGGATTCCCATGAGTGGTTTGGCTGTAGGAAAGTTGCCTTGAACCTGGAGAGGTGGGACCCATGGAATGGGTAGCACGCAGTATAACTCTAGAGGCTCTGCCTTTGCTCCTCCAACCTCAGCAACCCTCTCAGCCTGAGGAGTATCCAGCCGTATGTCTTATGCCGCTGTGGGTGTAGATGTGGTCAATCCTGGTTGCATCACAGCCCCTGAACGCATTTTGGCAGAATTTCCCTCCCTCTCGCCGTGCTTCTTTCTTCTGTGTTTTGGAAATGTATTTTTAGAATGGGCTTTAGCTGATTTTCAGTGCTGTGTTGATGCCGCTTGACACACACTTGATTCACTTACAGAGAGATATCAATACTTAGGTTTTCAGATGCTGACGAGTCTGATATATTCTTCTGTGATGAGTAGGAGCTGTTGAGTCCTGTTCACTGAGCAAGGAGTAGGTGGTGTCTATTATATATTTGCTTTTCCGACCGGTATCTGTGCTCATTGCCAATTCGTGTTTTATGCATCACACCACCTCACCTTTCCGCTTAAGCAGGCCTAAGTGTGTTTTCAAAAAGCGTGAGTCTGTTCTCTTTTGTCATTCGGGTCGTGGGTAGCGATTTTTACATTCCCTCTCTAAGTGATATCCCAAGTTTCTTTTTCTGTGGGACAGATTTCACTTAGCATCATCGTACCTCAATCCACTCATTATGCTGGAACCAGCCTTATGACATGGATTCCATGGCTGAGGGATATTCCATCGTACCTAAGTAGCACAAATTCTTGGTCCATTTCTCTCTTCCCCGGCATATGAAGGGTGTCCCGAAGTCGAGGTTGTTGTAAAGAGAGAAGCCGTAAACTTTGGGGTGCCTGCGTCTGGTTGATTTTTAGTTTTCCCAAGATATAGGCCCACGTGTGGAGGTGCCCTATGCTCTGTGGTTCTGTTCTGTACGTGTTTTAGGAACGAGCATACGCTTCTCCAGAGTGGCTGTTGGCATTTTGCGTCCCTCCTGGCAACTGAACAAGGCTCCCTTATCTCCTTGGCCTGTCCTGCCTTTCTGGTTTTTACACATTTTCCGGATGGCTCTTTTGCCCGGGGGGGGGGAGTGAGATTTCTTTGTAGTGCCGATTTGCTCTCCCCGGGTGCTGGGTTGGCCAAAAAGGGCGTATGCGTTTTTTCCTGAATATATTCAGGAAAAAACGCATACGCCCTTTTTGGCCAACTGCATCATTGTCCACGTTCTGCCGCTTTTCCTGTGCTGGGAAGGCCATTCCCATCTACCTCCTGAACTCCGTTTCGTGCAATTCTGCCTTGCGTTCAAATCCCCTTCGTGGCCTTACCTCAGTATGTTTTTGGACGAGTGTTATCATTTAGAGCTCGGCAGGTTTGTGAAGTGCAGTGCCCCAGAGCTCCGTTTGGCAGCTCGCTTTGGTGTGAGCTGGCCGCAATAGCGCAAGATTGCTTCAGGCCCTGTTGTGCTTCCGGCGAGGCAGGCCGAGCCTTTGGTGAATTCCTCTTCGTGATGGGAAATTAGAGTGACATGGGCCTGTCCGAACACCGCCAGCTGGTCTCTCATTGGTTGCCCCTCTTCCAGTTCATCCTTCGGACCACTTGCAGAGACTACGAAAGAGGAGTGTCAAGACGCTGATCCTGCAAGTGGGGAAATTGTTAGTCAAGCGGCTGGGATGGCGGACGCTAGCACCCGGAGGTGAAAAATGAGGTGCGCTTTCGAAAGCTTTCCCGATCACACGGTGTACCATCCCCTGGGATTCCCATGAGTGGTTTGGCTGTAGGAAAGTTGCCTTGAACCTGGAGAGGTGGGACCCATGGAATGGGTAGCACGCAGTATAACTCTAGAGGCTCTGCCTTTGCTCCTCCAACCTCAGCAACCCTCTCAGCCTGAGGAGTATCCAGCCGTATGTCTTATGCCGCTGTGGGTGTAGATGTGGTCAATCCTGGTTGCATCACAGCCCCTGAACGCATTTTGGCAGAATTTCCCTCCCTCTCGCCGTGCTTCTTTCTTCTGTGTTTTGGAAATGTATTTTTAGAATGGGCTTTAGCTGATTTTCAGTGCTGTGTTGATGCCGCTTGACACACACTTGATTCACTTACAGAGAGATATCAATACTTAGGTTTTCAGATGCTGACGAGTCTGATATATTCTTCTGTGATGAGTAGGAGCTGTTGAGTCCTGTTCACTGAGCAAGGAGTAGGTGGTGTCTATTATATATTTGCTTTTCCGACCGGTATCTGTGCTCATTGCCAATTCGTGTTTTATGCATCACACCACCTCACCTTTCCGCTTAAGCAGGCCTAAGTGTGTTTTCAAAAAGCGTGAGTCTGTTCTCTTTTGTCATTCGGGTCGTGGGTAGCGATTTTTACATTCCCTCTCTAAGTGATATCCCAAGTTTCTTTTTCTGTGGGACAGATTTCACTTAGCATCATCGTACCTCAATCCACTCATTATGCTGGAACCAGCCTTATGACATGGATTCCATGGCTGAGGGATATTCCATCGTACCTAAGTAGCACAAATTCTTGGTCCATTTCTCTCTTCCCCGGCATATGAAGGGTGTCCCGAAGTCGAGGTTGTTGTAAAGAGAGAAGCCCTAAACTTTGGGGTGCCTGCGTCTGGTTGATTTTTAGTTTTCCCACGATATAGGCCCACGTGTGGAGGTGCCCTATGCTCTGTGGTTCTGTTCTGTACGTGTTTTAGGAACGAGCATATGCTTCTCCAGAGTGGCTGTTGGCATTTTGCGTCCCTCCCGGCAACTGAACAAGGCTCCCTTATCTCCTTGGCCTGTCCTGCCTTTCTGGTTTTTACACATTTTCCGGATGGCTCTTTTGCCCGGGGGGGGAGTGAGATTTCTTTGTAGTGCCGATTTGCTCTCCCCGGGTGCTGGGTTGGCCAAAAAGGGCGTATGCGTTTTTTCCTGAATATATTCAGGAAAAAACGCATACGCCCTTTTTGGCCAACTGCATCATTGTCCACGTTCTGCCGCTTTTCCTGTGCTGGGAAGGCCATTCCCATCTACCTCGTGAACTCCGTTTCGTGCAATTCTGCCTTGCGTTCAAATCCCCTTCGTGGCCTTACCTCAGTATGTTTTTGGACGAGTGTTATCATTTAGAGCTCGGCAGGTTTGTGAAGTGCAGTGCCCCAGAGCTCCGTTTGGCAGCTCGCTTTGGTGTGAGCTGGCCGCAATAGCGCAAGATTGCTTCAGGCCCTGTTGTGCTTCCGGCGAGGCAGGCCGAGCCTTTGGTGAATTCCTCTTCGTGATGGGAAATTAGAGTGACATGGGCCTGTCCGAACACCGCCAGCTGGTCTCTCATTGGTTGCCCCTCTTCCAGTTCATCCTTCGGACCACTTGCAGAGACTACGAAAGAGGAGTGTCAAGACGCTGATCCTGCAAGTGGGGAAATTGTTAGTCAAGCGGCTGGGATGGCGGACGCTAGCACCCGGAGGTGAAAAATGAGGTGCGCTTTCGAAAGCTTTCCCGATCACACGGTGTACCATCCCCTGGGATTCCCATGAGTGGTTTGGCTGTAGGAAAGTTGCCTTGAACCTGGAGAGGTGGGACCCATGGAATGGGTAGCACGCAGTATAACTCTAGAGGCTCTGCCTTTGCTCCTCCAACCTCAGCAACCCTCTCAGCCTGAGGAGTATCCAGCCGTATGTCTTATGCCGCTGTGGGTGTAGATGTGGTCAATCCTGGTTGCATCACAGCCCCTGAACGCATTTTGGCAGAATTTCCCTCCCTCTCGCCGTGCTTCTTTCTTCTGTGTTTTGGAAATGTATTTTTAGAATGGGCTTTAGCTGATTTTCAGTGCTGTGTTGATGCCGCTTGACACACACTTGATTCACTTACAGAGAGATATCAAAACTTCGGTTTTCAGATGCTGACGAGTCTGATATATTCTTCTGTGATGAGTAGGAGCTGTTGAGTCCTGTTCACTGAGCAAGGAGTAGGTGGTGTCTATTATATATTTGCTTTTCCGACCGGTATCTGTGCTCATTGCCAATTCGTGTTTTATGCATCACACCACCTCACCTTTCCGCTTAAGCAGGCCTAAGTGTGTTTTCAAAAAGCGTGAGTCTGTTCTCTTTTGTCATTCGGGTCGTGGGTAGCGATTTTTACATTCCCTCTCTAAGTGATATCCCAAGTTTCTTTTTCTGTGGGACAGATTTCACTTAGCATCATCGTACCTCAATCCACTCATTATGCTGGAACCAGCCTTATGACATGGATTCCATGGCTGAGGGATATTCCATCGTACCTAAGTAGCACAAATTCTTGGTCCATTTCTCTCTTCCCCGGCATATGAAGGGTGTCCCGAAGTCGAGGTTGTTGTAAAGAGAGAAGCCCTAAACTTTGGGGTGCCTGCGTCTGGTTGATTTTTAGTTTTCCCAAGATATAGGCCCACGTGTGGAGGTGCCGTATGCTCTGTGGTTCTGTTCTGTACGTGTTTTAGGAACGAGCATACGCTTCTCCAGAGTGGCTGTTGGCATTTTGCGTCCCTCCCGGCAACTGAACAAGGCTCCCTTATCTCCTTGGCCTGTCCTGCCTTTCTGGTTTTTTGACATTTTCCGGATGGCTCTTTTGCCCGGGGGGGGGAGTGAGATTTCTTTGTAGTGCCGATTTGCTCTCCCCGGGTGCTGGGTTGGCCAAAAAGGGCGTATGCGTTTTTTCCTGAATATATTCAGGAAAAAACGCATACGCCCTTTTTGGCCAACTGCATCATTGTCCACGTTCTGCCGCTTTTCCTGTGCTGGGAAGGCCATTCCCATCTACGTCCTGAACTCCGTTTCGTGCAATTCTGCCTTGCGTTCAAATCCCCTTCGTGGCCTTACCTCAGTATGTTTTTGGACGAGTGTTATCATTTAGAGCTTGGCAGGTTTGTGAAGTGCAGTGCCCCAGAGCTCCGTTTGGCAGCTCGCTTTGGTGTGAGCTGGCCGCAATAGCGCAAGATTGCTTCAGGCCCTGTTGTGCTTCCGGCGAGGCAGGCCGAGCCTTTGGTGAAATCCTCTTCGTGATGGGAAATTAGAGTGACATGGGCCTGTCCGAACACCGCCAGCTGGTCTCTCATTGGTTGCCCCTCTTCCAGTTCATCCTTCGGACCACTTGCAGAGACTACGAAAGAGGAGTGTCAAGACGCTGATCCTGCAAGTGGGCGAATTGTTAGTCAAGCGGCTGGGATGGCGGACGCTAGCACCCGGAGGTGAAAAATGAGGTGCGCTTTCGAAAGCTTTCCCGATCACACGGTGTACCATCCCCTGGGATTCCCATGAGTGGTTTGGCTGTAGGAAAGTTGCCTTGAACCTGGAGAGGTGGGACCCATGGAATGGGTAGCACGCAGTATAACTCTAGAGGCTCTGCCTCTGCTCCTCCAACCTCAGCAACCCTCTCAGCCTGAGGAGTATCCAGCCTTATGTCTTATGCCGCTGTGGGTGTAGATGTGGTCAATCCTGGTTGCATCACAGCCCCTGAACGCATTTTGGCAGAATTTCCCTCCCTCTCGCCGTGCTTCTTTCTTCTGTGTTTTGGAAATGTATTTTTAGAATGGGCTTTAGCTGATTTTCAGTGCTGTGTTGATGCCGCTTGACACACACTTGATTCACTTACAGAGAGATATCAATACTTAGGTTTTCAGATGCTGACGAGTCTGATATATTCTTCTGTGATGAGTAGGAGCTGTTGAGTCCTGTTCACTGAGCAAGGAGTAGGTGGTGTCTATTATATATTTGCTTTTCCGACCGGTATCTGTGTTCATTTCCAAGTCGTGTTTTATGCATCACGCCACCTCACCTTTCCGTTTAAGCAGGCCTAAGTGTCTTTTCGAAAAGCGTGAGTCTGTTCTCTTTTGTCATTCGGGTCGTGGGTAGCGATTTTTACATTCCCTCTCTAAGTGATATCCCAAGTTTCTTTTTCTGTGGGACAGATTTCACTTAGCATCATCGTACCTCAATCCACTCATTATGCTGGAACCAGCCTTATGACATGGATTCCATGGCTGAGGGATATTCCATCGTACCTAAGTAGCACAAATTCTTGGTCCATTTCTCTCTTCCCCGGCATATGAAGGGTGTCCCGAAGTCGAGGTTGTTGTAAAGAGAGAAGCCGTAAACTTTGGGGTGCCTGCGTCTGGTTGATTTTTAGTTTTCCCAAGATATAGGCCCACGTGTGGAGGTGCCGTATGCTCTGTGGTTCTGTTCTGTACGTGTTTTAGGAACGAGCATACGCTTCTCCAGAGTGGCTGTTGGCATTTTGCGTCCCTCCCGGCAACTGAACAAGGCTCCCTTATCTCCTTGGCCTGTCCTGCCTTTCTGGTTTTTTGACATTTTCCGGATGGCTCTTTTGCCCGGGGGGGGGGAGTGAGATTTCTTTGTAGTGCCGATTTGCTCTCCCCGGGTGCTGGGTTGGCCAAAAAGGGCGTATGCGTTTTTTCCTGAATATATTCAGGAAAAAACGCATACGCCCTTTTTGGCCAACTGCATCATTGTCCACGTTCTGCCGCTTTTCCTGTGCTGGGAAGGCCATTCCCATCTACCTCCTGAACTCCGTTTCGTGCAATTCTGCCTTGCGTTCAAATCCCCTTCGTGGCCTTACCTCAGTATGTTTTTGGACGAGTGTTATCATTTAGAGCTCGGCAGGTTTGTGAAGTGCAGTGCCCCAGAGCTCCGTTTGGCAGCTCGCTTTGGTGTGAGCTGGCCGCAATAGCGCAAGATTGCTTCAGGCCCTGTTGTGCTTCCGGCGAGGCAGGCCGAGCCTTTGGTGAATTCCTCTTCGTGATGGGAAATTAGAGTGACATGGGCCTGTCCGAACACCGCCAGCTGGTCTCTCATTGGTTGCCCCTCTTCCAGTTCATCCTTCGGACCACTTGCAGAGACTACGAAAGAGGAGTGTCAAGACGCTGATCCTGCAAGTGGGCGAATTGTTAGTCAAGCGGCTGGGATGGCGGACGCTAGCACCCAGAGGTGAAAAATGAGGTGCGCTTTCGAAAGCTTTCCCGATCACACGGTGTACCATCCCCTGGGATTCCCATGAGTGGTTTGGCTGTAGGAAAGTTGCCTTGAACCTGGAGAGGTGGGACCCATGGAATGGGTAGCACGCAGTATAACTCTAGAGGCTCTGCCTCTGCTCCTCCAACCTCAGCAACCCTCTCAGCCTGAGGAGTATCCAGCCTTATGTCTTATGCCGCTGTGGGTGTAGATGTGGTCAATCCTGGTTGCATCACAGCCCCTGAACGCATTTTGGCAGAATTTCCCTCCCTCTCGCAGTGCTTCTTTCTTCTGTGTTTTGGAAATGTATTTTTAGAATGGGCTTTAGCTGATTTTCAGTGCTGTGTTGATGCCGCTTGACACACACTTGATTCACTTACAGAGAGATATCAATACTTAGGTTTTCAGATGCTGACGAGTCTGATATATTCTTCTGTGATGAGTAGGAGCTGTTGAGTCCTGTTCACTGAGCAAGGAGTAGGTGGTGTCTATTATATATTTGCTTTTCCGACCGGTATCTGTGTTCATTTCCAAGTCGTGTTTTATGCATCACGCCACCTCACCTTTCCGTTTAAGCAGGCCTAAGTGTGTTTTCGAAAAGCGTGAGTCTGTTCTCTTTTGTCATTCGGGTCGTGGGTCGCGATTTGTACATTCCCTCTCTAAGTGATATCCCAAGTTTCTTTTTCTGTGGGACAGATTTCACTTAGCATCATCGTACCTCAATCCACTCATTATGCTGGAACCAGCCATATGACATGGATTCCATGGCTGAGGGATATTCCATCGTACCTAAGTAGCACAAATTCTTGGTCCATTTCTCTCTTCCCCGGCATATGAAGGGTGTCCCGAAGTCGAGGTTGTTGTAAAGAGAGAAGCCCTAAACTTTGGGGTGCCTGCGTCTGGTTGATTTTTAGTTTTCCCACGATATAGGCCCACGTGTGGAGGTGCCCTATGCTCTGTGGTTCTGTTCTGTACGTGTTTTAGGAACGAGCATACGCTTCTCCAGAGTGGCTGTTGGCATTTTGCGTCCCTCCCGGCAACTGAACAAGGCTCCCTTATCTCCTTGGCCTGTCCTGCCTTTCTGGTTTTTTGACATTTTCTGGATGGCTCATTTGCCCGGGGGGGGAGTGAGATTTCTTTGTAGTGCCGATTTGCTCTCCCCGGGTGCTGGGTTGGCCAAAAAGGGCGTATGCGTTTTTTCCTGAATATATTCAGGAAAAAACGCATACGCCCTTTTTGGCCAACTGCATCATTGTCCACGTTCTGCCGCTTTTCCTGTGCTGGGAAGGCCATTCCCATCTACCTCCTGAACTCCGTTTCGTGCAATTCTGCCTTGCGTTCAAATCCCCTTCGTGGCCTTACCTCAGTATGTTTTTGGACGAGTGTTATCATTTAGAGCTCGGCAGGTTTGTGAAGTGCAGTGCCCCAGAGCTCCGTTTGGCAGCTCGCTTTGGTGTGAGCTGGCCGCAATAGCGCAAGATTGCTTCAGGCCCTGTTGTGCTTCCGGCGAGGCAGGCCGAGCCTTTGGTGAATTCCTCTTCGTGATGGGAAATTAGAGTGACATGGGCCTGTCCGAACACCGCCAGCTGGTCTCTCATTGGTTGCCCCTCTTCCAGTTCATCCTTCGGACCACTTGCAGAGACTACGAAAGAGGAGTGTCAAGACGCTGATCCTGCAAGTGGGGAAATTGTTAGTCAAGCGGCTGGGATGGCGGACGCTAGCACCCGGAGGTGAAAAATGAGGTGCGCTTTCGAAAGCTTTCCCGATCACACGGTGTACCATCCCCTGGGATTCCCATGAGTGGTTTGGCTGTAGGAAAGTTGCCTTGAACCTGGAGAGGTGGGACCCATGGAATGGGTAGCACGCAGTATAACTCTAGAGGCTCTGCCTCTGCTCCTCCAACCTCAGCAACCCTCTCAGCCTGAGGAGTATCCAGCCTTATGTCTTATGCCGCTGTGGGTGTAGATGTGGTCAATCCTGGTTGCATCACAGCCCCTGAACGCATTTTGGCAGAATTTCCCTCCCTCTCGCCGTGCTTCTTTCTTCTGTGTTTTGGAAATGTATTTTTAGAATGGGTTTTAGCTGATTTTCAGTGCTGTGTTGATGCCGCTTGACACACACTTGATTCACTTACAGAGAGATATCAATACTTAGGTTTTCAGATGCTGACGAGTCTGATATATTCTTCTGTGATGAGTAGGAGCTGTTGAGTCCTGTTCACTGAGCAAGGAGTAGGTGGTGTCTATTATATATTTGCTTTTTCGACCGGTACCTGTGCTCATTTCCAAGTCCTGTTTTATGCATCACGCCACCTCACCTTTCCACTTAAGCAGGCCTAAGTGTGTTTTCGAAAAGCGTGAGTCTGTTCTCTTTTGTCATTCGGGTCGTGGGTAGCGATTTTTACATTCCCTCTCTAAGTGATATCCCAAGTTTCTTTTTCTGTGGGACAGATTTCACTTAGCATCATCGTACCTCAATCCACTCATTATGCTGGAACCAGCCTTATGACATGGATTCCATGGTTGAGGGATATTCCATCGTACCTAAGTAGCACAAATTCTTGGTCCATTTCTCTCTTCCCCGGCATATGAAGGGTGTCCCGAAGTCGAGGTTGTTGTAAAGAGAGAAGCCGTAAACTTTGGGGTGCCTGCGTCTGGTTGATTTTTAGTTTTCCCACGATATAGGCCCACGTGTGGAGGTGCCCTATGCTCTGTGGTTCTGTTCTGTACGTGTTTTAGGAACGAGCATACGCTTCTCCAGAGTGGCTGTTGGCATTTTGCGTCCCTCCCGGCAACTGAACAAGGCTCCCTTATCTCCTTGGCCTGTCCTGCCTTTCTTGTTTTTACACATTTTCCGGATGGCTCTTTTGCCCGGGGGGGGAGTTAGATTTCTTTGTAGTGCCGATTTGCTCTCCCCGGGTGCTGGGTTGGCCAAAAAGGGCGTATGCGTTTTTTCCTGAATATATTCAGGAAAAAACGCATACGCCCTTTTTGGCCAACTGCATCATTGTCCACGTTCTGCCGCTTTTCCTGTGCTGGGAAGGCCATTCCCATCTACCTCGTGAACTCCGTTTCGTGCAATTCTGCCTTGCGTTCAAATCCCCTTCGTGGCCTTACCTCAGTATGTTTTTGGACGAGTGTTATCATTTAGAGCTCGGCAGGTTTGTGAAGTGCAGTGCCCCAGAGCTCCGTTTGGCAGCTCGCTTTGGTGTGAGCTGGCCGCAATAGCGCAAGATTGCTTCAGGCCCTGTTGTGCTTCCGGCGAGGCAGGCCGAGCCTTTGGTGAATTCCTCTTCGTGATGGGAAATTAGAGTGACATGGGCCTGTCCGAACACCGCCAGCTGGTCTCTCATTGGTTGCCCCTCTTCCAGTTCATCCTTCGGACCACTTGCAGAGACTACGAAAGAGGAGTGTCAAGACGCTGATCCTGCAAGTGGGGAAATTGTTAGTCAAGCGGCTGGGATGGCGGACGCTAGCACCCGGAGGTGAAAAATGAGGTGCGCTTTCGAAAGCTTTCCCGATCACACGGTGTACCATCCCCTGGGATTCCCATGAGTGGTTTGGCTGTAGGAAAGTTGCCTTGAACCTGGAGAGGTGGGACCCATGGAATGGGTAGCACGCAGTATAACTCTAGAGGCTCTGCCTTTGCTCCTCCAACCTCAGCAACCCTCTCAGCCTGAGGAGTATCCAGCCGTATGTCTTATGCCGCTGTGGGTGTAGATGTGGTCAATCCTGGTTGCATCACAGCCCCTGAACGCATTTTGGCAGAATTTCCCTCCCTCTCGCCGTGCTTCTTTCTTCTGTGTTTTGGAAATGTATTTTTAGAATGGGCTTTAGCTGATTTTCAGTGCTGTGTTGATGCCGCTTGACACACACTTGATTCACTTACAGAGAGATATCAATACTTAGGTTTTCAGATGCTGACGAGTCTGATATATTCTTCTGTGATGAGTAGGAGCTGTTGAGTCCTGTTCACTGAGCAAGGAGTAGGTGGTGTCTATTATATATTTGCTTTTTCGACCGGTACCTGTGCTCATTTCCAAGTCCTGTTTTATGCATCACGCCACCTCACCTTTCCACTTAAGCAGGCCTAAGTGTGTTTTCGAAAAGCGTGAGTCTGTTCTCTTTTGTCATTCGGGTCGTGGGTAGCGATTTTTACATTCCCTCTCTAAGTGATATCCCAAGTTTCTTTTTCTGTGGGACAGATTTCACTTAGCATCATCGTACCTCAATCCACTCATTATGCTGGAACCAGCCTTATGACATGGATTCCATGGCTGAGGGATATTCCATCGTACCTAAGTAGCACAAATTCTTGGTCCATTTCTCTCTTCCCCGGCATATGAAGGGTGTCCCGAAGTCGAGGTTGTTGTAAAGAGAGAAGCCGTAAACTTTGGGGTGCCTGCGTCTGGTTGATTTTTAGTTTTCCCAAGATATAGGCCCACGTGTGGAGGTGCCCTATGCTCTGTGGTTCTGTTCTGTACGTGTTTTAGGAACGAGCATACGCTTCTCCAGAGTGGCTGTTGGCATTTTGCGTCCCTCCTGGCAACTGAACAAGGCTCCCTTATCTCCTTGGCCTGTCCTGCCTTTCTGGTTTTTACACATTTTCCGGATGGCTCTTTTGCCCGGGGGGGGGAGTGAGATTTCTTTGTAGTGCCGATTTGCTCTCCCCGGGTGCTGGGTTGGCCAAAAAGGGCGTATGCGTTTTTTCCTGAATATATTCAGGAAAAAACGCATACGCCCTTTTTGGCCAACTGCATCATTGTCCACGTTCTGCCGCTTTTCCTGTGCTGGGAAGGCCATTCCCATCTACCTCCTGAACTCCTTTTCGTGCAATTCTGCCTTGCGTTCAAATCCCCTTCGTGGCCTTACCTCAGTATGTTTTTGGACGAGTGTTATCATTTAGAGCTCGGCAGGTTTGTGAAGTGCAGTGCCCCAGAGCTCCGTTTGGCAGCTCGCTTTGGTGTGAGCTGGCCGCAATAGCGCAAGATTGCTTCAGGCCCTGTTGTGCTTCCGGCGAGGCAGGCCGAGCCTTTGGTGAATTCCTCTTCGTGATGGGAAATTAGAGTGACATGGGCCTGTCCGAACACTGCCAGCTGGTCTCTCATTGGTTGCCCCTCTTCCAGTTCATCCTTCGGACCACTTGCAGAGACTACGAAAGAGGAGTGTCAAGACGCTGATCCTGCAAGTGGGGAAATTGTTAGTCAAGCGGCTGGGATGGCGGACGCTAGCACCCGGAGGTGAAAAATGAGGTGCGCTTTCGAAATCTTTCCCGATCACACGGTGTACCATCCCCTGGGATTCCCATGAGTGGTTTGGCTGTAGGAAAGTTGCCTTGA
Organism: Kogia breviceps; assembly: GCF_026419965.1. Lineage (NCBI taxonomy): Eukaryota > Metazoa > Chordata > Mammalia > Artiodactyla > Physeteridae > Kogia > Kogia breviceps. The sequence continues at coordinate 54,900,720 of NC_081318.1, forward strand.
ACCTGGAGAGGTGGGACCCATGGAATGGGTAGCACGCAGTATAACTCTAGAGGCTCTGCCTTTGCTCCTCCAACCTCAGCAACCCTCTCAGCCTGAGGAGTATCCAGCCGTATGTCTTATGCCGCTGTGGGTGTAGATGTGGTCAATCCTGGTTGCATCACAGCCCCTGAACGCATTTTGGCAGAATTTCCCTCCCTCTCGCCGTGCTTCTTTCTTCTGTGTTTTGGAAATGTATTTTTAGAATGGGCTTTAGCTGATTTTCAGTGCTGTGTTGATGCCGCTTGACACACACTTGATTCACTTACAGAGAGATATCAATACTTAGGTTTTCAGATGCTGACGAGTCTGATATATTCTTCTGTGATGAGTAGGAGCTGTTGAGTCCTGTTCACTGAGCAAGGAGTAGGTGGTGTCTATTATATATTTGCTTTTCCGACCGGTATCTGTGCTCATTGCCAATTCGTGTTTTATGCATCACACCACCTCACCTTTCCGCTTAAGCAGGCCTAAGTGTGTTTTCAAAAAGCGTGAGTCTGTTCTCTTTTGTCATTCGGGTCGTGGGTAGCGATTTTTACATTCCCTCTCTAAGTGATATCCCAAGTTTCCTTTTCTGTGGGACAGATTTCACTTAGCATCATCGTACCTCAATCCACTCATTATGCTGGAACCAGCCTTATGACATGGATTCCATGGCTGAGGGATATTCCATCGTACCTAAGTAGCACAAATTCTTGGTCCATTTCTCTCTTCCCCGGCATATGAAGGGTGTCCCGAAGTCGAGGTTGTTGTAAAGAGAGAAGCCCTAAACTTTGGGGTGCCTGCGTCTGGTTGATTTTTAGTTTTCCCACGATATAGGCCCACGTGTGGAGGTGCCCTATGCTCTGTGGTTCTGTTCTGTACGTGTTTTAGGAACGAGCATATGCTTCTCCAGAGTGGCTGTTGGCATTTTGCGTCCCTCCCGGCAACTGAACAAGGCTCCCTTATCTCCTTGGCCTGTCCTGCCTTTCTGGTTTTTACACATTTTCCGGATGGCTCTTTTGCCCGGGGGGGGAGTGAGATTTCTTTGTAGTGCCGATTTGCTCTCCCCGGGTGCTGGGTTGGCCAAAAAGGGCGTATGCGTTTTTTCCTGAATATATTCAGGAAAAAACGCATACGCCCTTTTTGGCCAACTGCATCATTGTCCACGTTCTGCCGCTTTTCCTGTGCTGGGAAGGCCATTCCCATCTACCTCGTGAACTCCGTTTCGTGCAATTCTGCCTTGCGTTCAAATCCCCTTCGTGGCCTTACCTCAGTATGTTTTTGGACGAGTGTTATCATTTAGAGCTCGGCAGGTTTGTGAAGTGCAGTGCCCCAGAGCTCCGTTTGGCAGCTCGCTTTGGTGTGAGCTGGCCGCAATAGCGCAAGATTGCTTCAGGCCCTGTTGTGCTTCCGGCGAGGCAGGCCGAGCCTTTGGTGAATTCCTCTTCGTGATGGGAAATTAGAGTGACATGGGCCTGTCCGAACACCGCCAGCTG